>NW_028277170.1:22870000-23196250 GCF_051122295.1 Plectrocnemia conspersa | reverse complement strand
AGGTATAGTCCGTCCAAGATATGAACGCTCATTGCTACAGTATTGGTGAGAGAATATAATAGGGTGAACATGTGAAATTTAACGTTCAATTAATTTTTCCTATTTTAATTTAATTTGTTGAAAATAATGTAAAATAGCACTTTCTTACTTATTTTATTTATTTATATACATATTTAATTCTAAAACATCTGTTTAATATAATATTGAATATCTGTTTAATATAATATTTTTTTAAAATACCAATAGAATATTACAGGAATTGTTCTATTGATTACAAAATAACACAACATGACAATAATTTAAAATATAACATATTAAATTTTTTAATTAAATTTCCAACCATGGTCACCCTACACTTAAAACAGCCCTGATTTAGTACTGGTAACGTTCTCCTATCGGCGTAAACAAATTCGCGGAAAACTGTATATGTATGCATGCATGCGTACACGCACCCTTGTTTCCAACACAACGATGATGAGCGTTAACATCTTGGACAGGCTATAGCTGTTTGCCACTTTTCAGGAAATAGGTAATAAGTCAAGGGGGGTCTCACATTTTTTATGGATCCGTGAGTCAATAGATTGGTTCACCAGTTATGTTTATACCTTACCTCAGCTATACATGTTTAGATTAAATATTATATATTAAAAAATACGTAAATATATTTTTTTAGTTTGGAAGCCGCTGATTTAATTTTTACACCTAACTCAATTTCGTTTAACATGGCAGATGACCACTTTTATTTTTGAACGGAAAAAGTTCCCGTGATTTTTCTAACCTTGATACCACCCCTCTCATTCTACTGTCCCTATCCATCAAAATTGGACGTTTCACGTGCAGATACCTGACTTTTTTTGTCTGACAATCCGCGGTCTATCGTAGTGCAGCAGGGGGTACTCGAAATCGGCCCCGGGGACCAAGCCTCGACTCGAGCTCAGTCGTCGTACACCATCGGCGAAGCGCGCACGCGGTCCCCTCGTTCGCGCTCCAAACTCCGCCACACCTGTCAAACCTGTCAAAAGCGTTTGGAAACTTTTGGCGCGCTCGCTGTCAAACGCCCCTCGGCGTCGGATTCGCTCAAGATTTACTCGAAAAACACCAAAATTTTCCCACACGACCTGCTGCGTGTTCCTTCAGCCCTGGAAACCCGCGGGGCTGCAGCGCTGGAGGTCCCTTGCCCGAAGAGGTAACACTTTTTAAATGAATATAATTAAATTTAAAAAAATAAAATAATATAAAAAAAATAAAACACCTTATAATCTAATGACTGTCAAAGCTATTGCCACTAATAATACTTTCAAAATTAGCACGGTAACTGTTTGAAAAAAGTTTTAATTTCGAAATACATAATTGAAGTACTACTTATTTGACATTTATTCACGAAAAATGTGATAAAATCACTCCCACAGATGATTTTGAAAAAGTTGCATTCAATTATTATATGTAGTACCATTCATTTTTAAAGCGATAATCTATTCTTTATCTTTATGATATTATATAAATTTATTATAAATATTATATACTGTGAATCGTATACTTTTCAGTATTATTGTATTTAATCATAACTGTTAAACGGCAATGATATTAAAATGCTATGTATCAAAAATTCAAGTTAATATCTTTAAAAGGAACCAAATACAAGCGTTAACTATATGCCAAGTCGCATAAAATCTCGTATGGGGGCCCGGTCAATTTACCATAAGACTCGTTCTTTTTTAAAAAACAAAGAATTAAAAATTATTTTTAAATGTAAATTAAACTTCTGAACACTTTTTCCATACGATATTTTTCAGTAAGATTTTATTTTGCAAAGTTATGACACTTTGAATTTTTACATTAGCCGCCATTTTGTAAAAAAAAATTATATATTTTTTTCATACAGAACGTATAGGTGGTGCTCGGTAGTTCTATACGATACTAAAAATGTAATTTTTAATCTTTAAAACCAAGCAGTTAAGAGCGTTAACTCTTATGAAAGTCTCAAAATGGCTCGTATGGAGGTCCGATCGAACTGATACATCGCTTATTTTGAAGCAAAAAACTATTTTTTTTATATTTTATTTAGATGAATCTTAGGCTTTTAAACGTTTCATATATTGCAATCTTTTCGTTAAAATTTAAGCCTACTGAGTTACGAGTGCTTAAGTTTTTATACTTGTCGCCATTTTGCAAAAATTTGACACATTGGATTTTGCTAGCGAATATATACAGCGGATATAATAATATATCCAAGAAAATCTGTATTAAGAGTTCAAAATATAATGTACATGGACTAAGTAATGTTTCTCTCCTTTCGATATATTTAAAGGTTTGCGTTTGATTTGATTAAAAAATATTTTTATGTTGCGCAACAAAATGTTTTTAAATTTATATAATCTGCTAAATTTATAATTTATTTTGACATATAAACTTTGCATGTAGCTAATAAGGAAACTATGAAATGACTTAGACCGTTTTCAAAATTGATTTAACACAATAAAAAGGTTTTTTTTTCATTTAAAATAAATTTTTATTTAGCCTTGTCAATTATCATTTTTAATAATGCTTCAAGTATTTGATTATAGCATATCTTTTTTTATTCTCTGGAAGCAGGATTTTGGGTTTTAAGATTCTTAAAATATTCATGGTAAAGTGGTGGAATATAATACATATAGCAAATTTGTCATATCTTTAAATTTTTCATCTGTTATCGATCTGCTTGTAGAGTACAATGGAAGTATGCAAAAAACAATTATCACTTCTCAGAAGTCAAAAATCCACGTCAAAAGCAATAAAATCGTGCCGTCACCGTCACAGTGGAAACGCTCTGCTTTCTAGCGTTCATAATAACACATTTTTACAATATTACAATTCCGTTGCAGTTGGAAGGCTCGGAAATTTATTATGCCCATAATATTTATCTAATCATCAGTCGTGTTTTCTTTGCTGATCAGTGTTGCCATAAGTGAATTTCCAGTCCAAGTCAAAAGCAATAAAATCATGCTATTGCGGTGAAAACCCTTGATTTTATATTAAGATTTTTTATTACGAGTGAGAATCAAATAAAGCACATCTAAACCAAATTTTGACCAATAGGAGAGCGCAAAAAACAATTATCACTTCTCAGAAGTCAAAAATTCACGTCAAAAGCAATAAAATCGTGTTGGAGCCGTCGCAGTGGGAACGCTCGTTACCGAGCGTTCCCACTGCGACGGCGCCGACACGATTTTATTGCTTTTGACGTGAATTTTTGCCTTCTGAGAAGTGATAATTGTTTTTGCACTCTCCTATTGACCAAAATTCGGTTTGAATATACTTTGATCATACCTCTTATTTTAAAAGTCCATAATAATGTTGGTAAGGATACCTATCATATTTTTAAAACATAGTATAATATGGAAATGCAGACAAACTATGGAGCAATATGTGAGATACGATGTCTGTCTGTACTTATTCTTCCGCTTATTTTCCTCTGAGTTTATATTTTGGACTTGACCTAATATAAGTTCTAAAATTATCATTTGTTTTAGAACGTTCATTAGGTTAGGTTTGGGTTTGAACAGCAAATGTACGTTTCGCAACTGTCAAATTGAGTTTCATAGACATTTTAAAGCAGCATATCGCCCATCAATAAAATTATATATATCTACTGGTCAAAATGTATTTGGACTTAACTAGTGAAAGTATAAATAAAATTAAATCTTATTTAATTTCACTCTCATAATTATTGTTTAAAAATAAATAAGAAAAGCTACGTGATAGCTCATTTCAAGTGCTTTGAAATAAAGTATCACGTTATAGAAAATATATTTAGAACACTCATCGACGCCATTTATCCATATTTCATTAAAAAATTCGCGTTATGAGAGTTAGAGCCCGAGGCAAAGCGACTTTTATATATTTTTTTGTGATATACTTCTTCAAACGGATTATAGGTTATGTGTGATGTATCACAGAAAAAAGCTTGATATTGCATTATTTTATAGTATACAATTTATTTCAAAACGAGTTTTTATCATAATATATTAATTTAAAATACTAAAACCAGCTTTTAATATATTTTTATTTATAAATATAAGCATATAAAAATCTCAGTATGTTCTATATTTTTATGTTGTATTTTTAAAAACAGTATACTTTAGATTTAGAATAAATATTTATTTATTAAAATACAGTTTTTTTATTTATTTATTTAGAGAAACTATGATTTTTGCGTGCTATTTATAATTCAATGGGTTAATAACACATACCACATATTATTAACTTTTTGGGAGTGATATGAGTCGTTTATTTTCGATATATTACATTTTTATGTAATATATATATATTTTTTAATCGCAGTATAGTATTACTATGAAAATGAATAACTGTCTCTTTGTCAAATTATATGTATCGTGAAATAAATATGATATTATATTATTATTTTAAATCATCCCTTCGTCCTTTAATATTATATCTACAGGTAGGCAATATATTATAATTTTTATTCGGCGCTAACTAAAGCACCTATATAAACATTGTGATACCGAATCCTGAATATATTTAATAAACGAATTTTAATTACGAAATTAAAAACATGTATGTACATACATATATAGTATATGTGTACAAACGCCTACATTGTGAACATATAGTACTAAGAGCGAGCGGATGCAATATGAAAATTTTAACCCGAAGCTAAACGCCCCGGGGTTATTGTAACTCAGAAACGAGACCCCCTCCGGCCTAATGTTGGTTTATTCTTATTATTCTTCATATGCATGTATGTATGTGTAGATATATACCTTTAGGGCAGGCGTGTTAAACTCGTTTTGCACCACGGGCCACATTAGTTTGTCCACAAAAATGGCCACACACTAAATTTATATAATTAAAATGTACAAATATACAATCTTTCGTATGAGACTGATATCATGTGTTATTAAATTTGCTACACAGCTAAAATATTTATAATCTATCATCGAGAGCTATCGAAATTTTCTTAGTGCTACTTTGCTAATTAAACACCTTTATGTTAACATCAAAACTATGTATTTTTGTAAAATACCATTAAAAGTATATTTTAATACGGTAACATTTTGCTATAAATTCTGAGAAAACGAAAAGATAGATTTTTAACATTATCCGGTTGAAAAAATATTTAATCAATATCAATAACAGGTGCGTACGGTGAGATACATTCCCATTCGCTCGCTCGCGTGTTAAATGACGAGAGTGAGAGTTAAAGGCGTGCGTTACATTGGCTCCGCACGCACACTTCCTCTCACTCACTCTCGTCACTTAACACGCGAGCGAGCGAAAGATACGGTATATTACCGTACGCGCCTGGTCAATACGTGTCCAGAACTGTTCTTTATTTTTTATAGAAAAATCGCGGGGCGGCAAATATTTATTTTAAATTTAATCATTTTTTATTGTCCCAAAAACAATTTAAATGCGACATTGTTTTAAAACTAATAATTTTATAATTAATGACACTGTCGTGTCAAAGGCGTAAAGCATCAAGGAAGAAAAGTAAAAATTAAGTAATATCTCTTATTGTCAGTGAATTTCCGAAAATAAAATTCATAAGGCAAAGTTCTTTTACATATCTTTTGATTGTGTCACATAGTACTTACAGTACGCAAATGACTCAAATTGATATGAAAATTGTTCCATTGATTTTATACTGACAACTATGAATGTAGAAAAAATTATCGCTGGCACTTCACCGCCAGCAATTAATCGCTAGCAGTTTACCGCCGCGTCTATATTTCAGTCTAAAACAAATAGAGTAGCCCTTAACGTCTCAGACTAGTAACTCTGAGGATGCGGGCTCGAGCCTTGGGAGTGGTACTCAGATTTTTATTTATAAAAAATGCGCTATTATAAAAAACTAGACCTAGTTATAAATTATATTATATATAGTAATTTATAATTATTAATATAGATGTTACTGAATTCCAGACTTCTAGTCTAGTGGTTAATACTTACTTGTAAGTATTCATTATATTTGATTGCCTGACTTACTTGCTACAGATTTACTTCCTTGTAACGCATTGGACTTACACCTGTCAGGTTACAACAGAAGTATTAATAAAAAATGAGTTTATACAAACATGCTTTTTCAATAATTGATTGATGTGATTAATCTAATAATTGTTTTTATACCAAAGCGTATTATATGCTGTTATAAAATGTCTATTAAACCTTATTTATCAGATACGAAACCTTCATTTATTGTTCAATCCAAAACCTAATCTAATGTAAGTTCAAACTTATGTTTTGGGTTTGAACAGCAAATGGACGTTTCGCAACTGCTGCAGTGTTATATTTTCAATAATATGCAAAAATCGTATTAAATAATTTATTTGAACTGTATTTATTCACTGCGCTGATAGTAAAAATATCCTTATTTTCAGTTTATAATGATTAATAAATTATATGTATTGCTTGGCGATAAAATATGCAAGCGTCTTTTGCATGATATAAATTATTTATGTGAGCAATTGACGCGGTGATTAATTGCTGGCGGTGAAATGCGGGCGATAAATTTTGCGGGCGTAAATATGGTAAACAAATATTTGCGTATTTTTGCAGTTTATTCTGCTAGCAGTATTATTAAAAATGATACAGTGCAAAATTGATTTGTTTTTATAGGAAATACTGATGTCAAATTTACCTGTGCCTTTAAAAGTCCTTGCAAGTCTTTTGTGGTTATTAAATTATACAAACAGTTGCGAAAGATTTACAGGACTTTGTATTAATGAAGAAAAAATGACGAAAGCATGAGCAAATTTTTATCTGCAACTTAATAGTGTGGAATAGAATATTGGATAAAGTTTATGAGAAAAATATTTCCACTTTATTTAAAATAATCTTGCCGGAAATAAACAGGGTTATTATTTTTTGGATTTAAGTCGTTGGATAAGGATCCAATATTTAAGAAAATAATAAAAATAATAATAATATAAAGCTTTTTATGAATATGGTAATTTAAATGAAGCTAATAAATTTTGCATTAAGGCATCGATGCTTTTGACATATTAATCGAGCCACTAAATTAGAGATTCGGAATACTTTAGAAGGTTTCACAAAATTGCGGCTAAAATTTGTTTTAATAAGTATAATATCGCCAGATGAAAATCAGTTTAATAGCTATATTATGGATCTTACTATCAAATATATAAAAATACTTAAATGGATCAGATAGTTAGTGCAAAATATTATTTAAGGTTTTGGACTTTAGTATTTCAGGAACTGCCGCTTAAACGGCATCGCCGTACAAGTACGGTAGTCAATCTTACCCCAGATAGTTATATATTATATTATATTTACATATATTTATATAATCTATTTTTAATTTGATTTATTATAAATTATTTTCATAGAAAATAATAGCAATAAATTAAAGAGTACGAAATAAATGAACATAATAAAAAATACATTTTATTTAATTAAAAAAAAATATTGGGAGCCTCTGAATTATTTTAAAAAAAAATCACATAAGCCGTATGATATATAAAAAAATATGTGATATAAATTAACGAAATTTAATAATAGAAAAGTATTGAAATAAATTATTGAAACATACTAATCACCTATTTTTTCTATAATTTAGTATAAATGTAATATAAAATAATAATAATAAAAATAATTATTATAAAATACTGCAAATTAACTCACTCACTCCCAGGTGTATACTAGAAAATAACAAATGTGTTTTAATTAACTCACTATTCAAAGAGTTAAACTGGGCAAAAATTAATTAAGATCTTTAATATGCCAGACTAAGCAATTTATGTATGTATGAATTTCATATGAACATATGTATTTATATCACATTTTATTATACATATAACAAAATATTTATTAGTTTAATTTTTTTAAGGGGGGGGGGGTTAGTTGCTATTATTTTTCTAATATTTAATGAACTTTAAAAAATCGTTATCATACGTCTGAATAATTGTAACCGGCTCGATTTAATTGTGCTATGACTTGGTTCATATTTATTATGTTTTTAATTAAAGCTACATGAAAAGTTCCTCCAAACTTTTTTATTTGGATTTTTCAGATATGGCTTTTTATTATTACAATTGACAATAAACAAAACTTATTTTAGTTCTTCATCTTTTTAGCAGATAATATGTGTGTTATGATCGTGACATAAATGTCTAAATTTCACACCTAAAACTTTGAGTCAGATTCTTATAAAAATAACTATAATTATATTTTTTAATGAACGAAGTTTGCAAAATTATTCTATTGTTGTACAATTGTACAAAGAACATATCTCAAATTTCTGGTTATTGTTAGCAAATTGTTTTTAAATGCAAAATTTGTCGATTAGTGAAATAAAATATTATACCCTATAAATATGACATGGCTCACTTTTCAATGAAAATTTCAAGTTTAAAAGAATATTACATACACAAAATTAATTGCGCCTCTTCTATTTATATTTATGATGCTATGAGTATTTTTTATATATTTTTAAATCATTCCTACCGAATGATTTCGTTGCTTGACCGTAAGCAAACGAACGAGCTGCGAAGCTTGTTACTACGCCTCAAATCCGATTATTATCAATTTGCGTCTAGCCGACGAATGTAGATATTCAACGGGCCGTAAATTTGTAATTCAATTACAGTGTTACTCATCGATATATTGCATAATTGTGTTGTTTATCTATATTTTCCGTCATGGTCATAATAAAAAAAATAAAAAATTGGATGCATACAAGAAAAAAGCACGTCAAATCATATCAAAAATCATGATTCTCCTTACTGTTTTCTTCGATTAAAATGCTTTTTATCCAAATAATACTTTTAAATGTTGCACCTCAATAAAGGACTGACTCACATAAGTTAAAGACTTTATTTTAATATTGATTTCTCATTAATATATTTTTAACAGCAAGATATCAATGATCGTTTTTAATAATGATAGCAAATATATTCTTCTTCTTAGGCTCTAAAAAATAATATAAGTCTTGACCTGTCATCTTGTGTAGAATAGTGCGTATTATCTCTTTTGTACCTATCAAAATTAGTACTTCACTATTTACCTGAATTTCGCATTTTATTTTATATAATGTTAAAAATATTTTTTAATCATCGTGAACTTATTTTAAATCTTTATGTATTCTTCGAATAAATCATTGTGGCAAATCAGACACATTGGTAATGTATTGTTTGTAGATGTATTTTACCTTAAAAAATTACATTGCTCTCTACTATTTTTTCAATATTGCGGTTTAATAAAATGTGGGAAAAGTTGAGGATCAGAAATCTAATTGGCTAAATGTTGCTAATATTAACAATAATTATATTATTAGCACTGCATGTACAAATAGTTATTATTTATATATAAAAAATTTTCTTCTGCTTCATTGCTACTTTTACTAAATTTCACACAATTTATTCCGTAATTAATCAAAATAATATGAATACCGGAATTGACTGCTTTCTCTCTCGGTAATACCGGTACTATTGCAATCTTTAAATGTGATGCATTGCAATGGAATCTTAGAATCTTCTAGGAAAACGAATATAAATATACAGTAACGATGCAACATTTTGGTTTGATTCTACCAAAAAACGGCACCGAGCATTTATGAAACGCGGGCCAGATCGCCCGCGGGCTATAAAGACGGTCGATTTAAACATGTTTTTTTTTGTGTTGAACGGCCTGCGGGTAAAATAAGATCATGAGCATCTGTCGCCGGGGCAACCTTGGGCCGCTTTTTCAGGTACCTCATCAGGGTCATACCGAAACGTATCTTTCTAGGTTCTTTGATGCGACAATGATCGGTCACTTTGTATGTCAAGAAATCCCAGAAGTCTTCTTTAGCTTCTCTTCAAAAACATGTTCATTGCTTAATTAAAATAAATTAAGGAATTGTTTTTAAGTCTGTAACGATTTGTCCTAGATTATCTGTATTTATGAGCAAGAGTTTCCTATATAGGAAGCCTGGCTGTGATTTTAATTTTTTGTGCAACAAATAAATATTTAGTACAACGTTTATTACATTTTAATTTGCCTGAGCCATCAGACTACTGTATGGTAAAATATTCAGCTTCTAATATGATAAAAAAAGATTCACAGAATTGACGGTAGTTAAATTCACGAGAGCGAATCAAATTTACTGCTGACGCAACTGGTTCAATAACACACTTTAAGTTGAAATGTTTTCCATAGTACCCATTGGTGAAAAGTGCATTTTTACAAACATCATATTTTTTGTAACTAAGCCTTGATCTGTCTTGCTTTTATATTTTACACAATCTGGTGTTACACATTTAAGTCGAAGTCGTGTTTTTTTAACATTTTCTATATTTTATTAATAATATTTTCATCTGTAGTTGTTCCATTCAGTCACATCAAACATAGCCAATAAATATTTGATGCAAACCAGTAACTCACTGTTTGTAGAAGCATTTAAAAATTAGTACATAATGTTACTATTTATACCTAGCTTTTTATTAATACAAAATATAAACTGGTAGATATTTTCATCATAGATTTAGCAAGGGCGTCAAGATTCTGATAGATTAAAATAAATATATTGTTAAAAGTGCTACATGGGTAGGGTAGAACCGGAACCTGTTTTTTTAGTGCCCATCTATTTTAATTTCAATATAATATTTAATTTATCCATATGAAGTAAATATCTCACACAATTTTAAGATTAAAAAATCTCCGGCTATTCTTCTATTTCCCGAAACTCATTTAGAGCTGAGTGGTTAGTGAGAGCGGTGTGTTGAAAAGAGGTAGTTAATCTCTATTTAACAGTCCAAAAATATTGTTTTATGACACATTTCGATTCGGCATCCTTAAACATTTGCTGTTTGACTAAAAAATGAAATGCGAATATTTGCAAAAAATACACACGGCATAATCGGAGGACGGTTGTACACATTATTATTTACCGTCAATTATTTATTTTTATTTGTTATCTATCTGTTGATAGATGCGAACAGAATATTGTGTGTACATAAATATTTCGATTAAATTAAATATTAACAATTATACATTGGTTTTAATTTTATATTTAATTATTTTAATTTTTTTCAATTAAATACTATTTAAGCAAAATACGTAAATTAAATATTTAAATTTTGAATTTACGTATATAATATAAATTATATCTAATAATGTTAATGGGAAAATATCTGAGAGCCAGGTTATGAATATGGCCGGGTATTTGGATGCCCTAGTTTGCTGTCAAATACGCGCGAGGTATAAAACCAGTAGTTTTTGCGCGTTGCGCTGTTCTAATTAACTAGTACTGTATTTCTACATAAGTTTACGTATTAACCCTTTGCGCTCGTAAGTCGACTATGTGTCGACATTGTATTTCAAGCGTTGCACTCGAACGTCGACAATATGTCGACAAAACTTTGAATGCATTTATTGGCTTTGTGTTCAAGCGAATTTTGAATATTTAAATTTATTAATATTAAAAAGACTTCTGTTAAACACATTTCAGTAATATTGAATTTTTAACTTATGCAAATAACTCAATAATTTTAAATTTACAAGTGTAAGTTTATTGTAAAATTTTTCATCGGAACATGGTCAAAGCGCGCGGTGTTATGACGGCATCGCGCTAGACTGACAGATTTAGGTTGTCAATTATTGCTCAAAAACTGATTTTTTCCTTCAAAGGGCATCTATATTTTTATGATATGGAATGAAACGGGATCATATGCTCTAATTGTGCATAATTATTACTTTATACTGTGTGTCTGCTATGAAATAAAAATAAAATTTGTAAGACGGAAAAAAGAGCGAGATGCCGTTATGCAAGCAGAGCTCGCTTACTCGCTCGCACTAATAAAATGAGCGATTGACAACTATCGACCTGGGTACTCAACTCAAATGATAATATTGGTCTCGACACATTTAATTTATTTTCGAGCTAGTAAATTACTAAATTATGTAAAACAGAATTAGTAATCTGTGTTTTAATTATTTATAAATACATATATTGATTTTATTTTAAAAATTATCCATATAATTACGAATGACGATATAATAATGGAATTTTAAGGACGTGACGATGAATTTGATATTAGCCGTGATATTATTACTGTGACAGTAATAGTATGCGTTTATGCTAAGACTATATCTACCAATTTTAAATCTTGTCCAAGTATTTAAAGTTTCAAGTTTTAGGATAATCTTTTAATGTAATATTTTTTTATGATCAATTTATTTATACTATTAAAAACTGTTTTAATAAATTTAAAACTTAAAAATTCAAAAATAAATCCACGAGGCCAAACTACGCTGGTTCGCTCTAGGTGTAAGAACGCCTGCCAATCCAAAACAGATCCCCAAAAAAAAAACAATGTAATATTTATCATTTCTGCCTCAAATGGGCAAATACATACAAAAAACTTGTAGAATATTTGTCTAAATAGAAAATTTGATCATTTTCACGAAATATAATAAAACTTTACCGGCCCCACCTAATATTTTTTATGTACAAAAAAATTGGGTGGGGCCTGGCTCCGATTGCATTTAGATTATCACCACAGCTGATATTTTTGAGCGCCATTTCGAAATTTTGGTAATATGTGGGGGCAACTATTCATGCCATATTTTTAAAAATATTATGGTTCAAATAATTCTAGTGATTTACAGCCTTAAATTATACTAAAAAGCCATTTTATTAGGCTCAAATGTTTACGGAACCTTTAAATGTCTAATGAGTACTGGCGATTTTCTTTATGACACCCATAGAAGTCATTCGCGGTGAAAGGGTTAAAAGTCTTGTAAGACATATGTTTTCAGTGAGTTTTAGGATTGTATTGTACTTATATAAATTTATCCATATTTAACACTCTACTGGTGGATGACTCAATTATGCGTCATTGAAAAACTATTGTTAAAAGCCGTTTATGCACAACATAATCAATACTTACACATTTAATTGAATAAGATTTAAAACACAGTTTGTAAATTAGTGATATCTATTATATATTGTTAACTATAATTACAGCTTACAATCAATAGATGTCGCTTAGCAGCTAGGGCCTAATTTTAATAATAGCGCATTCCTATTATTAAAATGTTTAGTTTGCTGTGGTGACCTGAACCGATAGCCTCCTGAACCGATAGTTCAACGCCTTCAGGACTGCGACATTCCGGTTATACAAGACAATCTAAATATAAAGTTGTAAAATCGCCATGACACACTTTGAAAGTCTCTCTGTAAAAAATATGACTGAAGAATATAGACAAGGTTATTTTACTCGTCTAATACCATAGACCAGGGGTCGGCAAACCTTTTTTGTGAAGGACCAGATTGTAAATATTTTAAGCTCAGCGGGCCAGGAAGCAAAATTAAAATGAGCTTTATCATTTCTCTCAAAAATTCAAATGTGGTGTAAATTTTAAATATAAGCACTGTTTTTCTTTTTAGCTCAAAGTTCAATCTGTTAAGAAATCTCATGATATCTTCAGCAAAGGCTAATTCTCAAATCTATTTAATATCAGATGTTACACATTTTATTCGAAATTCGCTTTAAAATGTACTTTGTTAACGTTTTTCAACTTTATTAATAATATTTTCATTTGTAGTTGTTCCATGCAAACTATTCATCAAAACTAATTTTTCAGTCACTTAAACATAGCATTGACTGCTTGAATAAATAATTTAGTGCAAACCAGTAACTTACTGTTTGCAGAAGCCTTTAAAAATGGATAAATACTGCTACTATTTATACATAACCCTTTACTTATACAAAATATTAACTATTTGGCAAAGGCTACATGTAATATTTTGACCTAAAGAGCCATGCGAAAGCCTGAATTTAGCAATGGTGTTAAGAGTCGAAAATAATTTAAATTCACCGAATTGAGTTAAAAAATCTGCTATTTAGTTGTCTATTGATGTTACACACAATGTGCTTATCTTTTAGCAACTGTTCTCGCCGAAAAACTGGTAGACGAACAAATCTATTGCAAAAGGCGTTACGTGGGCACTGAAGATGCTGTCAAATTTAAACTGCATAACGTCACAGTGAAATCCAAAGCAATAGGAGCACCTTATAAGGTGATACCTAGCTAGCTCCTTAACTCGACGGTTGGCCGCTCTATTATAGCACATACTTTGATTTTTTTAAATGTCAAATCTATCAATTACTTGCAAGCCGGATTAAAATAAGCAGAGGGCTGGATTTGGCCGTAATCTGACCTCTGCCATAGACAGTGAATATATTAAAAAAATATCTAATTTAATTTGGCCTTCTTTTTCGTATTTTAAATATTCCTATCCTAAGTGCACGTAAACGCAGGACAAATACCCCCCCTAGACATATATCCCCCATCAAAACCGCCCTGGACATTAGCCCCCCCGTACAAATAATCCCCTGTGCAAATAATTAGTATTGATACTGATTATTCGTATTAAACATTATATTATTAAAATAATGACCATTTATTATAAATACTAACAACTTATATAAAATACTTATCTTTATACGTGGCGGGGGTTAATTGTCAGGGGGGTTATTTGCATGGTGGGTTAATTGTCAGGGGGTTATTTGCACGAGGGGTCAATGTCCAGGGGGGTTTTGACGGGGGGTTATTGTCCAAGAAATATGTTTCCAGGCGGTTAGTGTCCTAGAACCATATTTACTAATCTAAATTCTCCTTTATATATGGACCTTCGCTTTACTTTATTCGGAATCTCATTATCGGCAACTTAGCGTCAAAAGTGTTATATTTTCTTTTAAAAATCATTGGTTATATCGTCAAAATGTATCCTTTTGCTTAAAACATATGTACTGATGTGCATATTGTTTGTGTTTTATTTATTGTAAGGTGCATAACAATTTTTCGTATTATCTATGTTTTAAAAAATGTATTATATGTTTTATTTAACTAACAGTATATTTTTTTATTTTTTATTATTATTATTATGTTATTTTTCTATTTAACAAGAAAAACCAACAATTAAAAAAACTAAAATTTAAGGTTTTACTAAGAAAAAAAACAACAAGTTAAAAACTTGTGCTCTTTGTAATTTTAATCTTGATTAAATTATATTGTAACCATTATTTTTTGTATGAACGCAAATTGTTGATCAATTTTATGAGCGCTAAACGCTATAGAACGAGCGCGATGCGCAAGATAATAAGCGCATTGCGCAAGATAATAAACGCATTTCGCAAGATAATAAACGATAGGTGTAAAAAAATACAAGCAGTCCAATATTTTAAAAATTCAGAATTCATATGACATCTAGCTATTTACAAATTTCTTAATGGTTATAAACCCCTGCCGCTACATCACTCAGCTGTTTTTTTTAAATAATTCATTTATTTGTTTTACCGCGCATTTGATTGCGATGGACGAAAAATCATCTAAAAACATCATTACATTTACCTTCCTATACTGTGTATACCTAATACTATGTCATTTTTTTTTGTGAATAGTAAGTACAATTCTTCGTGAACACATTTCAATAAATTATTCTTTTCTAAGTTTCATGGTTAACGTTTTACAAATTATTTAAAAAAGTACAATAAAAAAAGTTATTTTCCGATTAAAGTATTTAAATTATAATCTATTTTTAATATTTAATTTATTGTTTTTTAACTAAAATACTGACAAACTATCAATCTTTCGCTGTGTTAATTTTAATTTGTAAAAAGTTTAATCAAAACATGTTTTATTTCATTTTTACTTCCAAAAATTGAACTTAAAAAAAATCTTGAAATTAAATACGAGCTGGCACTACCCCAACCAAAAAAAAATACGAGTGCAAAGGGTTAATAAAAGAGTGCTTTCACCCGAAACAATGTGTATGTGCTAATGTGAATATGACGCATATTTTTTATTGCAATTATTATATATTTCACAGATTTAATTAACCTGACAATATCATTTATGGTTTTTTGATTACTTAAAAAGTGCAAAATTTTACTCTTTTAGTGTACTTATTTAACTGACAAAATATATGGCAGTTCAATAAGTACATTAAAAAAGGCAATAAATTAAAATTAAAAAAGAATGGTTACACTGACAAAAAAAACAATAATTAAAAAAATGTTTTTTTGTATGAACGCATATCGTGATGTTATGAGCGAAAACGCCATAAAATGAGCGGGAAGGGCAAAAAAATATCGGCTTGCCAATACTCTAGTTATTTATAAATTGCAATTTATTTGTTTTATTGCGCATTATATTTATATTTATCTTTCTATATACTATTTAATTTTTTTTCTATGAATAGTAAATATGATTCTTCCTTAACACATTTCAATAAATAAATCTAAGTTTTATGGTTAACGTTTTACAAATAAATCGAAAATGTACAAAGTAAAGTATTTAATATATATCAAATTTAATTTATTGTTTTTTAATTAAAATACAGACAAACTATCATATGTATTAATTTTATTTTGCAAAAATTGAACTTTAAAAATTCTTAAATTAAATACGAGCTGGTACTAGCCCAACTTAAAAAAATAGTGCAAGGAGTTATTAACATATATGAGCTTAATGCAGATTTAAGCTCTGCCAATTTCCTGAAACAGAATTTAAATTATGCGTCTGTTGAGCAGAAGTTGGAATCATGTCGGCAAAGTGCTTCGACGGCTAATTTTAGAGGTTTCAAAACTTCTATAATTTCCGCAATTTTCTTCCAGTCATTTTCATTGAACGTTACCGATAAATTGCTCAAGTCTATTTGTGTTTTTTGTATACTTATTTTTAAAAAAATAAATCGCTCCAGATATTTTTTTCGATGCTCATTTCTAATTTATTTTTGTAAAAATATTATATTATATTATATATTTTTCTCACTCTATTTACAATATCTCTGATGTAGTGTTTTTCAGATAAAACGATTGTTTCAGATTCTATTTAATTTTTAAATATTTCGTATCATTAATTATTGTGCAAATTAAATAGTAATTATAATTTATTATTATACTTATCTATCGCAACTTATAAAAAAAATAAGAGCAAAATTATTTAATATATTATTGATTCGCTTTAACTGCTTGCAAATAAATATAAAAAATTATATTACTGTTTATCAAGCTTGGTTTCTGCATTATGTAAAATATCAGAGTTGAGAAATCAATTCGTTTCGATTAATGCCGTAGTGAATAATCGCTACAGATGAAATCTGTCGGATAGCGCAAACTGGCACTCATATTTCTGCATTTGTCTGATTGTATGGGGAATTTATCGCATCAACCTCCGTTCGATGTTATCATTATATTCTAGTACCATAGGAAATTTATGTCGTAAAATAGTGCGAATATAATCAGATAATATTGTAAAATAAAATAATTTCCCACATTGTCAATGGTTTGAAATGCGCTGGGCTAGATTTTTTTATTCATTCGAGTGTGTATATGTTTAGTGAAAGACATCGATGACCTGATGCATCTTCGTGGTTATCGCCAAAGCCATAGCCCGAAGGTCTGATCTCCGCCCAGTATCGTCGGTGAATTCCCATACAATTCCCATAAAAGCGTGGGCATATTCTCGTGCCGTAATACTATCGTCTGTGATGCTTTAACGGCGACGTGTCGTTAAGTATGGCTTATATATAATATTTTTAAATTAAAACTTATAAAACGATATATTTTTAATGTTAATATATTAGGCCATATAATTTATAATTATTATACATAATACTAAAGTTATCTTTAGTGCGAAATATGTATGTATTATAAACAATTTAGGCTACCGTAGTTTTCACAACAATGCTTCAATGTATTTTAAATGTGATTACCCAAAAACACGCAGCGATGCTTGTTCAGATCAAAATCGTAACACCAAAATGGCACTTAAGTAGTTAAAAATGTTTCAATCTTCTAATAATAATCACAAGTTTTTAATATCGGGACATTCGTTTTTGCCAAATGATCGTGATTTTGATTTATCGGTCTATGAGCCGCAATAGCGGCAGGGCATTTAGAGCGAAGTTCCGATATATGTTTTGGAGCTTTTTAAAATTTCATTCGAGATAGTTCAAATGAATATTTGAATAATATTAGATCATATAGCTGAAAATATGGCGTTAATTCGGTGCTGCAAAACATCATAGGATATCCTATCACTCACTGTTTAATTCACATATGTAAAGCAAAAAGCTTTTTTCTGAAAACGAAACACATGAAAATTTTGGTCGAGCAATGAACTCTAAGTTGTTGATATATTCGCAACATTAACATCTTTTTCTATACGCAGTTTGGACTATTTATTTTCTTACAATTTTATAAATTGAGAGAGTAAAGATAAAAATATGACAGTGAAAATCTCGGTTTTTTTTAGATGATGAATTGATGGTTAAACTTGCATATATTGCAGACATTCTCAGTCTAATGGCACGAGCCACATACGGGGCTGAGTCGGTTCGCCACTGTGTTGCGTAGAGCAACGCACGGGGCTCGCACAAACACTCTAAAAAAATAATGAAAAAATGTTTAAAATTATTACCATTTAAAATGCGTGAACATGGGTGTCACTAACTACTTGCATCATTGTAAAATATGATTTAATTTTTATGATGCAATATTTGTTGTATTATTAATTTATATTAAAACTTTAATTTTATAATAAAATAAAATTAATTTTATAGTGCTTCCAATTTTAAATGCCCCAAATTCTGTTCAAAAGACTGAAAACGGCACTTTGAGATGTATTTTTTTTATTGATAAAATATGTGGCACTGAGGTGACGTTTCACGAAAGTTACTTTGGCACATTAAATGTTAATAAAATTTCTTTCTAGGAATTTGCCACAAATATTTTTACATTGAGAATTAAGATGGATGCGTGTAAAAAACTGATTTTGTGATAGTCTCCCACAAAAATAACACGCCAAAAAATTTTAATTGCTGTTGATGGTTATATATTTATTCCTTCTTCTTTTTTTAAAAGCTTATTTATGCAATTAAAATATTATGTCAATGACTTTAATACAAAAAAATAGGAGCTTTTTTTTATTATCTAAGCATTTTTTAATGTCCTGAATAAATTATAATCAAAAGGAGCAAGGTCTTGAGAGTATGGTGGGTGCATAATATCATCCAAATTAATTTATTTTAGTCATCAAATGAAATCGTGAATTGTCATATTGAAAAACTACCCCCTTCTGCTTTCCAATTGAGGTCTAAGCTTTTTAAAAGCGGCGTTTATGTTAATTGATCATAATTACGTTTATCTACAATTGTTTGTTTGTGTTCTAAAAGTACACAATATACAATATCTGGTTAATGGGGCTTGACCAGGTATAGTTTATTAATTTAACTGAAGCTACTGTGACATTTAATTTAATTAATTTATATATTATTCTTGCGTGCCAAACTTGATCGAAAGCTTTAGCAATATTCAAAAACAGTTCTCCTGTAGTTATTTATCTGATATATTTCACAACTCGATGTAATTAATCTGTGGAGAAAGGAGAATATCTTAATCTATTTTTTTTTGTAATGGTCAAGATATTATTGTAGCGTTATATTTTTAATTATTTATTAAGCGTAGGGTCTGTACCCGGTTTGCGAATAACTATTACATAAACGAGTGACGTATTTTATTTGTTTATACTTTTACTAAGTGAGCGAATGCCTCACCATGTGCCGATCTTTTCTTTTTGATTTAAGGCGTCGGTCGCGTCGACCTTTGCAGATCTCGATCATGACGCGAGGAATCGTCGTGATTTATTCGCACGGGGGAATTCGGTTTTGTTTTATTGTTACCTTCGGCGCGCCGGTGGGACGATGCCCGATATGATTGCCTCAGGCCACGCCAGGGTTGTGGGAAGGTGAGCAGGTATTTAGAACGCGGGGTCGCGGCCCGACCCCGACGCCTACGTCTATCCCATCACCTATTCGAAACGATTGACGAATCGTCGTCCTGTTCCTAACAAACACGCATGCGAATATCTACTAAAATAAATAAAAATCGTTTGGAAACCACTGATGTATAAATAATGGATAATTAAACGTATTGAGAGAAGTAAGCGTGTGTTTACAAAATCCTAATCAGCGGAAAATTTATTATATTTTTTGTTCTACTGAATATATGTGAATCTCTTCTACAGAGTAGCAAAAAAAACTTGTCATATAAAATACAACTCAATTTAATAATTTTATATCGACGTATGATTTAATAATTATAGTGCAATACAAAAACTGACTTATTGCCTAAGAACACCCCATTATTTATTTTTTATCTTAATAAATTTGATGAGATCATTTGTACATCAGATATCCTAATTTAAAATAAAGAACAGTTATAAGCATTCTGTTCTTTAAATGTCCATTAACATTATTATTGAACGCCTGTTCATAATTCCTTTGCCATTAAGAGAAATTCAATATATTTTTAAACAGAAATAAATCGCACTTTTAAACACGACATAGCTGCGACTCAAACTTGAACCAAATAATGAAAAAATCCCTTTTATTATTATATTAACTGTACTATAATATATTTTATAAAGCACATTTTTTTTTAATATAATATTATCCTATATACGTATATGTTTGATATCGATTCTTCAAGTCTTAGTTAAAAAATATGCTATCTAATGATATTTTTTTTAAGAGAATATCTTTTTCCACTGTATTTTTAACCAATTTACACTCACTTAGTAATTTATTTTATTTTTTATATCAATTCTTAACGTCTCTGTTGAAAAATGTGATGTCTTTCATAATATATTTTATAAAAAATATTTCTTAAAAATAAGTATTTGTTAAAAATGTGATATGCTGTACAGTATAATTTATAAAAAGAATTTTTTTCATTATACAGGTTCTTATTAGCATTTTATTTTATTTTTGATATCGATTCTTGAAATCTTTGCTAAAAAATGTGATATTCTATATTATATATTTTATATAAAGCATTTCTAAAAAATATTAAATATAAAAAAACATTTTTTTTTTAATATTATGCACTGTATTTTTTAACAATTTACTGGTTCTTATTTATTATTATATTTTAATTTTGATATAAAGTTTTTGAGTCTTCGTTGAAATATATAAGGTTTTTTCTCATTATTTTCGTATCTCTTTGATATCGATTTTTCCAGTTTTGATTAAAAATGTGCATCAATATACATGTTCTTATTTAGTATTTTATTTTACTTTCAATATTGCTTTAGCAAATTTATGTTAAAAAATCGTGTTGTCTCACAATTTTTTTTAAGGAGCGTTTCTTTAAAATATTATCCATTGTATTTGCAACTTTCTTATTTAGTATTTTATTAGACTTTAATATTGAATCTTGAAGTCCTCATTAAAAAATGTCAAATCCTACATAATATATTTTATAAAAAGCATTTCTTAAAAATATTTTGCACGTATTCTTATCTAATTAGCGAATTTTTTCTTATTACATTATTTTCCTTTTAATATAAATTCTTCCAGTTTTGCTTAAAAAATATTTTATTACATATATTTTATTGAGAGATTTTTTTTATAAATATTATCAACTGTATTTTAAACTATTATACGTGTTCTAATTAATATTTTAGTCTATGTTAAAAAAATGTAATGTCATTTTAAAAGGCCCTTTATAAAATATTTTATATACTATTAAATTAATAGGACTTTTTACAGTATGTTCATTATCTATTTCACATTGATTGGTCCAGTCTTTGTTAAAAAAATCTTATTATATATTTTATAGAGCGGATTTCTTCAAAATATTATTTAATATATTTTTAATTAATATACAGGTTTTTATTTAGTATTTTATTTTACTTCTATGTTGAAAAAATGTGATTACATTTTACAATGCCCATTTTTTTTCAATATTGTCTAATTTATTTTTAACTAATGCATATATGGAGTTTCTTTTAGTATTTTCTAAAAAAAATATATGAATAATATATAATTTTTGCTAAAAAAAGGGATGTGTTATTATATATTTTATAGAGCAAATGTCTTCAAAATATTATTTAATGTATTTTTAACTAATATACATGTATTTATTTTGTATTTTATTTTATTTTAATATCGATTTTGTAAGTTTTTGTTGAAATTATTGTGATATCCTATAACACATTAAAAAATATTATTTACTTAATTTTTATCTAATACATATATGGGGTTTCTTTTAATATTTTCTCAATTTTTTTGTATGAATTTGTCTAGTTTTTGTTAAAAAATGTGATGTCTTATTATATATTATTATTTAGTTTTTTATTTTATTTTGATATCGATTTTTCAAGTCTATGCTAAAAAAATGTGATGTCTTATAACACATTATATAAAACGAATTTTTAAACATATTATCCACTTTATTTTCAACTAATACATATATGGTTATTTTTAAGTGTTTTTTTATCTTCTTCAAACTGCTTCGTCAAGTCTTGATTATAGAAATGCGATGTCTTATTGTATATTTTATAGAGCGAATCTCTTCAAAATATTATTAAATATATTTTTAATTAATATACGGGTTCTTATTTAGTATTTTATTTCACTTTCATATTAATATTGTCGACTTTATTTTTAACTAATACATATCTTTTATTCTCTAGATTTTGTTAAAAAATGTAATGTCTTATTATATATTTAATAGAGCAAATTTCTTTAAAATATTATTTAATGTATTCTTAATTTTATTTTAGTTTTAATGTCGCTTAATTTTAGTGTTTGTTGAAAATAATGCGTTTGTTGAAAATAATGCTTAAAAAAATTATCCACTTTATTCTTAACTAATACATAAATAGGGTTTCTTTTAGTTTTTTATTTTAAATTTTTGATAACGATTGTTCAAGTCATTGATTAAACAAATTTACAATAAATGATATATTTTTGTAATACTGCAATTAATTTGTAACGAATAAAAAAAATTACTTTCACAACTGCTACTAAATCACAATAGTTTGTAAAAGAACCATTCATGTCAACGCTAATTTAATTCTTTATTTGTGTCATAGTTAAAATAAAAAAAAAACAATCATATACATAAAAATATTAAATTGACACAAAAAAAAATGTTTTTTTTTAACTTTTATCAATTTTCAAAATATTTATTTTTATTAAATTAAATAAATTATTTTTCCAGACTTTTGAAACAGTGATATAAAAATCAATACGTTTTTGTATTTATAATATAATATTTTTAATTTAATTTATATAATTTATAATCATTTTTTTTAATCGTTTATGTACCTATTGTATGGTTCAATATAAAGTTACTTTAGGCATTGGAATATTGCAAATGGTATTAGGTTACATTATAAATAAAATGTAAATAATAATCATTTGATATTATTCATGAAAAATCACTACGCTACGTCAAGATAGCCCGAAGGTCTTCGTGTGACGAAATTGTCTTCGTGACTATTTTGTCTACGCCCTATAAAGCCAACTCTCCCACACCTTTAAAGCCACCCATACACTACGTTTATTTTTATTCAAGAATAATCATTTCGGTTAGTCTCAATGAAACTATTTTCAAAATGACACTGATCCTTATTTTTGTATTTAAAGAGACTTCCAGAAAAACTACTGTTTCATAGTTATTTTGAGCTAAATTATTTATGCTCTTTTTGGACGCTTGCAACGGTATATCTGAGTTGTAATGATGTACAAAAAAGTTATAAGTTAAATAGCGGCCCTGTATTAAATAAAACTCGAGAAGGGATTGAAAAGTAGGTTGAAAATTTTAGAGGGGGTGGGCTCGGATAAGGGGGCGGTCGGGTGGAGTTTACGCGCCCACGGGGCTACCGTCGAGGGCGAGTTATTAATGTCTGTATTCTGTAAATCAAACAGCGGAGTCGTTTAATTATGAAGGGCAGGGCCTCAGGCCTTTATTCGGTATATATCCACTACTCTTGTTCCGGCTGCCAAATAATGCTTGGTTTATTAAAAACTTCGCTCTTAAGGCTTACTACGCTGTCTAATTTACCTTCGCAGGGAAAAAGACCTAACTCCCAATCTCCATTTAGTACCCCACTCTCGCTACTTGCTACCTCAACACTCCCCTTCCGGGCTTTCCGGTTTCGAACATTAGAACCATGCCAAACACACTTACCTGTACAAACTCTGCCCTGCTTCAAATATGTATGTCTGACAATTTTAATAATTTTATCTTAAAAACATAAGCGATCCATGTTAAGTTTTGCACATACCCAATGTTTATATTTATCAATCGTATGATATTTCTTGAAGCGATTTTCCATATGAAGATGATTTTAAATTACGTTTTTAAACATCTCCTGTGTTTCTCTTTCACCAGTTTTTTTTTTACATAATACAGGAATTTACTATATGAATAAAACTGTATTTTTTTAATGTGCGCCATGATAAATATCAGAAATTAAATTTATTTTATTTAAGTATTTATCTCAATTGTAATCATAATAAGAAAAACAATAAAAATTTTGATTTAAAACATCTTTGCTATAAATCAAAACTTTTAGTTTGGTTGATATGAAATATCAATTTACCAAGCTGAAGTCCATTTTTCTTCAGACTACATCCTTAAAGGAGGAAAGTCTGCAGTTTTAAACCCTCTTCGATTTATATTTAATTTAATTTTGAGATCCTCCTGTTTTCCAGAGTTGTGGAAATGCTCTAAGGTCACCACAATTCATAAAAAGTGTGTCAAGTCTCACATTGACAATTACAGGCCAATAGCGTTGCTTTCAGCACCTGCAAAGTTATTTGAAATTGTATTGCATAAATACATTGGTATATGTAGTCAATCTCGATTCACTGTAACTAATCTAATGCTTTTTTAACTTTAGACAGATTTTGAAAAGGCATTCGATAAAGTTAATCATGCTTTACTTGTGAAAAAACGATCTTATTTCGGGGTTTTTGCAGATTTCATAAAGCTATTCTCAAATTAATTGCGCAATAGATATTAGTTCAAGTATAAAAACTCTTTTTTAGAACTATATAAGATGGAGACGGTGGAGTACCTCAATGATCCATCTTGGGTCCATTGCTGTTTCGATTGTTCAGCAATGCATCGATCATTTTTTTATTATATGCACATGACTTAATCATTTTCAAGAAAGTGTAGTCGATTTCGGATTCACTTTACCTGCAGAACGAACTCAATTCTTTATGGAAGTGGGCTTGCTATAACCAACTGTCTTTCAGTGTACAAAAATGTCACACAATTTCGGATGCCGACAAAATATTCCTACCATCTCGACGGATATATTCTAGACACGTTGGAAATTTATCCAGCACCTAGCAGATCGTTAAAAATGCTCGGTTTTATCTTAAGGAATGCGCGCTACTTCAGTATTGCGCACTCTTTATGATGCTCTAGTCCGCAGCATACTAGTAACTAGCTCTATTATTTTAATTCCAAGCGTAATGAATTGAAGCTGGAAGTGCAGCGTAAATTCCTTCGATATTTATACTTGAATGAATACAGGTATTATCCGTTCTTGTTTCCCAGTGCTTTTATTTTGGAAGCGCTAAGATACGTTTCATTGTGTTTATATAATTAAACACTTCTGGAAATTGCTCAAAGGTATCGTAGACAATCATTCAGTGCTTGAGCAGCTCCAGATGTGGGCTCCGGAAGGTGGTTATTGTTCTTGGTCACTTCCACTGTTCTTAGCTGTAAAGTCTAGAACTGGAGCACTTGCCAACTCTTCTCTGGCAAAGACCATTCGTCTGCTCATTACTGTGCATAGAGATATTGACATTTCAATTCATGTGTTGAGGTGATTTGTGCCTGTTATTTTATCTTGTTTTCGTGTTTTTGCATATGCATACGAATATATGTATATATTTTATACTTTTGGCAGTCATGACGCATTAAGTGTACCTGTCAGGTCACGGCTTTCATAATTTTAATAAATAAATAAACAACGTGGAATAAGAAGCGACGCTGCCTGAAGGAGCAGCTCCCAAAACGGTCGTGTATTGTCGACGCTGCCAACAGCAGCAGCGTCACAAAATATGATTTCATCCTTTGCTTAAATGACAATTTAATTATTTCTATTTTATTAAATATTTATTCTTACATATTTTATTTATTTAACAAGTTGTAAATTCTAAATTTCTAATAAATATTTTTTTCTTAAAATTTTTGGGGGTGTTGCAGCTCCTATGCACTGCCACAATAAATAAATCTTCATTAAAAATTCTTTCTAGAAAACGCTAAGCTTCTGCTTTAAAAAATACATCAATGTGTCGTTCGTTGATTGTAAAATCAGCTATGTTGATCCACTTTACATATAGATCTCTAGAAATGCCACTATTTCACTCAGTGTTAGTAAGCTTAATTATTCTGAGCTTTCATTCGCAATTGAATAAAAATTAAGTTAAAATGTATAGTATGATTTTCTTACAAATTGAAACGATACGAATTTGCATCAAAGCTCAATTATGGTAATCGATTCTTAGTAGAAGCAAGTTTTTATAACTTTGCAATTTAAACTAAGTACTCCAGTTTAATTTAATAAATTTACTACAATGTTAATACAAAAAAACTGGCAAATTGTTTAACGTCGAGCTTACAGATTTTTTTTAAATGTTTGTTTAATCTGTGTCACATTAACTTATTTTTCAGTCTGTTACATTTACACCTTCATGATAGTTTAAAAAACCAGTTGCATATTTCATATTGAAAATAGTGAGATGTAGTGCTTAATAACAATCTAATTAAATACAAGTATTTTTTTGTGTATCTTTGCCGAATTTAAGTGAAATAATAGAAGTAATTTTCTGTTCATTAAAATATGTTTATCTTTTATTTTGTTGATTATTTGTAATTATTTTAGGAACTTACATACATTGTACTTTAATAACGCACCAAATACGAATCAATACATTTTTTTGACTGTGAAAATATTAAAACCATATAAGCTGTACTCCAAAAAAAAAATTGTTTTAATGTGTAATGTATGAAAACATTACAAATTATGCTTTTGTAATAGTAATACCACTGATGTAAAAAATCACAACTTCTGTGAAACAATGATATATGAAAAATTGACAATATCCACTTTTTTTAGAAATTTGTTTTATTCTCGAAATGGATAGTGCTGGACATTTTTTAGATGCTCCGTTAAAAAGCAGACCTTCCCGGATACCCCTCTTTGCTACGCCACTGCTAGACCATGTTTTTAATTAATCTATAAAAATATAAATCGCCAAATAAAAATTGTGCATTGTTTGATTTTACCATGAAAATTATACTGGGCCGTTATTTAATACCAATCTAATCCGACCCTGTGTATCGTGTGAGCACCTGTTGCAGAAAACCGCTTGGCACGTGTCTCGGCAGCAGCCACCGTGCTGCATAATTTAGATATCGACGTGGTCATTAATTTTCTCACTCCAACCTTAACATCCAACCTCTTCTTCCAAAGTTACAAACATATTTTTTACTGGTGAGATTAAAAACTAATTTTATTCTTTAATTACAACGAAATACTTAGTATAATATGTTTTAAATATTGAAATATAATAAATTTATGTTATGTTTTAAATAAAATAATACACACAGAAAAATAAAAAAATAAAAATCAACTTGGGCATTAGATAACCATTTATAGTGAAAAATACTTATCTTATCTTTACTAAAACTAATATTTTTTAAAATTATGTTGTAGATAATTAAATAAATGTTAATCTGATGGTGCTATATCGGGAGAATATGGAGGATGAGCAACAGTTTTCCATTTATTTTTGTGTTATTTTCGCAATATGAGGCAGGCGCGTCGCCTTGTTCGCGTCGCTTAGATTTTTATCTTATAAAAAATTGCTGAATGGCGTTACAATAAAAGTGCTTAATTTATTATTAAATAATTTTTGATCAGAAACGCCATTTCAAGTTTTATAAATCATCAAAATTAAGATCACCTGCGATTGAATTAATTCAGCAAAATTAATGGATCAATTTAAATGTTTAATTTTATAGAATTTATTGAATATACAAAATTTAATATATAATACATAAAGATCAGATCTGTGTCGGCGTTTGTTTATGCTGATTTGCATATAAATTTAATAACTAGAAATAAATTATTGAACTGATTAAAAAAAAATATTTATAAAAACGTAACATGAATATCAAAAAAAAATTGTGACGCACACCTGTATTTGAGATAAGCGTTAAACGATAATGGACCTTTTCAACATATTGTTTTGTTCAACGAATCAATTCTGCGTATTTCGGTCATAGTAGACTCCGCCAAAAAACATTATATTCACAAATGTTTTCGAAGGTGTAAAAGTTGGAAAGTGCGTCTAATTGTCTCGCATTTTGAAACAAAATAAATGCATTAAGGACTATGGATTTTGGAGCGGCTCTAGTCACTCAGTTATATTAAGAAAAAATTGTCTACTTGTGTTTCTCAAGTATACAAATTATTTTATTCGATTTCAATTATTCGAATATTCGATTAAAAACCTTCGAATTAAAATTTTGTCAGAGAAAAAATGCTTAAATCAATGTGATCTATGCCATAACCTTTAAAAATAAACCAATATATCTTATAACATATTTTATTATTAGAGACGGTAATGAGCAATTATTTATTGTATAGCTTGTGTTTGAAACAGCTGCATCAATTCCTGCTATTGTAAGAGCTTAAGGTTAGAAAAGGTGATTGCTGATTAGAACTCATTTGCAAAATTGAATTAGGATAGAAATTTTTTTTGATATGCATTTAAAGATTGATCAACATTTGAACAGTTTAAAATATTTTTTTAATTTAATGGCAAAAATCTTGTCATGCAGTGTAATTATTCAACATCATAATTACAAGTGAAGAAAATTTCACTAGCGCTCGAGGTGGTTTTGCGGAAAAACGAAGTGTAACTATGGAGATAAATTATGCCCGTTGACGCGTTTAAGAGCGGTCGTAATTATCGCATGTTGGGAAGTGCTGGTCAGGAACCGGTTTTAAAATGGACCGGCGCCTGTTCAACGCGAAGATGTCGCACGCATTTAACGCCAACTTATCATTAATACTATTTCTGAAAATTTATGCGAATTGAATATCGCAAAGTGAGATGAACTACATATACATATGCACATTAAATCATATACGGTATTTATGAAAGCGCTTACTTTTTAAATTACCTAATTCTTTGCTAATAAAATACAGACTTTGTGTTTGCACTTTTTTATTAAGTGGCATTCAAAAACAGAGAGTTCCTAGAACCTTTACAAGCACCTCGAAGTACTTTACATAATAAACATTTATTTCCTTATATATGGTGCATGTGAACATTAAAAAAATTGCACTCTTTTTAAATCAATGAAATTTAGGAGCTTTAGGAGATTCTTTGAGGTCTTAAAAATAATTATTTGACATATTTTTCAGCACTTTTTTATTTAATTAAACACACGAAATGCAATATTGTTTAATACGTTTCTAATATATATATATTTTAAATTAACGTGGGTACTCCCTCCCTAGCATTTTTTTATTTTTTATATAATAGCATTTAAATATTTTTCATTTTTTATTTTTTTTTATAATAGCATTACTATGACTGGTTGCTTCTTAAGCTGTGCTTTTTATGCTGCATTAAGGAATATCAATGTTTGCTTTAAATTATTATAAATGTGTGCTATAATATTGCTTATCAGACCGCTAAATGATGTTTGAACCATCTTTTCTGTACTTACATATTAATTTTAAAAAAATTTAATGTTGATAATTAATTTATAAAAGAATCTATATCTCTATATATATATATATATTTTTAAATATTTTTATGCTTATATATTATGTTTAAAATATCAAGTTTAAAAATACCTCTTAATGCTATTTATTTTTTATTTTAATAATCGAGAAATATTTTTATTTTATTGATTATCAGTATTTAAATCAAATTAATTAATCATCTTAAATACGTATCATAAATAGGGATTACAATAATACATGCATTTTAAATAACGGTATTACCAAGAGAAAAAAACACTTAATACCGGTATTGACATTTACCGCTCACATGATTCACCATGTAACGAAAGCATTGAAATATCCCGGCAACTATTGTTTCAATGTATTAAATATTAATTCATTCAAAATTCTTGCGAAAAATCTCTCTCTCTCTTTTAAACAATAAATCTGGTCTTTGATCGACTGCTTTTAAATGTCTCCTAAGTTTTTATGTTGAAGACCAGTAACCTTTTTGTTCAAAATGCGACATATTTAAAAAAAAAATATTTATAATAGTGGAATTTATTTATATTATTTTTTTTAAATAATTATTTTTTTATTTATTTATATATGTTTAGTGAAGCATATTGCGTAGAATTTTTATATAAAATATTAATGTAGATAAAAATGTACAAATAGTGTATGCAATACACTTCGCCAGCCATCCCTATCATAAAATTGCTTTTATGTTAACACAAAAAAGCTATCTAACATATTTTTTTTATTGAATTTGAAATGAAATATCGGCCGGTGAGATTTTTTATATAAGTATGGTAGACTGATATATTACTTTAAGGGTTAATATTATTCTTCTTTGATCGCAATAATACTAATTTTAGTGTATTTTATTTTACGCTTTTGCTTTCAAGCAATATGCACATCGTCCTTTTTATACATTATTTTTAATAAATAAAATGTACATATGAAAAAACATTTTTCGGTCAATTTTTGACTTAATACCGGTATTGCAATACATACTGACGAGTTTCTGCATATAACTATCTCATAGTGGGCCATTGTCTTTGTTAAGCTTTGAAAGTTTAATTATAATAATTTTTATTTTTTTTATTGTCACTATTTATGTAAAATAGAATTTATTAAATATTTTTCTTATTTAGATTTAAAACTGAATGTACTTTTTAATAATTTCAAGTTTATTAAAAAAAGATTGTATTGTCACATCTCAAGCAAAAACAAATCACAGCCTAATTTTTCACATCGTTTTTTGGTCAAAAGAATTATATATAACAGTGTATTATTTTCCATATATAAAAAGTATGTAAGTCAACTTTTGCCTTAAATTCTGTATTACCTATATTGCAATCCCTAATCATGTGTTTCAAAAATGCAGCTGGTGTTGATTGTAAAAGTAAAAAACGTAGATTAAGGACACTAAAATGTAAAATCTTCATCTTGATTATTATAAAAATGTTTAAAACCAAATGGGTTCCTGATGTGAGAGATTAAAAAAAAAGGTTTACGCAGAAAGAATTGTTGTTAATAGATAACGTTTCTCTCATTCACACGAAAGCATATGGCTTAAGTTTAATTCAAGCAATGGACCAATGTGTTATATGAGCAGCAAAATGGTTTTATTCAGTTCTCTTGAAATTTATTATTATTACACATACATATATTGCATCTATGCCATTCTCCAAAACACAAAGCAATGATCCGAGGATTAAGTCTGGATACAATCATCCTCCGCTAGCTCTCACAATCAATAAACAGTGCATTTGCGTTATTGTCCCTACAGTGCGATGTATAAATCCTACCTATCAGATTAATCATCCAAATGGGAGTCAATTTAATCCCATTGAACATCTCAAATTCTCAGAATTTCAATTAGCGATATGTTTTCGCGAAATATTACAATATTATAATACACATTTATAAATATTATGTCGTTCGTACAACGGTATAAAATCGACTTATGGCTAAGTGGCCTAAGATCTTATCCGGCGTGATTAACAGTTAGGACCGGAATTGCAACGAATTATATGTCTCGGTGCATCGCGACGGCGACGAAAAAAAAACCTCACAGACATAATCGCCTACTCGTTTTTACTATAATATATGCTGTTCGAGATGTTTGACAAATGAGCCAATCTATACATCACTTTAGCGCCACTGGCGCGCGTGCCGCCAACACAACTTATCGAACCTTGTCTAAGTCGGATGTGTTTAACCGTATTTGGTTACTTGACCACAAACACACTAAGATCAAATCGACACGATCTACGTGTTTAGCACGTCCAAATGTTGGTCAAAAGTGTCGGCACGTTCCACCCAAGTGTTTGTCGGTACACAAAAAAAAACGATGAAAACCATTTCTACGTCTTCGGGTTCTCCGCCAAGATTTTTTTATGTTTTTATAAGAAGTGAAAAGTCAAGACTAGTATTGATTTTTACTTTTTTTTAATGAGGCAAAAATTTGTTTTTAAAAAAAAAAATATTAATTTTAATGATTAAAATATAATTTCCTTTTAAACATAACCTCCTACTTCTCAATCATTTTTAAAATTTATTATTATACATTTTTGGAGGCTTTGATTCAAAATATTCCGATGGCCATCTTTTCACATCGTGTTGCATCGTCAATTTATTTTTTTATTTTTATTACAAATCTGATAATCATGATTTGACAAATTTTATCAATACATCATGATTGCCATCATACAATTAAACATTTAAAATAGATTAGCGCCACCCCCCTTGAGTTCGGCAAGCTCGTTAAGAAGCTGAATTGCGACTCTCTAGGGCACTCGCATCTGAGCATGGACGGGTTGTCGACACCTCCCCCAAATCCGTGGTGGCGAATCTAAATATGACACATATAAAAATGTATCTGGCACTTGAGCGATTTACAGATTATTTCTTCCAATATATAACTCATGGATTAAATATCCAGACTCTTCATTTTATATTGTAAACAAATATTAATGCTGGAAGCATTGTTTTTGACATTTGTTATCATTTGATGTTATGATGACAATTATACGTACATAGTTTTGTGTATGTAAAATAATACACTAATTCTTCTGATCAAAAAAAGTTATGATTTATTTTTGCTTTATTAATTGATTAACTTTAAATTATTAAAAAAGTATATAAAAAATATTTAATAAATTCTATTTAACATGACTAGTAAAAATAATAAGAAAAACATTAGAATGAGACTTTCAAAGATGGATTGATTAACAATGGCAATAAAGCACTATACTCTATTTGCGTTAACACAGTCAGTTCGATAGCTATTTATTTCATCATTATTCATAATTTAGAAAGAGATGGCAAGTTTCGGTTTATGTCCCTAATATTAGATCTAAAGCACACGATACGATTTATTTTTGTAATACAATTATATTAGATGTTTTTTTTCTATAAATGTGTTCAAAAAATATCTCGTATAAATATAATATATCGCCATCTCTTTCTAAATTATGTATAATGATGAAATGGATAGCTCTTGAACTGACTGTGCTAAAGAAAATATAGTTACAGGTATGTTTTAACTATGAAAATAAAATACATAATACAGGTAAAGTTTAGAAGTATACACTGATTCAACTATATATTTTTAAATACGTAATTCTGCATACAAGTATTTTTAATTTAGAAAAAGACAGCAAGTTTGAGTTTACGTTCCTACTATTATCTCTAAAGCACATGATAATGATATACGTTTGATATATTTATAAATTCAATTCATTACTATATTTTTTGTATTTATCAAACAATTTTTTAATTAATTTTTCACAATTTATAATCTATTTTGCACATCCACTATGCAAAAATAATAAAAAAATAGTAATGTATGTATATTCTCAAATATTATACATACTTCTTTTCATACATTTCAATAACTATTTCTGGTTATTTTAACATGAATACTACATTTATAAGCATTTTTGTATAATTTAAAACAAATATTTTAAATAAAAAAAATGCAAAATCGCAAATATTTTAATTTTTCAAAGACGGTTAAAATCTGTCAACCGGTTTTTAATTTGAAAAAATAAGTTTTTAACCTGTACGTTGAATGTATTAATAAAGTATTTAATAAAAAAAGTCGTTGAAAACTATAATCAGGTAATAAATGTCGAATGACTTTCAAAATTAATGTTTTTTTTTTACTGATTAAAATATTTTCTGAATACAAAAATTCTTAGATTATTCAAGCAATAAAGAACGGTTTTTTAATATTTCAATTAATTCCACAATCTACAAAAAAAATAAAAAATTTCAACTATAAAAGTACTTATCACACAAATAAATATTATAAAAAATTTCGCGAGAACATATAATACTAACCCATTAATATCTAGTATTGCTAACTACAACAAAAAATGACTTAAATTTAAATATATTGACAAAATTCTAAACCACATCTTGCTTTAAGACATTTAAACTCAAACAATAATAGCTTAATTTCGCTATTTGTATATTGTATTGTATTTTTATTGCATTTTCAAAAGGTTATCTATTATCCTTAAAAAAAAAAACAAATTAAAAACTACTTGTATTTTACTTATTTGTATAACTATTTCTAAACAAGAAAATGGTTATGTACCACTGTCCTGTATTTCATTACATACGTAAAATAAAAAAAAATATCCCATTTAAAATTTTTTTTATTATCTTTAACATTTATGAATATTTAGTGATTCACTTAGTAAATATTTTTCCGTCATAAACTACACATCCGATTTTTTTTAAATATCGGACTAACAGAGAGATTTTAAAAAACTTACTCAGACTGACTATTAAAAGCTAAATTTAAAAAATCGTCATTTTTTTTGGTTTACCTAATATATTGTATATGATTAATTACATGAAATATAAAAAAGACATACAGTAAGCTTTATGAAATATATTTTATTCAAAGATAGTGATATTAAGTTTTACTAAAATATATTAATAAGTTTCGCGTTTTTCTTTATAAAAAAAGAAACAATTATTTTTTATATTCTATGTATTTAATGAATTTTTAATAAAGCAAAATAACTTAATCTTTCTCTTTAAGTGGCTGATTTTTAGTGAAAAAGTGCTATGTTCTCCGTTTCATTTATGCATTCATATATCCATTTTTGTACCAGTTAAAACTGAATCACGATGCAGCATATGCCACAATAAATATCAATTTGGGATCTAGTGAGTGTATTGTTAGACAGAGAACTGGCATTGGTTCAAGATTTTTAATTTTAAATTAGCACCGTTTTTTTATAAAGCGTTATTTCAATATTATACATAATTTTACAAACACACCATTATATACAGTGTGGACCATAAGTTTTTTCATTTTTTTAAATTCGTTAAAAAAATACAGGTCGTATGATATTAAATGTTTATTTCACTGAAAAAACACTATTGGAAAACCATGGTGATGTCCAACTGAAATGGTTTTGGACCGCATACATTTATTTATATAATACAAAATATTATATCTAAATTATATAAAAAAAAACATTTATAATACAATAATATTATAACATTTATTATGTTTTTTAATCTTCTCACTTATGTTTTTAATATTCACCTGTACTTTCAAGGTCGTACACAATAATTGAATTCTTAAATTGTCAATATGTTAGACTCTTATATTAAATTATTTTTAATTTTGTGAGAAAAGATTTATACTTTTCATCAGCTATAATTGCAACTTTAATGCTCATTGCCATTTTTTTTAAGTTAGTGAATTTATCATTACCAGCACATTTCTTATCTGAATTTTCTCATTGTCCTTAAAATATATTTTAATTCAGAGGATGACTAGAGACTGATTCCACAGTAATGTCAAATGAACATATAGTTGTTTTTAAACTCTTAATAAATTAGTAACTTCTTGCGCATATTTAGAAAAATGTTTTTTAATTTCAACTGACTTTTTCTATGAATGCGTTAATATTTTGAAATTATCTGTGAGCAATTTTATTTCACTTATGGATCAGCCTGTACAATACATGTTACTGGCTTATAACCACTTTTATGCTAACAATTTTGTTATTAGTTATATAATAAAAAATGAAACGTTTGTGGTTACAATTTATGGGAAAAATTGTTCAAAATTAAGGTTGAAGAAAAAATAAGAAAACAATGGATTAACTGCTAATTAAAGTACATTTAGCCAAAGATCTGTACCATCGATTTAGCTTCTAAAGCAATATGTGATTTGTCATTTTGTGCTTATATTTCAATTTAAGGTTGTTCTTATCATATTCTCCGATAAACTATATTATTGGGTTAGTGTGAAAATGAGTTTTTTTTTAATTTATTTAAAAGATATTTTTTTTGATTTATTTTATTTGACTTGCAAGTTAGACAAAAATAATATTCCACACAGAATGATCAAGATTTTTTTGTGGTAAGCGCGCTCTTTTTATTTAATATCGGTTTAAAGTTCGCAATAGTGGCAAGCCCTTTAGATCAAAATTACAATATTACATTAAAGCTTTGCTATCAGGTGTAAGCCTATTCCATTCTACATTACTGCCCTGTTTACTTTGAAGAGATGTTGGCAAAGTTTGCCTGCGTTTCGAAAACATAATTGACTCTGCTTTACTTTGCTTTATCTCAATTTTTCACCTCCGGAAATATTTATTTAGGATTTCAAAAATTGATTTAAAACTCATAGCATAAGATTTATTATTATTATAATAATTTTGTAGGAAAATTAAAACCAAGTATAATTGTTTTTACTATCTGGATTGAAAAAAAATTATACAATTTTCTTTCCGGTCTATTTACATGCATAAACATATATAAATGTGTAATAGCTTAGCGCCGGCGTCCACATATAATGACTCTAATAATGTTAATCTCTAAATGGCGATAAGTGTTATTGAGGCATTCGATTCTAAGTAAGACGGTGATTTATATATGTGTCCAATTCGCTCGGTTTTATTTTGGAATGTGTGGGTTTATGTGTATTATTTTTAAGAATAGACTTTTCTTAAAAACATTGCTTGAATGAAATTTATTTATGTTCATGGAGTGTAACATAAAAAAATGTTTTTTGGATTAAATAAATAATTACGGTTCATACATTTAATAGCAGTAAAATAAAATTTGATATAACCCAGTATTTTTTAATGAAAGAACACGCATGACGTATGACTCATACTTGAGTCCACAGTCACTAAACAATGTTCTTTCAAGACTCGTAAACGAGTCCACGGGCGTTAAGCTGTTCATATGAATTAATTTATACTCCTAACCGACTCACTTGTTGATGTTAAAAATAATGCGAATTGAAATTATATTTTCAATTCACTCGGCCGAGTACACTAATTGGGTGAACGCATTTAGTAGTACTCGGCCGAGTAATTATTTATAAAAAAAATCAACAAGGTGCATAATGATTTTTACATACGTCAATATGATTTACAGGAATTCCTGTGTGTTCGGAATGTTGTGGCATATTTCTTAGATACAAGCAAAGCGCCCCATGCGACAGTTTTCCATCCGGTCGCTTGCAAATCTGCCATCGGAATGATTTCCCTTAGGGCCGGCTGTACTGGATGTAAGAATAAATAGCGGACGACTGTATGCGAACGAACAAGCAGCCCTGAGGCCAACGCTAGTCTCTCATTTGCAATTAGCGATTGCCACGTTTACCGTTCGCAGTTTGTGGATATTCTCGCTGAACGCGTGATAATAACATTACTTATCCCAAAACGGCGCTATTTATTAAAAAAATGACAGCAACTGTTTGACGCAAGAAAATTATTCTAATGCAAATACTCTTTGCAATCCATAGTCAAAATCATACTCACAAAAAAGATTGGTTGTAGCACAGTATCTTGAATTTTACTATAAAGTATGCATCGTATGAATATTATGTTTCCGTCAAAACCAAATTTCCATTCCAAGCTTTATTCGACTGTCCGAAGCCTGTCAAAAAAAGGTGTGCAAATGATTTCGTCGGTCCATCGTACGGGGAATTTCCCCCATGGTTTGCTTCCCTTTTTGATATCTACCATAACAACCCTCATAAGCTGTCTGAAAAACTGTTGCGAAGCAAAAAGTATTGAATATATGTACATGTATGTGACGTTTCAATTTTGAAATGCTACATAGGGGAAGGTTATATGATTTGTTGTTTATAAATTTATTCTGAAAATGTTAATATTTTTTTTTAAATCACTAGTGTGATAATTGAAATCCATGTGATTTATTTTATTAAATTAACATTTTTAATAGATTTGGTATAAAATCTAATATTTTGAGAAGCTGTGTATAAATTAATTAAACGCCTAAGGATAACTTGAATAAAAAAAATATTACTAAGCAACTAGTGTATTTTTAAATTTATATTATTAAAATTCTCAACAAGTGTGCTTTTGATTTTACAAAGAAAAGCTACGGATCTTATTACTTGCTTTTCCTTCCAGACTTCCTTTGACGATTAATTTATGACACCATTTCTCGTAATTAAAGTATTACGTCAAAGCTGTAAATGACATAAATATATATATATATATATATTTATTCAAGATAATAATTTCTTAGATATAATAGATTATAATACCATATGAACCTTTGTATTTTTTATTTTAATTTACCATGGTCTCTTACCAAGAAAAAATACGTTTTTACTTGATTCATTTTTAAATCACTGTGTAACCTTGAATTGCGGACAAACCATGGTTTATCTATATGAGATTTACGCAAAAATATCTAATGTGAGACCTAGATACAATAGAAGCTTTTTATTTTCATGTGAAATACTAGAAACTAAATTACATTATTTAGTAAATAAAAAGCTTTTCGAAGGAGAACCTAAATTACATTATGACATAAGAGAAATTAATATGTTGTCTTGGTAAAAATTATTAATTTACTAATTAAAGGATTTTATTATTTCACAAAAAATAATCTGCGGCATAGTCGAACCATTTTTATGTTTTAAAGTCTATTCACTGCACGATGGGGATTTTTATAAGAACTTTAAATAAAGCAGTATTATTACTAAAGTGAGGTTTAGTTGAGTAAATATGATTAGGGTGTTAAAATTAAACATTGAGAGGATCTGAAAATTGCTAAATAATTTTTAATTTTAATTCGAAAAATTCTACCGTTTAAAAACGTGTTTAATAATTTAACTAAAGGTACTGAAAATATATATAATTCCTCCGTGTTGCAGTAAGAACATAAAACATGTGCTCTTGTTTACATAATAAATACAAAGTCATTTAACACAAAATTGTGATTTTATTAAAATAAAGAACCTAACCTAAATTAGTGTCTAGTCCCCTATAACGTAGTATTCTTATAACGAAATCCTGGGGGATCAACTGTGATATAAAAATCATAATATGATAGTAAAAAAATAAATACATATAGAAGAGATATCTCAGTTTAATAAATTAGTATACAATATAATAACATTTAATGTAAAATTAGATGTAAATATAATTAAAGAAACATGTAAAAATAATAGTAACTAAATTACATTATTTAATAAAAATAAAATTTTGAATGAGAATTTAAAATAAAACATAGTAAAACGGTTGAGGACATAAGATCAATTAATAATAGTGAAATAGTTTTTACGTGGTTTGATTTGAGAAAGGCAAAAGTTAAAATAAATTTTAAAAAAAAAAATTTTAATAGCCAATATATTTATTATTATTATTAACATGTTCTAGTATTTTATTTAGAAATATTTTTTCGTAAATTTTATTTTTATAGGCAGTAAACTTATAAGCCGACAACTAAAATGAAGCGTATGGTCTATACCCTGTTTTAGATACACTATTACGGTTCGATGATTACTGCGCCAACAAAAATTGCACACAGCGAAAATTCCGGTCATTGATGATCAATATACAAATATATGTATATTTAAAAATATGTATTAAAAAATATGGCAATATGATTTTAATTTAAATTAATGATACACTTTTTTACTTAAAAATAAAGAAAAATAAGAAGCAGTTGGAATTAAAATGAAATAAATTTGCATATAATCATCTATGTTCAGAATTTTCGTGTGTGCAAAAATCCTGTCACCGATGTAAAGTATAGATAATAAGTGACTTTTTTATATTAAGTATCAAGTTCTTGTATTCAGATTCTCATTAAAGAAAGTTACTTATGCTATGCAGTCTTTATTCAATTCCTGTAAACTTTGATTATGTGACTTGTTTTATAGTTTTGAAACAACTGATTTAATTTTGTGTTTTGCTAAAATGTCATCTGTGGACACAGGCGTTTCTGTTTTCATACGCTAAAATATATTTATGCACACACAGTCAGATACATTATTATATATATATATATATATAATAATAATAAACAAGTAAAAAGCCTTGGGTGTAAAAAATGTGAATATTTATGGCCAGATGTTAAAATGGCCGCAGGCATTTGGCTGTGACCACAACGGCCCGGCAAGTCGGGCCGGGACTTATCTCGATTAGCCCCCGGCCCACGTAGACTGAACCTTGAGAGGAGATCGATCGCACATTCTTATCTGGACCGAGTGCTTCACAGTTGTTCTGGAAAACGCCCGCGGTCAACGGGATTACCTCCGGGAGACCGTGCTCTCGATTGAGGACCTCTGCCGCTGCCCGCGAGCGCGAGCCCTTTCCAAAGCCCTGCTCTGGCCGGGTCAAAAGTTTTTCTAGAGGCTGGTGAAAAAAATATCTCGTTGTCGTTTTTTAAACACCCTTATATCCATTGTCAACAAGCTATGCTATAATTTGTCAAAGCTGTCAATCTCTCCTGATTCATTGTACTTCTTCGAAAGTATATTATTATTTTTATTGCTGAAAAGCACAGCGAGTATTTTTGTAATTTATTTAAAAAAAATAATAAAGCATAGGATTCAATCATTAGAATCACCTTATTATATGTCTTTTTTGGTATTGTACTTTTCAAAGTTTTATGTCAAATATTTTTGTAGCTAGTAATTGCTCTGTAAATATGTATTTTTGCTTTATATTTGTAATTATACTGTTGCACAAATATGTAGATTCATTTAACTGAGACTGAAGCGAATACAATTCGTACTATGAATTTCGTTCCTCTCCTTTGGGTGTTCCTCAATGGTCCATTCTTGACCCTCTTTAAATTATTAATGATCACAATGCAACACTAAACGCGCTTCTTGTGATGAACTTCAATAAAAAAACATTGGACGCTTTTTTGGCTCAAAGCCGATTTTTTATTCTAAATTAGAAATTCTCGGGTTTCCCTCAAAGAAAATCTAAAAAAACAGTGTCTAATCTATCAATAATCTCCATCGATCAGACAAGTTTTCAATCCCATTTTTGTAAAAATAGCTGTGAGTTAAAACGGTAATATGAATATCTGAGAGCATTAATTTTTCTCGCATGATTCTCGCAGTATGAGACAGGCGCGTCGCATTGTTCTCGTCGCTTAGAGCGTGTGTTACCCACACGCCTTACAGTATTTTTTAATGTTCTCTGAATGCTACACCATGAACTCTTAAATCGACATCTCTGGATTGGCTCCAAGTTGAGTACTTATGCGATTTTATTAAATTAACATTTTTTAAATTTGAAATATTTTATCATCCATAATAGCAGAGCTGAGAGTCAAATAAAAAATGCTAGATCAGTAATATATCTTGACTAAAATTTTTTGTTGGGTCTTAAGGATTAGACTATGCTTTATTAGCAAGCTACGGCCCGCGGGCCAAATCCGGCACGCTGCATGTTTTAATCCGGGAGCGATTTCAAAGTATGCGCTATAACGAAATGAGCAACAGAGTTAAGCAGTTGCAATTTTTAACCTGAAAACAAATTTAAAATAAAAACAAAAATAAGTTTTATTTGCTGATTTCAATAAATTCATAAAATACAATTGAAATAATCTAACCTCAAGTTTTGTGTTGTGAGTGTCTGGACCCCTATAACGTAGCATTCCTATAACAAAATCCTAATATCTACGCTATAGGGGGGTCGACTGTATATCTTACTATAAAATATATATCGTATGAACATTGTTTTAATATGAATTCACTGCGGCGGCACGATTTTATTGGCACCTTCTTGAATTTAGATAGAAAAATGCAATTGATTTATTAAAAAAACAATCACTGACTGGCCAACTTATGCCGCCGTTTTGTGTGATGACACTAATTTTTCGATATTTAATGCCATTTTTGTCATAAGCGTTTCACTATTAATCATGTTTCTTTTTTTGTAATAGATTATTGACCAGATTAAATCCCCTTTGGCTCAATATGCTGATGGGAATGCAATATAAAACTTTTTCGCTTCCCATATGCCTGGACATAATATTGGAATTTGCTTTTGATACCCATTTTTTATTTCAACTTTTATTTTTCGTTTATTAGTCGCGTTAAAGCACTAGTCGAACTCGGTCGTGTCATTAAATCACTAAATCGTTTTAATCACAAAATTGAATATAGTTAAAAACTAATTATGTGAATGTGACACAATAATAAATTAGGCATTTTACTTGTGATGCAATTCGCACGGAATTGTGTTATGCATATATTATAAAAATATAATAATTAAAATAATTATTATTAATAAATATTTATTTTTTAATAACATAATATTTTAATGGTACTTTGCACGATTTAATTATTATATTAAAAACAAAAATGCAAATTAATTTAAATATTCGAATACAGTAAAATGTGAACGTGCTATTTGGGTGCGTGTAATTGGGGACTAGAAAAAAATAAAATATCATTACAATTTTTTTTAATTTTCAATGTGCCAATTTCTCTGGATTGCATTTGATTGTAAATAATTTTAGCATGTGTCATTAATTTGTGAAAACGTGCTAATCAGTGTGAATTCACTGTTCAAGTTTAAAAAAAAATAAGGTAATATCATACCTAGGTATGGTTGATGACCGCCTCGGGGAATCTGCGGGTGGTTAAATCTAACTTTTTCCCTCTCGGTTTCTAGTGATGGCTTTTGTTGTCATTGTCTGCGTTTGAGGGTCGCAAAAGCGACGTTTCGCATCTTTGTGGCTGCTACGCCGTTCTCACTTCAACTTCTAGTCAATCAACTACATAGCACGATATAAGCTTACGTTACATTGTCAGGTCTTTATCAAAAATATCGGTTCGATTTATTTTTTTTATTATAGAAAATGAGCAGATATTATTTCGATATACATAGTATTTATTTTTAAGAATTTAAGTAAAACTATGAAGTATGGTCTACATTATGTAGCAACTAGTAACATTGACATGGATTTTATAGTAGGTCATTACCACGATTAATTATTATTGTTTCCTTTCGCGACTTCCTGTTCGACAATAAATGCACAATGCCCACGAGTCACGTTGTATTTTATTACTTAACTAGAGAACTTTAAAGTATGTAACTGATGTAGATATTGGTTTCGCAAAAAATATGTGTAGGTATCGTATCACCGCCCACCGAAAAATATAAAACAATTCAATTATAAAACGATTGTGGGTTGTCGACCTATGGACGCGGAAATGTTATAAATGTTAATTATATTTATTAAAAAAAATAAAATAAAATCCATATGCAATACAATTGTGTTATATGCTTAAGGATAGTTTCAGTACAAGAAGTAAACAAGCTTTGATTTGCAATATTATATGTCAGGCTGTAGTTTTTAAATTCCAGAGAAAATACTTCGTTTTTTAATATGACATAACTTTCCACTCAAAAGTGCTTTTATACTAAGTAAATAGTAAGGTTCTCAATTATTCATTGTTTGCAACTATTCGAATATTGAAAAGTAATTTTTTTCTCATTTTTTACTGATATTAATTTATTTATCAAATTAGTGAAAAAAATTTAATTGCTTGTAAAATGTTGTTTCATTAAAAAATCGTTATTGATTAGTAAGAATTATTTTGACTAATCATTAATTATTTAATATAAGACGCATAACACAATGCTGTGCAAATTACTGATCAGTGAGGGGCTCAAAATATAAATTTCAGATTTTATAAATTAATTAAATTAATTAAGAAACAATTTACATACATAATTGTATCGAACATAAGCTAATAATGTTTAGAACTAATTTGCATATAAATTAAATATACATATACAAAAACATAATACGAACGTTTTTATGATATTCAACAATAATAAAGGATGAGCCTTTCCAATATTTAAATTCGTTCAACGAACTAATTCTGCGAATTTCGGTCATAGTAGACATACCCCGTACCATTTTTTTAAGAAGTGTCTGTTTGTCTTCCATTTCGAAATGAAATAAAGGCGCTTAATGGATTTTAGAGCGGCACTAGTCACTGGCGGGGGAGAGGGGAGGGGTTATATTGAAAAATAAGTTTTTTTTTAATTTCAGTTGAGATAATATAAATGAATATTTTACAAATACTCGAATATTGATATAATTGAAATTCAGGAAAATAATTCAAATATTCGATAAAAAATTAAAATGAGCATTTTATATTAAAAGTTAAAATTTCGTAGTTATTTCGTGTATCGTTTGTTGACGATCAGTGACAACATGCTAATACATTTGTGTGACTATTTAATTCAATATATTTATGGTGCAATAAAATGACTTATATCATATTTACCTATGTTGCGACAGACGATAAATGGCGAGATGTTTTCTCCGAGCGGTGGTGGAGATGTCCATGAGAGGTCCTGGAAGGTCTTGTAGGTTGGAAGGAGTACCTCTTGTTGCGATGATCGTGTTCGGGAGTCTCTTGGTGAGAGCGCATTTTCCAGGCGGGGTGAATCTGTGGTCTCTTCAAGTTTTTTGGGTGCCTGCTGATGAGTCCAGTCACAATTATGCAGCGGTCATCCAGCCAATTGCTGCAGTCGCTTCTTAGAACGGCGAAATAAGTATACGTCTTTAGAAAGCGGCATTCGCTTGATGGGCATTGTCTAAGATCGTATTGAATTGCCACGGGAATCTTGTGGATCTGGTGATTTATTTTTTACTTTGTTTCGCAACAAAGGAATCTTCTCTTAATGACAGAGAAGCTTTACTGTAAGAACAAAGCTCGTGTTATTTATGAGATTTTTTCTGGTCGTAACGAGGGTTTATGTAAGTGGTCCATTCCGTTTCCTTGTTTCTGGATGAATATTTTGTTCACCACGTTATTTTAAAAGTATTAAATTTAAGAAAATCTCAACATAATAATTATAGACTTTAACATAGTTTAATTTAATAAATAGCTTATTTCACAATCATTTTATTTTATTATATTTAAAAACCCACAAAATCGTTTTTTTTAGGGTTTCTTTGGATTATAGGCAATGAAACAGATTTTATCATTAATTTTCACAATCGATTCATCAATGACAACATAATATTTACAAAAGTTATGATCCAAATGTTTTGATTTTTTCAATTCTGTTTCTCTGATCATTATTTGATTCGTTTTTATTGAAATGCAACATCAAAAATATTTAAAAAAAATCGGACTCTTTAAATATTTACAACTATCTTGCATACATTTTAATAGAGAAAAATTATGGTTATTCATAAGAAAATGAGTACGGCCAGGGGAATTAGGTACGGAGGTGCTAATTTGTATAATAATACATAAAACTTTTTTTTTTATTCCTAAATGGAATAAAAAAAACACTTTCGTGCATTTAGAAATAAATTATAAAATTACGATTTTTTTATTTTTTTGTATGTTATATATTATATGTATGTTTAGTGTAAAAATTAGCAATTAAGCTAAATAAATGTTTTTTTAAGACAAATTATGGACACCGAAGTCATCTCTAGGCAATGAAACGGTCACCCGCTCGTAAATCACCGACTCAACCGAAGAGTTGAGACTAAGGCACATCGAATATTTAATTTTGTCACCGAAAAAACACACATTATCGCAATTAAAAACGCTTATAAATTACGCAATATAGCGTAGAGATTGGGATTATTATAAGAGTACTACGTTATAGGGGACTAGGCAGCCATACAAATTTTGAGGTTAGGTTCTTTCGACTGTATTTTGTGAATTTAATTCAATGAAATAAACATTCATTGTCATATAACATTGTCATATTAAAATGTGTATCATAAACCCCATATTAGATTTATTATAATTATATCTTCATTTATTTAAATTTATATTTATTTACAAAACCTTACATTAAATTTTAAAGAAAATCACAACTTTTTACCTATTGGACTATTAAATTGAAATTTATTTTAATTGAAGCGCTACACGATTACATGAAATTTCTGCGACATTTTAAAACCATGAATCTGAAATCTGTGTAGTAATGTTTACAAATATTGTATGATATTTATAGTAAATGTATTTATTTTATTAATTACTGCTATTATGTGCATCCAAGCATTGTTAAGGGTTATACATTATAACATTTGATTTCAAACTGGATTACCCACGTTTTCGGTTGAAATTTAATTAATGAATAGAACCAAACTGCATTGTGTTTTGTAAAAGAGCTAACGACGCTTGCACGGATATATCTACCCACTCGGTTGCCATTTTCGTTTGGCTCGAGGGCGTCGAACACAGAGGAACTATATCAAATCTATTCGTTCCTTTTGTGCATACATGTATTATACATATGTATGTGTACCTCTACTACACTTACATTTATAAAAAAAATCTCACTTTAATAGTAAGATAGAGTATTGCCTGCAATGGGCTTTAATTAAAAACCATAAAACTCTCATTATATGCAATAGGAAATCTCGTCAAAAATATTATCATAATATTTTTGTAAAATTATTTTACTTTTATATAAATTATGCTTCAAAATATAGTTTCCCTCTAAAGATATATTCTTTTCCCACCTCTCAGTTATTTTTTTTAATATTTCGATAGCCTCATTTTGACATTGTCTGCATTTTTTTCTATCTAAGAAGTGTTTTATCGATCAAAATAAATGATTGTCGAAAAGAGCATGTTCTAGAAAATAAAGTTCCTTGATTTTATTGAGAGTCAATTTTGTGCACTAGCATGTTTTAGAACTATTCAACTTTTATTGACAAGTAAAGACCATTATTTTTCTTCCTTGTGCGAATCAGCTGATCGCAATAGATGCTTGTTGCTATTGTTTGGCCAGATTTAAAAGTTACGTAATGCACAATATTTTTGCAATGCCACCATACTTGAAACTTTGAAACTTTGGATAACCACTATAATATAAGACGATGTTTTTGTACAATATGTTTCTTCTTTGGCTATCAAATGATCGAGACAAAGCGACTCAGCTTAAAAATCCAGAAGCTCTTGGGATATGCATATACGACCCAACTTGTTTTATTTGCTCATTTCATATAGAGCACATACACACCGTCTCCAATCCTTACCAACATACCTAATGTGTCTATGCACTGTTGAATCAGACTGTTTAGCGTCGCAGCTGGCTGGTGAATTAATTTAGTATTGTTTGTTTCCATCTCTATAGCCAGGATATTATTAAATAGTATTATTTAGTAATTGGTTCTTTTGCAGATTCTTTGGCGAATCAAATCAAATCTGAACGCGAATTAAAATGTCAAATACTCGCTAAAAATAATAGTAATTACAAATGTTTTAACCGCTTAAATGCCGCAAACTATAGGTTGGAAATTTTCTAGCAACAACAAAATTTAATGAAACTTTTTTTTTTGAAAATGTATAAACAAAATATAAAATGTGTCATTTACCCGAAAAAACATTTTTTTCCTCCCAAGCCAGGGTTTTCACATTACAAAATATAAAAATAAATATATATATATATATATATATATACAAAAATAAGTTAATTTAAAACAGATTCCATATTAAATATTGTAATGATTAACGTGCTTCTTATTTTTATTTTATTTATAATATTTTAGTGCAGCAATTTTATCCTCAGAATCAATTATATCTTACTCATACAGAATTACATAAATAAATAAAAATAAAATCATCCACCATATTCTTTAGACCATGCTCCTTTCAAATCGCTTCTTACAAAAAAAAATGCATATTTTATACCAATGGATCAAAAAAATAATTAAGGAGTAGGGGAATCAATAAAAAAATATATATTTTAAATAAATATTTAAAAGTGATTTTTTCATTTTCATTAAAAAATATATTTATTTTGGGATGGCTTATTACATATGTAACCGATATATTACTGACTCCTATTTCAACATATGGAATATATAATTAGTCCAATTTTCCATCTTAAAATCGATACAGCGATTCGCGCTCGATGGAGACCGCGGTTAACGAGACTTTTATGTAGCCCGAGGACTCCGCGGAACAATTCTCGAATACCCTTCCCACGCTCGAACCTCCGACGAGGGTCTATGTCCCGAGGCCTTGGGCCATCAGCTCGTCGTGTCACCGATGTGGCATATCCTCGGGAAGTCTCCTGACCTCCACGACGAAAAAATCCCATAATTACCGATGAAGGTGATGGTCAAATCAACCATAAATCACACGTAAATAAACAGGCACGATATGCCATAATTTGCTTTATAACCATTTTAAAGTTTACGATGATAGACTGAAATACATTAGGCATGCATTAATTTATATATAAATCATAAATATTTATTATTGAAAAACCTACAATTTATAAATAGCCTAACATTGCACAACTCATGCTGTTCAAATCAGTGCAATTTATTATGCATACTTAATACATACAGTATCTTGCGAATGTTCCAATGCAAGACTAGTTGAGAATCTCGAACGTGTGATAGATTCTCGATTAGATGTAAGTATCTGGATGCAGGGGATCGATATATTATTTCTTAACAAGAACACTCGGGAGTAATATTTTATTGATTATAAACTACGCTCAATCTTCGAGACTGAACATGTTAACACGAATATAACTGCAACTACTGTTTCTTGAATCGAACATCACATATATTATGATTTTTACTGATGTGTTAAATAAGTATATCATAAAATAATAGTAATAACACTACGACTTCACAACTTCACTACGACAAAGTTTATCATAAAATTAGAACTGATTTTTAATAACGTGTTCTAAATATGAATATAATATTATTATACCATCTTTTTATTTCAATCTATTTTTCTGAATTTTTGTATTTTTTTTTATAAATATAGCAAATTTTTACACTAAATAAATTTTAATTAAAAATACATCTAATACATAATATAAAGATTAACAGAAAATAAATAAAAAATATTTCTTACTGCACTGTTTCATTATTACATTAAAGAAAACCGCTACATTTTTATTTTTGTGGATTGTCCTAAAAATATTATACAAATTCACACTTCCGTACAATATTCCCCTGGCCGTACTCGTTTCCCTAAACCTAATTTAAATTGCCAATGGATAATTTAACTATTTTAATTGTGTTCTTAATATCTACTACACTATTATTTATTATATTACCTGCAAGTATTTTGTTTTATAAAGAACATAAATATATAAATTTACTACTACCACCGAATATTGTGCTTTTGGATGTTCTATAAGAAAAATGACTGAATATTAAATCCTTAACGCAGATACGATAAAGATTTTATTATATACAATAAAAACAATAAAGTTAATTATACCAATTAAGATATATAAATGGACGATTCAAGTATATAAGTTTAGTTCTTTGCCGTAATCAAAATATTAATCTAATGCATAATATTACTCACAGAATTAAATAAAAACTTAATTTTTAAAATAAAGATATGTTGTTTTTTTATATATAAATATGCAAAAAAAGCTGAAATTACGTCACTGATAAAAAAAAGTATCTAAAATTATAAATTACGCATTTTAATGTACCCACTGATGAATAATTTTCACAGTATTTTATAAATTAATATAAAAAGTGATTAATTAAAATAATTATTTTAGAGACTAATAATTGATTATTTGCACCAATTAATATTTTTAAAAGTGTACTATTTTATATATACAAAAGTATGTACGTTTAATGACCAACTATTAATAATACTGCTTAATATTTGTGTCCAAAAAAAATTAAATATAAAATGAAGAGTCTTTATCCATGAGTTATGTATTAGAAAAATAAATGAAATTGTTCACGTACCAGATAAATTGTTGTAAGTGGCATATGAGTACTTGAGGGAGGTGTCGACAATCCGTCAATACGCTGCGAGTGCCCTATAGAGTCGCAATCCAGCTTCTTAATGAGCTTACTGAACTCAAAGGAAATGGTGCTAATCTATTTTAAATGTTTAATTGTATAATGGCAATCATGACGCTTTGATAAAATTTGTTAATTATAATTGCCAGATTTAATAATACAAATATTTAATAAGACATTAAAAAATCTACTCATAATATTTATTTGATTTTCTTTGCTGCTCAGTGTTGCCATAAAGTAAATTTTTGGTCCAGAGCAAAAGCACTAAAATCGTGCCATCGCGGTGAAAACGCTTTTTTTATAACAATATTACAAGTGAGAATCGAATATAGTACATCTAAACCGAATTTTGCCCAATAGAAGAGCGCAAAAAACAATTATCACTTCTCAGAAGTCAAAAATCCACGTCAAAAGCAATAAAATCGTGCCGTCGCCGTCGCACTTGCGCTCTCCTATTGACCAAAATTCAGTTTGAGTATACTTTGATCAGCCCTATTTAATTATAAATTCATAGTAATATCAGTTTTCATATTTTTAAAACATAGTGTAACATCTAAATGCTGACAAACTATGGAATAATATGTGAGTTGTGATGTCTGTCTGTACTTATTCTTCAGCTTATTTTGAGAGATGAGTTGGCTTAGTTTGTATTTTAGACTTCATTAGGTTAGGTTTGGGTTTGAACAGCATACGTTTCGCAACTGTCAAATTGAATTTCATAGACATTTTACAGCAGCATATCGCCTATCAATCAAATTAAATTTTTGCTAGTACAAATATCAATTGATGAAAATGTATTTGAGCTTCACTAATTAAAACTTCGCCAAAAATATATTTACCATCTCTTTCTATGTTATGAATAATGATGAAATGAATAGCTTTCAAACTAATTGCGTTAACGCAAATAGGGTGTAGTTAATTTTCAATCCGTATATTTATAAATATTCAGTCTAATCGAAAAATGCACTTAAAATATTAACGAAAATTATTTTTATATTAAACTGTCACGTTGCTAGCGGCCATTTTATTTTATATTTAAACGTTAATTTTAATTGGTCGACAGTCAGAGCCTCAATCAAAAACAAAAGAATTCAACACTCGGATATTATTCAAATAAACTATATTTGTATTTTAATTAAAAATAATTAAATAATTTTCTTTTGTTTATTTATATTATTATAAACCGTTACGATTATAAATTGATACGATTTACGGAGTAAAGCGCCATTTAAACGATCAAATTGATTTGGCAAATTTCACGTTTTCGGCAAAAAAAGTTCGCAAATAATCAAGCAAATTCGTCGAACCTCTCTGCATGTGTCGTCACCGTGTCGTCACAGTCGCACTACAATGATAATACTAACACAGACAAAGTGTATTAAAAAAAAAGAGGTTGACGTTGGTCCAGACAATGGTTGAAATCAAGAGATACATATACCAATGAATATTTGCTATAGAACATATTACGCACAGAATCAAAAGACGAATGGACAATAAAACCCCTAGAAGAAAACCTTCAAGGATATCAATAACTTCGAGATTTTCGGCAAGTGGAGCTGACTGAAGACTTGAAATTTCAATTCTGCATTGCACCTTGTACACTGAGCGGCATTAATAATGGAACTTATGAAGCAATAAATGAAAAATTAAGCAATATTCAGGTAAGCTTTTAATTTAAAAGTCGCAAAACGTTCATTTCAATGTGAATAAAAATTATTTAAAAATTATGCTGCTGAAGTAGCTCGTTCCGTTGCTAAATCATGTTCGCTTGTTTGCGATTCTGGAATATAAATCGCCACAGAATGCCCGGTATCCGATAGAGTTGCTTGTTCTGTCTCATCTTAAATAGGAGATGGAGTGTATGAAGTAGGTGAGGTAGTGTATTGACTGTGTGAATGCTTCCACTTTTTATCCAAAACACACGCACGCTAAACTAACACAATGATATTACATACATATTATTTTTTGCGAAATGGGCAAAATATTAATTTATAGCCGGATGTGACATAGACGAAAAACCTTGAAATTAGCATTGCCGCTTCTATAGGAACAAGCGAGACAACGATTATTCTTACGCGCATGTATCGCTACTCTTTCGCATTTGTATATATAAACAATGCATTCATAAAAATAATGCAGATGCACTATTACAGTATGAATTTTTAATGTATCAATTAACAGCAAACTGTCTTAGGATTCGGTACTCTCACAAGTTTTCATAGTGCCTTTTTAAAAAATAATCTTATTTTTCTACATCATTAGAAAGTGATATTCTTGTTAGAACGTCATTTTTTAATTATAATTTGTCTGGATTATTTTCTTCTTATTAGCTAAAATTTGCTAATTATTCATTTTAAGATATAAGAGTATTCCTTTCCATGTGCATCAATTTTCATCAGATGTTCTCAAATAATTCTTAAAATTTTAGACGCTATGGGTGAAGCTTTTGGAGAACCTTCTTTAAGACAGCAATTTTTTGTCTTGCCCTTTTGGCTTCTACAGTTAAAACGACGCGTTAAAACTCTTTCATTTGACATTGAAAGTCAATTAATCGATAGATTAAAAGCAAGTCGATTATTTGCCCTTCAAATTAATGATATAATAATGCATCTGATGTGTAAAGAGGATATTGATTAATTCTGTACAAAAGGAGGTTAATTTTGTAGCGACTTCTATGCATCAAACACGAATTTGAGGTCCTGTCTTTATCCTTGATTTTGATGTTTTTTTGGTGTTCCTAGATTTTTTGGCTCTTTAATTATTGATGATTGTTAGCTTAAAGTTGTGGTTGGACTGCATATAAGGTTTTGGCTGTGAATGTGTTGTAAGTGAAGTCACCTTTGACCTCGCTTCCTGTACTAGCAATCACCTCAAGGCACGCGCTCAAGGACAAGCACTGACGCCTTCCATAAGGAGATATTCATAAATATCACTTTGTACAGTTCGCTGTATAAACGTTCTCCGCCATTCATTAACTAACGCAACCGAAAACATTGAAGCTACTATCTTCATTGTTTGTTTAATATTTTTTGTAGATTTTCATAAATATATGCCATAAAAAAAATTGTATTTTTTCTTCAACTTAACCGTGATTTTATAAGATTTTTTAATTAAATTAATTGTATTTTAAAATATGTATAGTTTCTATATATATATATATATATATTCTATTACTATATCACTATATAAAAAAATATTATTTGTTTTTAATTGCATTTTATAAATAACTAGCTAAAGTATGCCGATACGCTGCTATTTCCCGATAATAACCGTTATTGCGACGCAGGTAGAAACAAAAACAACAAACAATCGTATTTTCGTGCGATGTATGCGGCTTTATTTTAGCATGTGCGAATGTATGTGTATAAAAATTGGAAGCTTTGGTGAACACGTGTCAAATCTAGAATTATTATTTCTCAAAAAAAAATATATATTGCATTTTTTTATTATTTAAAATTTAATGTGTATGAATATTTTTAAAAGATTTACAACCACTGTTATTTTCATAACACTGCATTTTTTAAACAAAAACAACACATAATTGTATTTTCGTGCGACGTATACGCCTTTTTTCTTGTGACTCGGCTCTAGCACGCACGAATGTATTTGTGTAAAAATTGGAAGCTGTGGCGTACACTGAATTAGACCATGGTGTATGTGTGGTGGTGTAATTAATTACTACTGAATGTCTATGAAGATTTCCTTCACAAAGTATTTTATTTATGAATTTTTCTGTCATTTGTCCTTGTTCTATGAATGCCGAATTCCACATCGCCACTTAAAATTCACTTTCAGGTTGCCCTCTATGATGTCAAGACGACAACTGAGATTCGTTTCAAATTTAAAAAATTCTAATCATTTACATGGCGCTTAACAATTTTAACGTAGAGCGTTTTAATTTTGAAGCGAAAGCGAAGCAGAAAAATTTTAATATAAAATAAAATTCGATTAATTATTCGAATATTCATATGATTTTATTATTCTTATTTAATTTTGAATGTTATATTTCTTCTTGGGTGTTTTACAGCTTCGACATGACAATATTTTTTAATTTAATTATTAGTTTAAGGAAAAATGTCGCATTTTGAGTCTAGTATTCGTTTAAAACTTATGTTTAAAGTTTAAATTTGTAATGACGATTTTGGCGCCTGGGGCCGCCACCACCTCACCTCTCCCCCTTTGTTGGGGTGCGCAAAACAATAGAGAATGTCTATTAAAAAAATCAGAGATTTCCAAAATTATTTCTCGGTGTTGACTATTACCTAAAGTTGCGAATTAGGCAAGCGTCTGCCATATCAAACTATAATAATATTTTAGTTAACAGAAGTTATGTGTGTGCATAGTTACAAAGTTCTCCTGGCATAGTTTCAATCGCAATACAAACGTTTTGGGAACTTTGGTGAAGACGTTTCACATGAAAAATTAAATACAATTAACTTTTTTATGAGACCCGAATAATATTATAATATTCTCATTTTATGGGGGAGTGTGTGTGTGTATTCGTACATACGTATTATACATATGAGTGTATCGAGGTGAGATGGCGCTGGCGAAAGGCCCGAGGCCGTTTCGTTTTGTATGCGCAGAGAATGATATTTAAGCCGACGGAGGAATTTTGCCCGGGGCGTCTGTTTTTAATGGTACCCACCAGGTGGGTGGGGTCTTGAATTGGCAGGGGGCGCACGCCCGGGAGGGGTCACCCTTCCGGCGACTCAAAGCGGGGGGCGCTCGATGGCCCGGCCGGGACTTTGCCTCGGGCTTCGGTTTCTCAAACCGCGACTCGCGGATTAACCCCCTTCGTCGCTTACGTCACGGGAGATGTATGACCGTCTCTCACTTATTACGAACGTCGTTACATTCGACTCGCAGCTATCCGGCGACAACCTGTTGAGTTATTGGCTCGCGATCCTCGGAGCAAGATACAGATTTGCTCTCTTGTTAACCACTGAAACGTGCGATTAAGAATCGCTATCCTTCGTACGACAATTCTGAAGTTACGAGTAAAAAATAGACACCAAAATCGATTTATATGCGTGGCGCATTTGAAAAGTTCACTTACATATTTATTTATGTAACGAAATACCCATTATATCAGGGGTGAGAAAATCTTTTGGATATCAAGCCACATTGAAGATAAAAATTTGGGCGGAGGGCACAAAATAATTTTTTTTTTGTATAAAAAAATATGTAATTCAATTCAGTGCAGTGTACGCCACAGCTTTCAATTTTTACAACCATACATTTGTGTTAAAATGTTAAAATTTTCAGTTGTTGTATTTAAATTTTCCTAAAGTCATAGAAATCTATTTTTTATTATTTAATTACAAAAATCTAAGATTTTGTGCTATATTTATTTATGAAATATTAATCAGAAGCTTCATATTCACTGTATTTTTCTCAACAACAACTAACTACGATTTTATATGTATATCTCATTTATTTATACATATAACGAAGCATTTATTAATATTATTTCTGACGTTGCTTATTTTGTATTACTAATAAATTTTGAATCATCTAATTTTAACTCCTTGGTTTAAGTCTATTCATAACCGAGACAACAAAGCGAAAATGCAACAGTGTTATAGAATATATTGTTACGGTACTTTAGATTGCTACTAATTAATTAATTGGATGAAAATAATGTAGTTTAATTAAGGAGGCTTACAATTATAAGTAACAATATACTAAATAATGTAAAAAAATATATATTTTACACAAAAATGAGCCACAATATATATTCCATGATTAAAGCATCTGTAGTTTTCTATAATAATTGTAAATAATCCTCTTTTTACTGCTTTTTCCTAGTCATTAATTGGATTTGTAGAGATTTTTAACAGTGTAGGTGGTTCAATAAAAAGTAAATATAATATTAAATTTCTATCATGTTATAAAAAATCTAATACCCGATTTTAAATTTAATATATACCTAAATATACTTTGATATTGAAAGTACATACGCATAGTTGACGTAAAACTTTTCAAAGTAAGCAAGGGTTGGTAAAGGGTAGTCTACGTTGAAATATTGTACGAGCAAAAGTAATTCCAAATTCTGTCAAAATTAAATATAGAAAGTTCAATGCAGCTCAAATAAACTGACAACTGCAGAAATTAAAACGTCTGATTTTATCAACCTCAGCAAATAAACTAATTAGTTTTAATTAATGCACTGATACATGCAATTTATTATTCTCAAGAGTGACATAAACCATTTTCGTTCTTGTTATTCAGATAATTAGAAAATTAATAGAATCAAAACACGATTATCCGCATCGCTTAATAGAATATTGGCAACCTTTCAACCGATTAAAATTTATCTTAAACTTTTCGCTTTGTGTTTATAGTTAGTGATGAAGAAATATATACATACAGTACAAACTATATTTATGCAGTTTTAAGTTAAGTATATATGTAAATATTTTTTCAATTGCATTTTTATTTTATTTGGAACGTTTTTACGTTTTGAAAAAAGGATGTTTTATGTTAAAGTATTTTCTCTAATTTCTTATTCATCCTTTTGCTTTGTGTTATATAAGAAATTTACATTTTGATAATTATCCGAATATATTTTTTTTTCATTTTTTTAATATTGTTTAAGTACAATAAATACTAGTTTTGGTTTAAAAATATTTCTATAAAAAATTTTAAATTACCTTCCAAACTTTTAGCATATTTTAATGTGGCTCGGCAGCTAAAATGTTTGTATACCCCTGATGTTATTATTTAGTTGTTTATGTATTTTTCATTTTATTTACTTGAAAAAATAATATATACAAACATATATCAAGTTTGATTAAAAAAACACCTATCTCTAGTTAGTAACAGTAAAAACCATTGCATTATTTTCCAATGATTTTTTTTTTAAAAACATATGTGACTTACTCATTGCTAATATTTAACGATACACAAATAGTAGCAAAACTGCTTTTGTATTCACTTCACCAGCCATCCCTATCATAAAAAGGGCACAGTCGTTTCTCTATTACAAAAGAAAATCACTTAAAATGGCAGTTATCGTTATATTTACCGCAGCTAAAGAAAATGTATTCATTTTTATATTAACATAGCATATACAAAAATACAAAAAATACTTTTTGCTAATATTTAACACCAACATTTTGGGTAAAAATATGAATTGCGGCAATACCTGTTTTTATTTTCACTTCGCCAGCCATCCCTATGATAAAAAGCGCTGTTATTTTTGTGTTACATAACTGCTAATTATATATTTATGTCACTATATTTCGCTATAGTGACACGGCGCGCATATATAAAAAAATTACTTACCAGTTTAGTGAAGCTGAAATTTTTGAGTTTAAAAATGTGAATGGAAAGAAAAATGTATAAATAGTAGAAACAAATTCTTACTTTATTATGCAATACTTACTTTTATTTTCATTTCGCCAGCCATCCCTATCATAAAAAAAAGCGCGGTTATTTCTTTGTTACATAAAGTAATTCCTAGAAACTGCTCGACATTTTAATCAAATTTTAAAAATTTGGTAATCAGATTTTTTGTATATATATAGTTGGCCGATATTTCGGCCCTTTTATATCCTACTTCGATAAAACTACTTCTATTATTTTATTCCACGCTTTTGCTTTCAATCAATATGAGCATCGTCGTTTCCGTAATTCTAAGCCATAGAGATATGGTTTTCAACAAATAAAATGTACGGTTTAGAGTTACGATGTTTTTTAAAATAATGAAAAGTATCCCTTATTTTTCAATGTAAGTCGTGTTTTTTTATGTGATATTTTTTATACATAAAAATAAATCTCAATGTATATGACATAGTAAGTAAATCATTTATTCTTCTTTGTCGTTAATCCTTAGTTTTCAACCCTCATAAATCTCTTACTCAGTATCTCTCTTTACATTAATTCGGTTCTTCACAACATTTATTATTATTTATTTTATTTATTTTATCAATTTATTTAGCTTAATAGCTAATATTTACATCTAACAAATTTAGTAAACATATATAAAAAATATATAAAAAATACATAACAGAAAGAAAAAATAGAAATATACAATAATAAAGACTTAATATTATAATTTATTTCTATATGTACGAAGGTGTTTTTTTATTCCATTTATGAAACCCGTTATATTTTTGCTGTTTCGGATTTCTCTTGGAAGACTATTATATAAATCAAAACCTCCGTACATAATTCCCCTAGCCGTACTCGTTTTCTTATACTTAATTATCTTTAAATTTTCTCTATTTCTAGTATTATATTTATGTACATCTTTATTTCTTATTAAATACTTATTAAAATATTCTGGTAACATATTATTTTCTAACTTATATATAAATACTAAAACATTCATACTCAATATTTCTTGAACATTCAACCATTCTAATCTATCAATCATACTTTTACAATTAGTTAATCTATTTTTATTTAAGATTACTCTCATTGCAACATTTGTTTGTCTAATTTATTTAACATATTTAATAGTGTTGCACAATAATTAAAATGGGGCAATATTATACTATTGTAAATTATTTTTTTTGTATTTATACTTAATATATTTCTTAATCTAGATAATAAACCTATTTTTCTACTATTTTTTTTTAATATGTAATTACAATGTTCTTTAAAATTTAATTTTGTATCAACAATTACTCCTAAATATTTTATATTATCCACTATTTCTATACTAGAGTTATTTATTACTATTTTCGTACTATTATCTAACACATTTTTATAATTAATAAACATACATTTAGTTTTATTCTCATTTAATTTAAGTACATTATTCTTTAACCATATTTCTAATATACTTAATTCATTATTTAAATTATTTAGAATTTCTTTAATGTTATCACCTATGCAATACATTAATGTGTCATCCGCAAATAGATGAATTTTACATTTTTTCACGTTATTAACTATATCATTAATATACAAAACAAATAACAATGGTCCCAATTTAGACCCTTGTGGTACTCCATAAGACACTAATTTCTCTTCAGAATATACATTATTTATTTTAACTTTTTGTTTTCTTTTATATAAGTAATTATTAAACCATCTTAAAACTATATCACTTATACCTATACTCTCCAATTTCTTTAACATTATTTTTCTGTCTATTGTTTCGAAGGCTCTCTTGAAATCCAAGAAAACTGCTCTAATGATTTTGTTTGTATCCTTAGCCAAGAGCCAATCATTTATCACTACTTGTAATGCAGTTTCAGTGGAATGCTTTTCTCTGAATCCCGATTGTTGTTCACATATTATGTTTTGAGAAGTAATAAATTCCTTTAATTGTTTGATTACTACTTCTTCTATTATTTTTTCTATACACGGTAGCATGTTGATTGGTCTCATTTCTTCAACTTTTTTACTATTTTTTATTTTAGGTATAGGTACAATAGAAGCAATCTTTAAATTTTCAGGCATTTCTCCTAAGGAGAGCGCTTTATTTATTAAATAATTTAATTTAGTTCGTATTATTTCCCATGTTTCTTTAATTATATTTATATCTAGTTCATCAGTACTAGTTCCTTTTTTAAATTTACATATTATGTTATGAATTTCATCTAATGATACTGATTTAAATTTACTAAATTTTACAATTATTGCTTTATTATTATATTGTACTAAATTACTAATCCTTGGTATTGAATTAAATAGTCTATTTTATACTATTACCAATATTTTTTAACAAAGAATAATCTCATTAAACAGTAGCTCAACATTTGCATTCATATATATTATTAAATTTTATGTTACGTTATTTGCGGTCATCGTTTCATAATATGTAGTACCCCACAGGCGTTGTATTTTAATATGATTATTCTGAATATTATATTCATATGAACAATGAATCGAATATCAATTTACACTAAATAATTAATACACATACGCTTCTCAGACAAGATAATCTGACATCTTGTTCATCTAATCAGTCTGCATATGCTATTAAATCTATTATGTGAAATCAAATATATAATAACATATACTTCGAAATGTTCAAATAAAATATTGCATACTTTCGACATTAGCATATCAAGCGATTTTGTATTCGTAACATCGCGTCGCTAGATGCAAAGCATGTCGCGACATATGCAAAAAGCACACAAGATTGAGTTTCTCCGTAAACAATAGTCGACTATACATAAATACATATATATATTATACATACATTAGATCAAGTCATACATACACAAATTGTATATTTTATGCTTTATAGAAAAATATACTAAAAAAACATTTTGCATTGAAGAAGCGTCGAATAAAATTAATTTTCAATGGCAGCAAGCAAAGTTTCAAAACGTGTTTTTTTAATACGTTTATTTTAATAATATTTATAATTATATATAGTAATGAATAAAATTTTATTGTTTCAGAAGAAAAAACGACATTCGGCCAGATGCTGAGCCGAAAATCAGCGAATGCACTATCAGAGAAATGGCTTTACCAAGACCACCCTTGTATTCAACGCCAAATCCAATGAAAATGAGGTAATTTGCTTATAAGTATATATTTGTAGGTTAAAGCGATTTATTGCAACCCTGTATTATAAATATAATATATGGATAAATCTATATATTATTTCAAAGAAAATTATATGAGTTAAACAGACAATTTTTTTTTACTGTTAACCGTTTAAGTAGTGAGTTAGTTTATACATAATTGTTAATCTATTAGTATACACATGGCAGTGAGTTATTTTACGTATTTTTGCATTATTATTTATTTAATAATATTTTATATTACATTTATAGTCAATTTATTTTACTACTTTTTTGTATTAGTATGGTTGAAAACATTTTTATTAAATTTATTTCGCATATATTTTATATAATTTTTTTATATCAATTAAAGGGCTTTTATAAAATTAATATAAAATATTTTTTGTTACACTCTTTAATTTACCAGTATTATTTTCTATAAAAATCTTTTACATTAAATCAAATTAAAAAATATATTTTATAAATTTAATATTTTTCTGTTATATATGTAAATATCTTTTTTTGTATTATATTGAGGTAACCTGTTAGGTTACAATGGTTTAATCTAAATAAATAAATAAATACATGGGGTACCTCAAAACAGTGAAAGATCGATCGCCGTACATGTACGGCGATACCGCTCAAATGCTTAAATGCATTGCTAGCATTGTCTCAAGTTTTTTATATAATCGAAAACTGTATAAAATGATTATTGCGCACGTAAAAATTTCACACAGAAAAAATTTTGAACATAGGTGATTGTTTGATTGTCAATTGTATTTAAATAGCTGCGAAATATATTTTTTAATTTTTAAGTAAAAATTTGTGTAATTATAGGAAACGTTTGTAAGTGAATCATATGAATGAAAATTACTAATATGATCGTAAAATATTTTTACAACATAATATTTTTTAATATAATCATGATTTTATATATATATATATATATATACAGATATTATTGTTTTATAGACATATATTGACGTATTCTTAAATATACATATATGTATGTGTATATTGATCATCTATGATCAGAATTTTTAATTTGAAATTTTCACTGTGCCCAATTTTCATTTGCGCAATAATCACCAAACCGTATAAAACATAAAATAGAAAAAATCTTGTTATGCCAAAAAGCTTGTTATAACAAGAAAAAATCTTGTTATGCCAAAAATCATATATATTGCATCAGTTAGCTTCTTGACTTCGTACTTCAAAATTCGCGTTATTTAATTTAACATGACTAATATGCAACAGAAAGTTATATATAATACAAGTAGATGTAAAATGTTGATAATTTTTGTAACGAAAGCAATAGCTGATTTGTGTTCAGTTTGCTTTGCCAATTTACCATGAATAGACTTACGCCAAAACAACGCTTGCAAATTTATTTCGAAAATCGTGATTCAGCTTGCGAAACTAACTGTGAGCTACGTCCATTTTATGTTCAATATATTGTAAATTTATAAGATTAAATACGCTATCTGCGCCATTATTACAAAACGGTTATTCTCATAATACGCTTGAACAACAAAGCATCATTGCAATTAAAATAAATCTATACTAAAAATAACAGAGCTTTTCATACACCACATATTTATTTTCACTTAAAGTATTATAAAAAAAATATTTTTACCTAATTCACAGAATGATTTCGCCGTCCGCCTCTCCTGCCACTTCACCCACAACAACCATGTCTACATCTTCGAGCCCTACACCGCCGTCGATAGGCTTGCATTCGAACACGGCTAATCACAAATCAATCGTTGGAATTCCACTTGTGGCAGCATCTTCCAGATACACAGCACCGGTGCACATAGACGTCGGAGGAACAATCTACACGTCTTCGCTGGAAACTCTCACGAAGTTAGTGTAGAATAATTTCATACATTTGTATTGCCAGCAGTTTTTTAATAGACCATTATAGAATCGCAACAATAGCATTGCTTGCGATAAGCTATTCTATATAATTCCGCTTATCCTTAAAAATATATCCAAATCATTACACCATCCTCTTCAACGAGTCAGTATATTGTATATGCTATTTAAGTGTACTATTCAAAATTTAACATGTGCGATAATAATACTGTTTTTTTTTTATATATATAATGAATTGCAGTAAAACAGCCAAATTTTTAACTATAAAATCATACAAAATTATATTTAAAATGATATTTTTATATGTATTTATGTAACATATAGTAAAAATGGCAAAGAACAACTGCTTTAATTATAAATTTGAGTGATATTTAAGATAGTGTTTTCCAAACTTGTCTTTTTAATAGTATTATGACTACAGGAGCAATGTTTTTGGACATTGCTAAATTTAGTTTCGCGAAATATACAAGAAAACTGTAAAGCCTTGGGAAAATATTCAAACATGCAAGCAACTTCTTGCAGTTATGTTGAACATATTATTGTATATGCATCAAAGTGAATATATCTGAAATGGTAAAATTCCCTGTGTTTTATATGCAGACTATCGTATATTCAGAAGTGACGGATATTGAGTATAGAGCATACGTAATATGTACATATATTTATATCAAAATACTTTTTGCATACAAATGATTACATTGAACATTTTTTCAATCGCCACAATAAAAGCACATTAATAAATTTATTCCTATATATAAAATTAATCCTTTTTTTACTTTCTTAATTTAATTAAGCGTATATAAAATATCTCATATACTATTAGTCCAGTCAAATAAGGCGAAATAAAGGCTAAACCTCGGAATGAAAGATACCAAGCTGAAATTTTGCACAGACCTTTGTTTTGATGTTCTAAGGACAGGGTGCAAAGTCTCATAAAATATCGTGTCTGCTAATCAAGATATCAAAGGTCAAAGGTCACAAAATTTCTTTTTTTACAAATATCTCGCGTTTTATGCGTTGCACGTCATTAAATGCTTCACAAAACTTGTAAAGCATAAAATTATCTACAAGTTTAGTTATAGTATTTGTTTTGTATCATTAACCGTTTTTGAGATATAGCGCGAAGAGTGGGAGGCGTACATCCGTTTATAGAATCCAGCGAGTATTTCTACCTGCTTAACTTGGTATAAGCTTTGAAAAAGTAAACAATCGTGAAAAAAGTGGTCTCGGCAAGTCGTTTGAACCATAATTTTATTACTTTCTTCATTGTATTATTAGGAATTAAAAATGAAATATTGCTCGACAAGAAATTTGTGCGAAAAAATCGAAAGAGTTGAGAGATGTTTTTACGGAGTATGTACCAGATGATAAGAAGATTATTTCCAAATTAGGAGAAAAATATTTAACTGATATTATAGTTATAACGAAGATTGGATCACTCCCTATTTTTTCTTTTCGCGATGCTCAAGCTTAAGTTTTATCCATAGCTTGGTATGAAAATAAAAAAGGCACTTCGGAAGAAGAACACTTGCGCGTAGTGGAAGCTGCTGCGGCGATTATTAGAGAAGATATTCGATCTTCTGTTGTTGAGACCAAGTCTTATCCCGCCCCGAGTAAAATATTAATGAAGAAATTCCGAAAACTTTATTACATTTTCTGCAATAAGTTATTATAATGAACAGAAAAGGAAAGACGGGGCATTTTAAAACGAAATACACAGCTATAATGACTTCCATACGAAAACGGTCCTTTTCTTCGCAGTTATTAATAGGCCTATCTGTATTTCTTCATAGAAAAAATACAGATAGGCCAAACATCCAAAAAGACTTTTGGATGTTTTGTCAAGTTTAAGTTTTTTCGCTTTCTATAGTGATACTGTAAAATGTTAAATTTCAGCTGTTTATCACCCACATCCTCGTAATCAACCATCATAGTCAAGTGCCTTAGTACAGTATGCAGCAGATAATGCAGAAAAATATTTATACTCTTGATGGCTATAATACTGTTCATATAATGGGAATGATAAAAATAATAACTCCAAAATCTGAAGTTATATCTGATGACCGCATAAAGAAATTTACAACAAAACCAAGTGCAAAGGAGTTAGCAGCACTATCACATATACCCCTTCTAGTGTATGAAAATCATGTCGTACCCGGATTGAGCAAAAGATTCAAGTTCAAAATTTTAATGATGTAGAAGAACTAACCGAACAAATATTTAATGTAGTTGATTTGTTGTGAAAGTACGGAAAGTGGAAAAATATCTCACCGTTGCCAGGGTGGAATGGATTTATTGAACAACTTACAAAAACAATGAGAACTTTGTAGCTTCTCGGATTCTGTTTCTTACTTTTATTCATCATCCTGCGAGTAATATGGACAACACATTACAGTGTACTACAAACACTGCCAAGAAACATGAACAAAGAACATGCTTAATAACTTTTGATCAGCCGTTGTACATAAAAGCACGTGAAATCGTAGCTGCTTCAGATGCTAACTCAGACTTGTCCAGAGTAGTTGTGAAACTAGGAGGCTTTCATATGCTTATGTCTTTTCTTGGATGCATAGAGTATATAATGAATGGAAGCTCTCAGTACAATATATGCTTCGAATTCTGTCGACAAAATGTTGGATGGTCACGCTTTTGCAAGAAGTATCAGAGGCCATACGCTATTACTTCTTGCATTATCGATGATGATTTTTGAAGATATGGAGATTGAAAGTTATAATGCTTTAGATGGGTTCATTTAGCAGATAACAATTTGCGATGTTTTCTACGAAACTGTGGAAGAATGTACAGCTAACTCTGGCTCCGTAGTTTACATAGCGTTATCCTATAAACGGATGCGTAACAAACTTGTAGAAAATTTTATTTTCTATAAGTTTTGTTGAACATTTAATGACATGCGACGCAAAAGAGGCGAGATATTTGCAAAAAAACGATTTTTATGACCTTTGACCTTTAATATCTTGATTAGCAGACACGATATCTTTTGAGACTTTTCACCATATATTTAGAACGCCAAAACAAAGGTCTGTGCAAAATTTCAGCTTGTTATCTTTCATTCAGAGGTTAAACCCTTATTTGACTGGACTATATGTATAACTGATCTTGATAGTCGAAGAGTCTAAGTTGGAGTGTCGAGTTGCATTATCGTCGTCTGTGATATATTGTGGTGTGTTCTTGTAATGGTGCTGGATGATCCACTGATTGAGACTCTTTGTATGAAGCGTCTTCCTTCATCTGCCTTTCTCTCACTCTCTTGCTATCAAGTGCCCATCTGTCTGCCTATCTCTTGTGAACAAATATCACATATTTTTGATTCGTGACAGCTTTGAGGATGTTGGTAAGCATCGTTTTTTAGACTTAAAAATGAAACATCAAAAATGGCGATCATTAACAAAGAGAGTAAATGATAATAGTACTTTTTGCACATCTATCGTGCATTCTTTTCACACAAAATAATAGTTTTCCAGTGTACTAATGTGTCATAGCTCTCTTTCTTTCGAGACGAGTTAGTATATATTTTTATTTGTTCGAAATAATCGTTAAAATGATCTTCTTTTCTAGTAAATGAAATTTGTATTTAAAATTAATTTTCAGTTGATTTTAAATTCTTATTATATTCTCATATTTGCATTATGTGTAGGTTTACTTTGAATTTATACAAAAATAACACTGATAGGTTTATATTTAGAATTATAATTCATGGAAATCTATCGATGAACACAAAAAAATATTTCAGCTCAGTGCACTGCACAGAAAAATAATATTTGCTACTCGGTTCTCGAAACTGAAAACACGATTCAATATTCGCAGTGGCTCAAAAGATAAAAATAATTTACGACCCACTTCTAAGACAATCAACATATGTTTTGATTCTCGGAGCAAATCAAACGCTCCTTTTTATATATATGTATATAATAATATATATATATTTTTTTAAGTTCGCGAATGTTATTATTATTTCAATCTCGGGATTCATCGCGATGAAAACTTACCATTCGAAATTTCGGCATGCTCACGAATTTTCAGCAACGGATCTTGTTATTTTTTTTATTGACGCGCTTGCGGTGGGTCATTTTTGGTGTTCGTGTAATGTGATTGTTTAAATGTATAGTGATTAGATTGGTGACAATTTTATTTAATTTTGTCGCTTTTGCCGATTACATAAACAGAAACCATGAATTATTTTTTTTAATGCGTATTTTTATTTCCACTGCCTTGCATTTTGTGCGAACAAATGGATTTTTAATATAAGCTACAGTCCTTATGCTATTAAAGTAAATTGTATGATCTTCATTAAAACAATGATCGCTAAGAACAGAGTTACCGCAGAACTTTTTGACCGTTCTGTTTCTTAAAGTCTGTTTGACTTTATCGAAATTTGCACAATTGTTAAATTAATTTATAATGAGCGCTACAGGATTTATTTTAAATGTTTTTCAAAATTACTTGAAAATCATCATAAAAAAATAATGATTAAAATAAATTATAAATTAAAAAATCTGTAATACACTAAGTACACCCATACCTCACTATACGGCCTAGATACGTTCCACGAAACTTGGCCGCAAAGCGAAAAGCCGTATAACGAATCAATTATTCTAATACAAATACATACAAATTCAATGTGATCGGTTCCAAATTTGTTAAAATATGTAACATGGTTTATCATTTAAAATGCATTTTATCTTTTTATTTCATTTAAATCAAAAATACATACATTTGTACATAAAATAATAACAGACTCCAAAAACCAACAATAATCCATAAACAAAAATGAAACAACTTCATGTTACATAAAATATGTGTATGAATACAAACATATTTTTTTTTAAATGGCTTTAATCTGAAGACGATGAAGAAATGGTAACCTGCAGATCAGTGTCGTTCTCATTTTTCGCTGGTAAGGATGGGCCTGGCTTAAAAAAATTGTCCAACGTTGTTTGTCTCGCCTTTTTGTCTCTTTCGTTCTTCAGTGATTAATAACAGCTAATGGCTGAGTTAATTCCTCGAGAAACTTTAGCGCTACGTTCGACGTCAGGATCGTTTTCAAGGAAGATGTTTATTCCTTGTTCGAAATAGGAAAAAGCTTTTGGCAATTTTTTTGATGTTAGCTGTTTAAATACAACAGGCTCTGTCTCTTCATCAAATGCCGGTTCTGCTTGCAACTGAATGAGTTCCTCATATGAAAGGGGTTCCCTATCAGCTTCAAGTAGATCAAGCACATCACGTTCGTTCAAACCTTCAAAGCCGAGATCATGTGCTAGATCCAAAATGTTTTGCCTAATTTCAGGAAGGCAATTAACTTCTGCATCAGTACTTTTTACACATTCTGGCCATATTTTTTTCCAAACACGGTCCATTGTTGTTAATTTTAATTCCTTCCATGATTCACTGATGCTGTCAACAGCATCCTTGATGTTATAGTTTTCCCAAAATGTTTTAATTGAAGATTTACCATCAGTTTTCCTTATAAGTTGTCGGAAAGTTAGGCGTAGATAATATGCCTTAAAAGTGGCTATTGCACCCTGATCCATTGGTTGGATCAGAGCTTTTGTATTTTTCGAAAGGTACTCAATCATGACATCTTCAGATAATTCGGATAAATTAGTAGGATGCCCTGGTACATTATCCAAAATTAACAAAGCCTTGTTGCTTAAGTTATTGTCTCGCAAATATTTTTTCACTTCTGTGCAAAAGTGATTTTTGAACCAATCCTCTAAAGTAGATTGAGTCATCCAAGCTTTCTTGTTGGATCTCCATACGACGGGTAATTGATTTTTATTTAGTCCTTTAAGAGGCCTTGGATTTTCGGACAAATATATTAAGAGTGGTTTTAGCTTAAAATCACCTGTGGCATTTGCACCAAGTAGCAAGTTAATCGTTCTTTAGACACCTTATAACCAGGCTCAGATTTTTCGATTTTTGAAATGTACGTGCAATCAGACATTCGCTTCCAATAAAGTCTTGTTTCGTCTACGTTAAACGCTTGTTCAGGTTTATGACCACCTCTTTCAATAATTCCCTTTAAAATGTTGAGATATTCCTTAGATGCGGCCTCATCGGCGCTAGCTGCTTCACCTTTCATTTTAAAATTATGCAAATTAAATCTATTTTTAATTTTTTTTTTAAATTGACATCGAAAAAAAGTATTTTTGCCGTTATAGCGAAACATTTAAGGCCGTAAATCGAAAACGTGCCTTAATTGAAGAGGGCCGTTATAGCGAAAGGCCGTATAAAGAGCGGCCGTATATCGAGGTATGGGTGTAATCATATTGCGAAAATTTCGAGGAATTGGATATAAATTCTCCTGGTCTCTCTCTGATAAAAAATTGTAATTATTATTAATAAGTTTATTAATTTGTCTTCAACATATGTACATAAAAAAATTAACAATATATATTTGCCCACTATGATTTGACAGGTTTCCCTAATTTGTCATTATGGTTTAATAACACAAATACATATTTATAAAAAAAATGGGTTAAGCATATGTACACACTTACAGAACTTTATGTATTTGATTTAAAAAGATACATTTATACACAATTTACATTCTTTAGATCAGGGCTTCTTACACTTTTTTCATTCACGACCCCATTTATGATTGTGAGTTCCTTCGCGACCCCAAATAAATATAAAATAAAGATATATAAATATTTTGTGCTGATTTATTGCTTATGTAATATTACATATATATGAAGAAATATAGTTTTAGAATTTGGTTAGAAACGTACAAAAATATAAAATTAAAAATTGCACAAAAAGTTGTAAAATTGTATTTAAGATAATTACAAAAATGATATGCCTTATTTTTCATTAAAACTGCATTTTTTGCAATAACATAAATTAAAGACAATATTGAGCAAAATATATCGTCGCTGGTATATATTATAAGTATACAAAAATTAAAGGGAAAAATCGTTTTTTAATGAGACGGATGTGCTTGTTTTTTTACTGCATACCAAATTAAATTTTGGTGCAATATTTGACATTGCTCTTTAACATTTTTTAGCGATGAACGATATTGGGATTTAATATGTGTTAAAGCTGAAAAAATAATTTCACATAAATATGTGGCGTTGAATGGCAGAAGAACACTTAATGCCATATCAGAGATTGTGGGAAATTCAGTTCTAGTTACGATCCAGAATTCAGTCAAGAGCTTTTTTGGATAATCTAGTTTTAAGTTTGAGTCACTCGAAAGCTCAGCAAATTCCTCTTGAGCTTTATATTGCAGGTGATCAATCTCACTCAAGCCAATAAAAAATGGTTTTTGAATCCAAGATAACATTTTGAAATCAATATTTGATATAAAATATTTACGAAACTGTGTTTCTAGCGCTTTTAAGTGACATATAATAATTTTTGCGATATAATGATTTTTCTCGATTATAAAATTTTCGATACTGGAAAACATTTCGAACGAATCCTTTTCTACCCTACTTTTCCAAATGTTGATCTTTTTAATACAACTTTCAATTTTATCATTCACAAGACAAGTTGAGATCATTTAATTTCTTAAAAATATCTGACAGATAACGCAGCTTGGAAAGCCATAGGTTATTTTGTAAAAACGCTGCAAGACCACATTTTTGTTCGGTTAAAAATATTTCGATGTCGTCTTTTAATAACAATAATCTTTTTAAACTTTGCCCTTTTGATATTCATCTTACTTCTGCATGTAATAATAAATTTGTATAGTGGAAATCTGTATCCTTACAAAGATTTGTAAAAAAGCGGCCGTTAAGGGCATGGCTCTTAATAAAATATATAATCTTAACAGCATCCTGAAGCACATCGTTCAATTCTGGTGCTAGTTTTTTTAATGCAAGGGTATAAGGGCCCGACGAATAAGGTAGTGAGTAAAAGTTATATGACCATAATGAGCAGCTTGAAAATATGGTTTATAACATGCAATTTAAATTCATGTATTTAAATATTTTACATTAAAATCTCGCGACCCCGTTTAAGAAGCCCTGAGTTCCTTTTCAATCGTTTGTAAGTCGCTAAAGAATTGAATGTAAATTTATTTTTATATCACATTGCAATTAAATTAATTTTTGGTACAGCTTTTTTCACGTCAAATGAAAATGGTGAAGCAACTAAAAATAAATCAATCAATTTCTATAAAATCCATAAAACTATAATATGACAATAAAAAAAATTAATAATAAATATATAAAATTAAATTTTATCTAGTAAAGCAAGTAAGAGCCCATGTTCTATAAATTGAAAAACACAAAACATACTATACTAATGAGTTTGCCAATTTACGCTTTGGATATTGATTTTTTATTTATAAAGTCTTATTTCCCTAAAAAAAATGTAATTATTTTTTTATTAAATGATAACAAATTTTTGCAATATGTTTAGCTTATTTATAGTAAAATATTCTTTATGCAGTGTTTTTTTCCGCTTCATATGCGTAAATAAAAATTTGTTGACATGAATTTTAATTTTCGTCGATATCATTTTTATTATCTATAAGTGAAACTTGCAATTTAGAACCTAAACTGCCGTTGGCAGCTTCGTACTATCGGTGCCCCTGGCAACTGCTCAGATGCCAGTGTCTGGCTACGCCGGGTTAATAAACCATATCTTATGAGATAAACCAAATACTACAGCTAAATCAGCGTATGTTAAAATTTCTTATAAATATGTGTTATTTAGTCATTTATAAATAATATATGAAATCAGTAACAATAAATCTCGTAATTAAAACACTGAGCTTTTTCTAGATAATATGCTCTTTCGGTCAATGTTATATTTTATTTTATTATATTTAACTTACAACGGTTTTTATTTTAAGTGTATCTCAACGCTCAAACTAAGAGGGCCTGTAGCAAATTGTGCATTGTTTCGTATACGAAATTGACATGTCTGCATGGCACATAATATAGAGCGATGTACTTGTGTTGCGTATAATTCTGTTTTTGACAGATTTTAAGGGGGCGGTCCAACTCACCGAAAGAGTTGAATTAAATCAAACATAAATGGTAGGTTTTTCATTGTATATTTTGATGTGTGAATCAAATATATTTTTACCCTCTTCAACATGTAAAATAGGCAAACATGCGCTACGATCAATTCTTCAATAAATAAAAATTCAACTTTTAACCACTAAAAATATTTGTGGAAAATTTTTTTAGAAAATCTTTTTTCTTTTGGAACAATAAATATAGAACAACGTCGTATATGACAAAATATCGTCGTTGAACGATCTTCTAAATGCATCTTAAATTTTTATACCAGAGGCCAAAACACCACTCGTCAATTTATTCCAAAAAAATATATTACTCATTATTTTTTATCAGCTACGATTATTAAAACAAAATTTCATAAATTATGTCACAGGATTTTTGTGATTTGATTATGTGATCTATGTATATTATTTTATTTTAATCATTTAATATTTATTTTAAAGTATCTCAATTATATTATTTTACGCAATATTCCTATTTATTTTTACTTATGGTAAAAGCAACATTAATTTAATTTGGGTTGTAAATGGTCATGTATATATTATAGAATACAAAATACATGAATACTGCATATTAAAAATCTGTCCCGATATTAAAAAATCTGACTTAGTCAATAATTTTTTTTACATTCTCATATTTTGCATCATATTATATTTATTTAACCCTTAAATGCATGATTTTTTCCAAATTCAAAAATAAAAATATTTTTGTACTAAAATTAGACGGCAAAAATAATTTAAAAATATTTAGACTTATTTTCGGATTATATTTATAAAAAAATTGTAAATATGCAACATCGTGCAAAACGCGAATAAAATATATTAAAATTAAAAACATACAAAAAAAATATTTACAAGTGGAAATTCTTCTTCTTATTAAAACATAAGACCACACCGCATTTTTCACACATTGTTCTTGAAATTCCATTACATTTCTGCATTTTGCATCTGTTCCTCTTGGTCAATATGGGCCAGTATCTACAACTGCATGTTTTATTTATTTAATGCTACTATTACAAAAAATATAAATAAAAAATAAATAAACAATGGTAGACTAACCTTTTTAGAGTATATAAATTAATTTTATTTCGTTTTATATCCACTAGCACCAATGAAAACAAATGTTGAAATTCCAAAAAATGTAACACACCTGCACCCAACGATTTTTTTTTAATTGCATTATCACGCATACAGAGACATCTATCGGAATAATTTGAAAACACACGCTCGGCATTTGTTACACATATGTAACACTATGCATAAGTGTTCCTTTATTGAACGCAGACTGAGTTATAAGCGCTTAAATAAATTGTTGCAAATTCGCAACACCGTGCATTTAAAGGTTAAAACAGTGTGATTTAGACCACTTTTATAATTATGGTCTCATTTTTGAGTACTCTAGTTGTTACAGCAAAAAATAAATATTTTTCATATTTATTTTATTTTTAAAATAAAAGATAAATCAAGTTTAATGTTAAAAAAAACACCAGTACAAACACTTTAATTATATTGTCTAGTATAACTAATTTTTGTTAGTAAGATAAAAATTAATAACATAATCCTATTTTTAATGAAAAGATTTTTTTTAAAAAGCAATTTTTTAAATATATTTTTAATTAAATATAATTATTGAGACTTATTGTTAATATTTAATATGTTTAGTGAAGCATATTTTATTGACTATTTGGGTTAAAAATGTACAAATAGTAGTAAAAATTTCGTGTATGCAATACCTGCTTTTGTTTTCACTTTGACAGCCATCCCTATCATAAAAAAGAGGCCGGCGAACTGCCATTTTATAAAAAAAAAAAAAAAATTTCATGCAGAACGTATAGGGGGTGCTCGGTAGTTCTATACGATACTAAAAATTTAATTTTTAATCCTTAAAACCAAGCAATTAAGAGCGTTAACTCTTCTGAAAGTCTCAAAATGGCTCGTATGGGGGTCCGATCGAACTGATACATCACTTGTTTTGAAGCAAAAAACTATTTTTTTTATATTTTATTTAGATGTAGTTTAGATTGGTTAACGTTTCATGTATAGCAATCTTTTTGTTAAAATACAAACCTACTGAGTTACGAGTATTTAAGTTTTTATACTTGTCGTTATTTTGCAAAAAATTGACACATTGGATTTTGCTAGCAAACATATACAGGGTGCTTAAGAATTCTATACTGTCACTAAAATTAAACTTTAAATATGTATAAACAAGCTTACACTGACCTTAACTATATTGCAAGTCGTATGAGCGTATGTATGGTGGGTCGATCGACTCATAACACTAAACGTGTTTTGGAAAAAAAAACTTTTCTTTTTTAATTTTTTTTTTTTTTAAACGGTATCGTAAGTATATTTAAAAGCTCTATTTCGTATCAAAAATTCAAGTCTATATCTTTGAAAGGAACCAAATACAAGCGTTAACTATATGCCATGTCGCATAAAAGCTTGTATGAGGTCCCGGTCAATTTACCGTAAGACTCGTTTTTCAATAAAAAAAATAATTAAAATTTTTTTTTAAATGTAAATTAAGCTTCTAAACACTTTTTGGATACGACATTTTTCAGTAGGATTTTATTTTGCAAAGTTATGACACTTTTAATTTTTACTTTGGCTGCAATTTTGTAAAATAAATTTATATATTTTTTTCATTCAAAACGTATAGGGGGTGCACGGTAGTTCTATACGATACTAAAAATCGTAACAGTATCGTAAGTATATTCGAAAGCTCTATTTCGTATCAAAAATTAAAGTCTATATCTTTAAAAGGAACCTAATACGAGCGTTAACTATTTGCTGAGTCGCATAAAAGCTCGTTCGGGGGCCCGGTCAATATACCGTAAGTCTTGTTTTTTATTAAAAAAAAAATAATTAAAAATTGTTTTTAAATGCAAATTAAGTTTATAAACACTTTTTGCATACGACATTTTTCAGTTGGATTTTATTTTGCAAAGTTATGACACTTTTAATTTTTACATTGGCTGGCATTTTGTAAAAAAAAATATTTTTTTTATACAGAACGTATAGGGGGTGCTTGGTAGTTCTATACGATACTAAAAATTTAATTTATAATCTTTAAAACCAAGCAGTTAAGAGCGTTAACTCTTCTGTAAGTCTCAAAATGGCTCGTATGGGGGTCCGATCGAACTGATACATCGCTTGTTTTGAAGCAAAAAACTATTTTTTTTTATATTTTATTTAGATGAAGTTTATGCTTTTAAACGTATCATACATAGCAATTTTTTCGTTAAAATTTTAATCTACACAGTTACGAGTGTTTAAGTTTTTATACTTGTCGCCATTTTGCAAAAAATTGACACATTGGATTTTGCTATCAAACATATACAGGATGCTTAGGAATTCTATACCGTCACAAAAATTTCATTTCTCTGTTACATCACTACTATTTGTCACATAAACATATTCCGTGGACGATTTGGGTAAAATCTGAATGAAGATCAAAATGTACAAATAGTCTGGTGAAATAAAAACTACAGCAATGCCTGCTGTAGTTTTTATTTCACCAGACATCCCTATCATAAAAAGCCGCCAGGCTACAGCGACACTGTCATTTCTATGTTACATAACATAATTATTCGGAACTTTTAGGTACCGTTAGTCTTGCCTGAGATAAAGCAAATGTATTCCTTTTATACTGACACTTTTACAAAAATATCAGCCGGTAGAATTTTTCGCATAGGTAATGTGTGCTGATATTTCCACCCTCCGGGAGTAAAAAGTGTAATATTACTTTGCTATCCTACCCCGATAAAACTACTTAGGTTAATCCTTTACAATGAGTATCATTTTATTCTCCGCTTCTGCTTTTAAGCAATATGAGCATCATCATTTTCGTCTTTCTATTTATTACCGTTAGTATTCGTCTAACCCCCGAAGGGGTAATATATTATTAAGACAATCGGCCGCTATAGGTTACAAACTGTCTACGATCGCTCAAAAAAACTCTAGAATAACCGAGTTAAATCATCCAAGCAACACTTTTTTTACTAATATAATTTTTTTAATAATCTATATTAATTTATTTTTAATGCTATCTCAAGCCTAATTAGCAGTTTATTTAATTAAATAATATCTGAAATATTGCATAACGTCAATAATGAATTACTGCTCATAGCATCCTTTTGGTTCTGTGTATTTGAATAAAACGAAATATGTTCAAAGGTGTATCACGTTATCCGCAGCCAACCGTGAATCACGTGTTATGCATTTCAACGTTTCTGTCTAAAGGTATGGTATTGTTTTAATTATTGCCGAATTATTAATTCATATGCGCAGTTTGTCCATGCATACAAAAATACAACTGGAACAACGCCAAAAATGCGATCCGTGTTAATAAAATGCAAATATTGAAATGTAAAATGGCGCTAGTTTTTAGTTACATTTATGAGCTCATAATTTTGTATTGTTCGTTTTAAAAGAATATATGAGCCGTTGTCTTTGAAAATGAGACAAGTCCGTATTAAGTTATTGTTTGATAATTAATGGTTTGCGTTTAGCAATAATAGACTTATTTAATATTGTGTACGGTCTTTTTATTATTAGTTAAAGTAAACATATAATACCATAATAAAAACAGATTTTTAAACTTAGTTAGCTTACCTGAGGCTGAAAAATTATACGGTGTAATGGATCAAGAACAGATTTTATCAAAGTCAATGAGATAAGATTTGCAAAAATATAATCATGCGTATGGTACTTGTACCAGAAGCTGTGTAATATACGTTCGTTAAAGTTTAACAGCCACGCTTCTTCCAACACACGCAAATTAAACGCCGAAGCTAACTGGTAATGGGAATGAAATCTTAGCTTGAGATCGACGGATCGTTTTAATTAGAAGACCTATTAGATCTAAATCGTGGATCTTTAGAGAAACGGCGGCTAGATAAAATCTGTCTCGGAAAGATGCGATACAGTGAGACGGCGTTATAGAGCGGACCACACTGTTGAGCTTTAAAACTCTCAGCGCGAATCAAAGAGCATCTTGATAATAAATATTATAATTTTTAACTATTGTTATTTACTTAATTTATTTTTTAGTGACTCTTATAATACATGCATCTATTTCTTGGTCAAAACATATAAAAATACATTCAATGGCACTTTTTTTATTTATATATTCTTTGGTAGACCATTTATTTATCTATTATACTTTTGTGTTAAGTATCTTTCCAATTAAGACAAGTTTCAATAATATCAACTGTATCTTGGTTACGATTTTCTTGATTCCGGTAAAAATTAGTTCTCCCTCGTAATGAAATTGTACCCAACGGTTCTTCTTTAATATAAAAATCTGCAAAGATTCACAATTTACCAATTTAATAAAAGTTTAATTATATATTTTATACATATTTCAATCATTTATTTTAATACGTTTATTTTAATAATATAAATAATTTTACAAACATACTAATTATTTTTAAATTAATTGAAATAGATGTATTAATCAAAATATGTAATCCAGAATTCCAAAATGTTTTTTTATTGTATTTGTACAATAATTACACCTTTTCTTTTCAGGTAATTTATACAGATTTATACAATTGAATACGTCTACTAATTTCCTATTCAATATATATTTTTTCAACATACAGGCGGCCCTCGACTTTCGCACATAATTGGTTCCTGAAAATGTGTGCGAATGTTGAATGTTCTAAAGTAGAGGGAAGTAAAATTTTGTGTATTTTAAAATATTTATTTATCAAGTAAATATAAGATGTTTAAGAGGCGCTTAAGAGACATGTTTAAGTAGGGTTTGCGGATGTTTCCTTAGAAAAGTTATCAAGAGTTAACTGTTTTCCACCTTTTTTTTTTCTTCATATAGTATTTTATAACATGCTGTCTTTATTGATCACCCTACGCATTTGAGATATGCGTTCTCCATTGGGTCCACAATCTTCCATAATATTTAAAAATTTGTCCAGATGCGTGAAGGCTTCATTCATATTTTTTATTGTTAAAGAGTTTTCCAAAATAAACCTGTCTACATTAAATATTTAGCTAGAGGAATATTCTCCATCTTCAATAATTTTGGATAATTAGAAAATAAATATTTTTGCAGCATCTTTATCCGCATCAGCCGTTTCTCCAGTAAATTTAATATTATAAAAAGAATACCTCATTTTAAAATTGTAAAACCAACCGTTACTTGCTTGAGAAACCGTGTTAATTTTTTTTAATCTATCTTTTTAATCTTTGTGCAAATTAAGAGCTTTTGCTTGAATAATTTAAATGCTCAGAGGAACATCTTTTTGATGTTGGTCATCGATCCATAATGACAAAGATTTTTCCATTTCATCCATGTTTTTTTTTGGCGTGTTTTTTTGGAAACATATCTTTAAAGATTGTGGAAATATATCTGCAAATCCAAAATTTTTAACGTATTCCTTAATTATATTTTTATTTTGAAAAAGATTCACCGCTATCAGAACGTCTAATAATTTCCATCTTTATCTCTAATCGTGTGAAGTTTATGAGTCTTTGATTTTTTTTTTGTTCGTATCAACACTGATTTTTTTTCCTTTTCTTACTCATGTTTATAATTTTTTTAAAAAAAAATTAATTTAAAATTTTTTTTTTTCAAGTGTGCGAAAGTCGACGGCCGCCTATATATACAATCGCTCGTTTCTGCCGCCTTCTGATTTTCCGTTTGCATATCTCCAAACGTCCGTTTTTAACTCCGATCTCCGCTTTATATGTCGATGGTACAGCAAACGCGTCACGATTTCCCTCTTGGATTGATCGATTCCGGCATTTGCGCACAAAGTCGTGTCCCCACTGTATGCAAATGTCGAAGCTAAATTAAAATAGATTAGCCGCCTTCAAATAATAAACAACTCATTTGAACGGTAGCCGCACGCTATCCGACGCAATAATTCAATACCGGTTCGGAAACCGGAGACTAGGAAGGACCTCAGGACAGGATCTACGACCGGCGATAACGGCCTTTGAAATTTTATATTTTAGATACACTAGATACAGCATCTACACCGGGTATCTTGTCTGGGTGCGGATGATCTATTAGATCCGATGCGGCGTTAACGATCTCTTGCGCATATTATAAGTAATGCGGAACTAGTGCGCCGATGCTTATTTATTAACGAAAAAGGTTGCTGTTTAATTTTATGTATGTATATAACAAACAGATCAGCTTCTTTCCTAACTTGTCTATTGTACAAATGACGATTTTCACTAGGATCACATTAAAAAACGCGGCTTATTTTGAAAAAATTGAGATGCGTTCCATAATTTTTTATTAAAATTTTATATCATCTACAGTAGATCCCCCAATAACACGGTAGATTAGGACGTGTTTTTTATATATGAGCGAGCCAAAGAGAGGATATTTTATATTAATTCAAAAAATATATAAGCATTTTCTAGCCCCCTAATTACACGCACCCAAATAGCACGTTGCCAATTTATCGTGTTATTGGGGGTCTACTGCACTCACTTTGTATAATGTAATCTAAACCTTCACAAATCAATAAGATTAAGATAACACAATTATTGTCTTGTCATAATATCATCCAATAATCAAAATCACCATGAATTTATTTTTTCATATTCATGTCATATTTTATTGGACAGTTATTTATTTAATTACATTGCACTGTGCTAGTACCAGCAGTATTTCTATCCCATAAAATTTTAATAAATTTAAAACTGTTGGATGTACCTAGTCCCATCTCTTGGTCTTGATATACATATGTATGCACACATGTGATTTTTTTATAAAGGAAAACACGTATTGAGCCTTCCAGATGATAAATTAGTAAATATGACTTAGATTTGTTTTTTTGTCTACTCAATAACTAAATAACTGGTAAAAATACAAGTATAAAACCGTTGGACGTCACTTTAACAAAAAAAAATCCCTGTGCCGATAATTTTTTTTACAAATAAAATTACGTATTGCGCCTTCCAGATAGTAATTAAATTATTAAATGTACTGATTTTTTTTGATTTGTGCCTCCCATTTTATCGTTAGTAAAATGGGAGGCACAAATCAAAATAATATTTTATAACGCTTTTAACAATTTTAGCTAATTTAGAAACCAGCTGGAAGGCTCAATACATGTTTTCCTTAACAAAAAAAATCATCTGCACAGTGATTTTTTTTGTTAAAGTGATGTCCAACGGTTTTAGTGCAGTTCGTTAGAATACTTATACATAAACAATTTTTGTGGATACATATACCAACTCTTTAGTTATTAAGTCGACGAAAAAATAAATCTTCATAATATTTTTATGACTATTAATTTATTTAATTATTGTATTAATCTAATATTGCTAATTGTTTATACACTAAACAAATTTAATAAAAGCATATATTTAATAAATAATATATAATCGGTAGTCAGGGCGAAATAGGCGCCGAATAATCGAAGGATTATTGTTCCCCCCAGAAGCGGACCATCGCGACTAAATTTCCAAGGACGCGCTTCTCCTTTACGTGGTTACCGCTCAGAAGCGATTTTAAAAATGCAAAAATTCCTACTCTGTACAATTTATTTTGCATCGTGCAAACGTATACATTTGTGAGATGAGGAAATACATTTCATGTTCACTAATGGTGAATGTGTTACTATAGCTGCAAACTTTTCTTTTCGTATTAGATAAACTGCTTTTTTTCGCTTTTCATATCTAGTTAAAACTTTTCGTTAAAATGTTGTTTTTCCAATAAGAACGGCGATAACTTTTTCGCACGAGCTCTATAGTGTATTTTAAAAAATCGGATCAGAAAGTTTAGGAAACATTAACTTTATATATTTATTTATAAAAGAGCTGTCAACTGATAATTCATTATATGATTTTTTTACGTTTTAATTCAACTGCGTTTTAGCTCGAAGCGTTTCAATTATATTGTAAATATGTTTTATATAATCACATAAATATAAAATGTGTGAAGAATAGATTCAATATCAATCATTATATATAAATATCCTTGTTTAATGCTTATCTATATGACTTTATTTATCAATCAAATAATGGAAAACAGTTTTGGGACACATCTGAATTTTAAGTGATATTTATCTGATTATAAAATACAAGTCTTATAGATGCTCATTTGCTTTAGGTGTTCAAATATATATATATGTAGATGATATTGATTCTAGACGTAAGGTGAAAGTAATACTTTATACTTTGATTTGTCTCGCCGCAGATATCCCGAGTCTCGTCTGGCCAAGCTTTTCAACGGAGTCATTCCAATTGTTCTGGACTCGCTGAAGCAGCATTATTTCATCGACAGAGACGGCAGGATGTTCAGACACATCCTCAACTTTATGCGCAACTCGAAACTTCTCATACCGGAGGACTTCAAAGACCTAGATCTGCTGCTTGAAGAATCCCGCTACTTTGAAATCAGTCGTAAGTAATGCATACATTGTACGGCAATAAAGCATCCGGATTAAGCGAATAATATAATTTAGTTCATAATAAAAATATTGAAATTTAAATAATAGATATTTCGCACTGCGATTGATGAGTATTATTTTGCAGAACCCTGTACTATGGTAGATAAAAATAACTATTCAATTCAATTTAGAGTCTCATTTAAACACATTCCAAAGCCTGAAAACTCAAATGTATGTACATACGTTCACGACCATTAAATAAAAGCAGTCTAGATTTGTGCGTTTCGTTTTGCAAACGTCACATCCATACAACCGACGCTCAACAAGTAGTAGACATGTATAAAGTTTTAACGTCGATAGATTGGCTTCTGTCGGTCTGTTTCGCCTTATCGGTGGTATTCAGTTGGAAAAGAGACATAACAGGGTGTACGTCGTTTAATTGAGACATTCAAACGTCTACAACTTTATCATTCATTGCTTATTTATCTGCAGATTGTGTATCATTAATATGAAATGTATACATTTATTTACATTCACGAGTAAATGCAGAAGACATGTTAAATAAAAAAATATACACTACACAAATCCTTCAGAGTTAATTTGACTTTAGATACGTTGACATTAATGTCTACTCTTAGTAGTAAAATACCATTATAACCGACACATAATGGACATTTTTATATTAGTCCTTCAAAAGTTTTCTTTAATTGCTCAAATTAATCAGTATGGAAATTCACTGTAAAAACCAATTGCCATTAAATACCTTTTTACTACCATAACCAAAATCTACCTATCAGTAGCGTGCGGTGATTTTTGAAACAGAGCATGCAGCAGGAGAGGGGTGACAAAAAATATATTTAAAATAAAAAAATATTTGATAAACATATTATGAATTTATTTTTTAAAATCAATTTTATTCGACGCTCCTTTTTCATTAATTTATCTAAAAGTTATTTTTCGATTGATATTAATGCAAGAGCTGACTTTGACTATTTCTAGTTAATGTATTTATTATTTTCATTGTAGCAAATGCTCTTTCTACAGAAGCACTCTTTGCGCGTATGGTACAAACTCATTTTATTAAATTGAATACTTCCGTTAAAATATATTTTAGTTCATTTTTAATAATCATATTATTAATGCAGTATATAGATCTTAAATGAAATTCTGGTGACGAATATATATAAATAAGTTCACTTTTCAAACTCATAATTTAATTTTGAGATCCTCTTGTTTTCCAGAATTGTGGAAATGTTCAAAAGTCACTCCGATTCATAAAAAGGGTCCCAAATCTCAGATTGACAATTACAGGCCAATAGCTTTGATCTCATCACCTGCAAAATTATTTGAAATTGTTTTGCATAAATACATTTTTAATCATTGCAGGTGTATGCTTCTCGACCAACAACATGGTTTCCGTAAATCTCGATCCACTGTCACTAATCTAATGGTTTTGTCTAACTATGTTTCAAAATCATTGGACTCTGGTGTACAAGTGGACGTCATATACACAGATTTTGAAAAAGCATTTGATAAAGTTAACCATGCTTTACTTGTAAAAAAGTTATCTAATTTCGGGTTTTCTGAAGATCTCATAAATCTATTCTCAAATTACTTGACCAATAGATATCAATTCGTCAAGTATAATAACTCCTTTTCAGAACGATATAAGACCCCTACTGGAGTACCTCAAGGATCCAATTTGGGTCCATTGTTGTTTTTATTGTTCATTAATGACATAGAAACAGCAATAGAGCATTCAGATTTTTTATTATATGCAGATGACTTGAAAATTTACAAGAAAATGCATTCGATTTCTGATTCCCTCGACCTACAGGAGGATCTCAACTCTATATGGAAATGGGCTTGCTATAACCAATTGCCTTTCAGTGTAAAGAAATGTCACACAATTTCATTTTCAATGTCGTTAACGCCGGCAAAATATTCATACCATCTAGGCGGATATTTTCTGGAAAGGTTTTCTTCAACTAAGGATTTAGGAGTGACTTTCGAAGAACGTTGGAAATTTAGCCAGCACATTGCAGAGACTCATAGCAAATCCTTAAAAATGCTCGGTTTTATCTTGAGAAATGCGCGTTACTTCAGGAATACTTTAGTATTGCGCACTCTTTATGATACTCTAGTCCGCAGCATACTAGAAACTAGCTCCATCATTTGGATCCCATGCGTAATGAATCAATGTAATGAATTGAAGCTGGAAAAAGTACAACGTAAATTTCTTCGATATTTATACTTGAAGGAATACGGGTATTATCCGTTTTTGTTTCCTAGTGCTTTTATTTTGGGAGCCCTGGGATACGTTTCTTTGTCGACTCGCAGAAGTGTTTATGTAATTAAACACTTCTGGAAATTGCTCAAGGGCATCGTAGACAATCCTTCAGTGCTCGAGCAGCTTCAAATGTGGGCTCCTGAAGGTGGTTATAGTTCTCGGTCGCGTCCACTATTCTTGCCTGTTAAGTGTAGAACTGGAGCACTTGCCAACTCTTCTCTGGCTAAGGCTATTCATCTGCTCAATTCTGTCCATAGAAATATTGACATTTTCTCTTGCACATATGGAGTTTTGGTTCAGTTCGTATGGGACAATGCACACCTGTTGAGGTGATTTGTGTCTGTTGTTTTGTCTTGTTTATATTTGTATGTATTATGATGTATTAGTACTTTTGACTATCGTGACGCATTGGGTTTGCCTGTCAGGTCACGATGGTTATAATTTTAATAAATAAATAAATAATAAATAAATAAGAGGCTCGCAGGATCATTTGGGTTGGCCACCTGTGGTGTAAAGTGTACGAGAGATTTCACACCTGTCCGGCTATTGATATGGTAAGCCGGCAGCTCCCACTGCGAAACATGAAAGCCGAAAGGCCGGAGAAATAGACAGATTCAAAATGTCAACCGCATGAACGGTTGATGACGGGCGACCCTAACACGAGCGCATGCGCCACCAATTCGATTCATGGCGCACGCGTATCGACTGCGCTACAGTCGGCTTTAGCCGCTCCCTCGCTATGGTTGTTTGCAGCCGATTTCCTGAGCGATTACGTTTAATTAAATTAATAAATGATAAAAATTATTAATAACGGTCTGTTGAGATACGCAATTGTGTTATTTAACCCTTTGAGCGGTATCGCCGTACATGTACGGTGGTCGATCTTGCACTATTTTGAAGCTCACCAAATAGTTATATATTTACCTTTATAACTGAAAAAATAAGTAATTAAAAACAATATATTTATATAATATTTAATGTAAGTGATTTTTATAAAAAAACTAATACCCTTAAATTAAAGCATGCAAAATAAATTAACAAAACTCTTTTAGGATAAAATCTTTAATTCCTTTAGTAGATGCACTTAATACGAATTTAATAAAAAGAGTTGCAAACATGTTTTTCTTTTTTGAAGCAAGATATTCTGAATTTTATTGAACTTTTGATGGTAGCATACCCAAAATATGTTAACCTGAAACCTACTTATGAAATATTTCACTTTTATATGTATGTATATATATATAAGACAAAGCCATAAGCCACTCTCTGTTTCATTCAGACCTTTATTAAATTATATACAATAAAAAAAACAGATTTTCTTAAAATGGAAGCAATCATCTGTTTCTTAGCTCAATGACAACTGTCAAGAAGAAAAGTATTTTTACGACTTAAAATAATTAAAAATTAATTTAACTGCACAACGAAAGTGCAAATTTTGATAAACTCTTAGATGATTTCGCTATGAAAAGATCTAGGAATAAAAACTTTTTTAGTATACTCTACTAACATTTAACGACTGAAACTTATTTGTTTCTTAACATATATTTTTATTACAACGTAAGGTTGGATTTAAAAGTGTGACACTATCATTGTCAGGTATATAATGATTACCATTTTAATAATACACCCCAAAAAATTAAATTTGTAAGATCTGTTTTTTTAAATAAATTAAAATTTTTACTGATTTTTTTTATAAAGTTGCATAAATTTCTCAAATAAATTATATTAATTAAAATATTTTGAGCTTAGAGGCGGCACAAATATATTTTATATCAGTGGCTTCCGCACATTTATTACATTTCCGCCCACCACACAATCCGAATAAACACAAGCGTAATGAATTGCTTGTGTGTTTTTGCTCACGGACAATTTGGCAGAATCGAGGTAAATCTGTGAGCTTCGTTCGCTATTGGTTTCCAATAGTTTTGCTTTTTAATATAGAGGACTATTGTCTCGTAGTGCACACAAGGCAGGTAAACATCGTTTTGGTCGTTTGTTTGTTTAAGCAGCAATGTCTGTTGCAATGTTCTTTCGAATGGCAATGGACGTACAAATAAATTATTATTTTCCTCGTTCTCATCTAAAAAGAAAAAACACTAATAAATATTTTATATATTCCGTTTATCTACTTAATATTTCCTTTTATATATATATTTAACCTAATAGATCGATCAAATAAAATACTTCTCCCAGTTGTTGTGCAATATTTTTACCAATTGTGGCGTGTAAACATCTGATTTTCAGTGTGATATGTTATTAAAAGTTTTTGACAAATTTTCTTACGAAATAAAATAGTTGCCTTTTGTGCAGATAATACAAACACCAATTTTTGGTACCCCCCAAAGGCTTGGCAAAAATAAATTATGGCGAAAACTTCAAACTGAATTGAAGAGACACATTATTGGTATTTTTTGTGGAACACATATGGTACACAATTGACTTAATATGCTGTTGGCTGTTTACCACTCGATATAGAATGTAATCTAGTAAATATAAATATATATATACAGTCTGAGTTAAAGAATTGGATGGATTTTGTGACTTTGCAGAGAACAATTATAATAAATTGTTAAACCACTGTAACACTAGATTTGTATCATTAACAGAATTTTAAGCATGTTTGACAAACGGTTTTTACTCTCTTTCACAAGAAAAATGTCCTATTATGTAACAAAAAATATTTGAAGACCCATGTTTAAAATAAAAGATCAAGTATTTATGTTTCAAAACTATATAAAATTTATTTCAAATATTTTTTTACTCCCATTAAAATAGGATTGCAATAAAATTTAATATTATAATTTCAATGTTAACACAGAAAAAGTTTAAAAAATATTTTTTTAGCGACTCAATGGTAGTTTCATGGCAACCATGTATATTACTCTCTGCTCCTCATCGCTCTCTTATGTACACTTTGGTTAGCTACAATTATATTCTTTCTTCTGTGGTTACCATACAGTTGTTTACGCCTCTATTATTCAACTTTAATATATTATTGTTCGGTCTTAAAGGCGTAAATATATTAAATATTTATAATATTTACAATAAACAACCACTATGTAGTTATTTTAATGCTTTAATTTAAATTACTATAAATTTCAAAATCATTTGCGAAAGAAAATTAGAGTAGTATCAGTATATGATAATTAAATGTATATCAGCGCATGTCTTCAATGTAATGCGTTAATAATATGTAAGCGGTGGGAGCAGCTTAGATTTTGCATAGGAAGCTATATATATCACTGCCTCGATCCTTTGCTCAACGCCGATGATTTAGGGCGGAACCAGACTCTTTGCTTTTTTGTCTTTAACACATCTAACGTCTTATCGGTAGATCTAAAATCGGTACATTTGCCAATTTAGTTAACATATGAAAGGCTCAATTTGTTTTTCTTTAAAAAAAATCACCTGCACAGTGCCTTTTTTTGTTAAAGTGATGTACAACGGTTTTAGTGCAATTAATTTAAATATCTATAAATAAACTACTGTAACGACAAAAGTATTGATCGCTAGTAAAATGAGAGGCGCAAATCAAAATAATATTTTTATAACGCTTTTAACAATTTTAGCCAATTTAAGAACCATATAGAAGGCTTAATTCGTTTTTCTTTAAAAAAATAACCTGCACAGTGCCTTTTTTTTGTTAAAGTGATGTACAACGGTTTTAGTGCAATAATTTTTAATATCTATAAATAAACAACTGTGTCGACAAAAGTATTGATCGTTAGTAAAATGAGAGGCGCAAATTAAAATAATATTTTTATAACGCTTTTAACAATTTTAGCCAATATAAGAACCATCTGGAAGGCTTAATTTGTTTTTCTATAAAAAAAATCACCTGCACAGTGCCTTTTTTTGTTAAAGTGATGTACAACGGTTTTAGTGCAATTAATTATAATATCTATAAATAAACAACTGTGTCGACAAAAGTATTGATCGTTAGTAAAATGAGAGGCGCAAATCAAAATAATATTTTTATAACGCTTTTAATAATTTTAGCCAATTTAAGAACCATCTGGAAGGCTCAATTTGTTTTTCTTTAAAAAAAATTACCTGCACAGTGTTATTTTTTTGTTAAAGTGATGTACAACGGTTTTAGTGCAATTATTTTTAATATCTATAAATAAACAACTGTGTCGACAAAAGTATTGATCGTTAGTAAAATAAGAGGTGCAAATCAAAATAATATTTTTATAACGCTTTTAACAATTTTAGTCAATTTAAAAACCATCTGGAAGGCTCAATTTGTTTTTCTTTAAAAAAAATCACCTGCACAGTGCCTTTTTTTTGTTTAAGTGATGTACAACGGTTTTAGTGCAATAATTTTTAATATCTATAAATAAACAACTGTGTCGACAAAAGTATTGATCGTTAGTAAAATGAGAGGCGCAAATCAAAATTATATTTTTATAACGCTTTTAACAATTTTAGCTAATTTAAGAACCATCTGGAAGGCTTAATTTGTTTTTCTATAAAAAAAATCACCTGCACAGTGCCTTTTTTTGTTAAAGTGATGTACAACGGTTTTAGTGCAATTAATTATAATATCTATAAATAAACAACTGTGTCGACAAAAGTATTGATCGTTAGGAAAATGAGAGGCGCAAATCAAAATAATATTTTTATAACGCTTTTAATAATTTTAGCCAATTTAAGAACCATCTGGAAGGCTCAATTTGTTTTTCTTTAAAAAAAAATACCTGCACAGTGTTATTTTTTTGTTAAAGTGATGTACAACGGTTTTAGTGCAATTATTTTTAATATCTATAAATAAACAACTGTGTCGACAAAAGTATTGATCGTTAGTAAAATGAGAGGCGCAAATTAAAATAATATTTTTATAACGCTTTTAACAATTTTAGCCAATTTAATAACAATTTGAAAGGCTCAATACATGTTTTTATTAACAAAAAAATCATCTGCACAGTGATTTTTTTTGTTAAAGTGATGTCCAACGGTTTTGGTGAAATTCGTTTGAATACTTATACATACACAAAGTCGACGAAAAAATAAATCTTCATTATATTTTTATGACCCTTTTAATACGTATTTTACAAATATTAATAATAATTTTATTATTGTATTTATCTAATATAGCTAATTGTTTATACACTAAACAGATTTAATTAAAACATACATATAATAAATAATATATATATAGTGTAAAACTGTGTTACGGAGAAATATTGTTGTGCCCCTACAGAAGCGAACCGTCACGACTAAATTTCCAAGGACCAAACTTCCCGCTTAAAAGCGATTTAAACCTGCAAAAACATAGTATGATCATTGCAATTTAACTGTAACGTTCATGTATCTTTTTTCTTTGTAATTCCTATTTGGTATTGAAGACCTTATCACCTAGTCCAAAGCGTTTTTTTGTAGTACTACAGAACGATCGAAATTCTTCTAATGTATTCTAATTGATTCTGCATCATGAATAGGTAGTTTTTGATTAAATATTTATATATTTGTTCACAGCTATGATCAGACAGTTGGAGCAGCTCAAAGAAAAGAACACACTAGCGTCAACCCTATCTGCGAAGAATGCTCTCGGAAGGGAACAGCACGAGTGCGTCGCCCTCCACGTCAGTCCAGACCTCGGCGAGCGCATCATGCTTTCCGGAGACAGGGTCCTCCTCAGCGAAGTGTTCCCGGAGACGAACCAGGCAGTCATGGATTCCCGTTCGTCGGTCGCGTGGAACCAGCAAGACTCCAGACACGTCATCAGGTTTCCCTTGAACGGATATTGCAAGCTCAACTCTCTCCAAGCTGTATCCAGGCTCTTGAACGCCGGCTTCAAGCTGATGGCTTCCAACGGTGGGGGCGTGGAAGGTCAACAGTTCTCCGAATATCTATTCGTCAAAGTATCGCCCAAAATTTGACGCCACTTCGAGTAAATCTCGTCTGTCAAATAAACAACATCTCTAGTCCATGGTTGTTATCTAAATGTGGGGACGTTAAAATAATAATTATATTCAAAAAGCGCTAATTTAGCGACACAAAAAAGACTAATAGCACTGTGCACATTTGTACTTTTTTGACATAAAGATAAGGTAAAATTAAGCAGTGAATTTAAATCTCGTTTTCGTGATTTGGATTCTAAGCTCTTTTTGATATCTTAAGATTAAAATATACTACAAAACGGATTATGTGTTAATTTTTTTATCTAAAAAGTCCCAAGGCAAAAATATGGAAGAACTAACATAAATTATAAGGCTATCTTCTATACACAATTGCATTTAGTATATTCTTACTTTGCATGTATTATATGTTCTACCAGTTCTTGAGTAATATAATAAAAATCTGAACAGAGATTTTCTTAGCTTCTCTTTGGTTTATAGTAATTTCTTCTGGATTGAATACTTTTACAACATGATCAATTTAAGCTTTATCTAAGAGCGCTTCGTCTTCAAATCCCATCTCAATCAGACATATATAAGTAAATTTAATTTAGTGATACATTAATCTTTACCAAACATTTTTCATCGAACTCTATCAAAATACATACAATAGATTATTAGGCAATTTTCAATGTAAAAAGTATATACACTTATTTTTCAACATAAAACGTGTTAGATTTATTTCAAGCTATTTTGCGCTTTAGATGTCAGCTATTTTGCGCTTAAGATGTGCTTTTTATTAAATAGAATCCACCGCTGGAATATACAAAAAATACTCGAAAATCGAATCTTACAGAAAAAAATGTATAAAAAGAGATTGTAGTCAATTTTACGAGATTTCTAATCTTTGCGAAAGAAATCTTTTGTACAGTTTACTCTACAAGATGGTCCATAATAAAAGTGTTAATTTTTATAATTTTAAATGTCACATTTTATGGCACATGATAAGCCAAAGATAGATGCATGGTTGATTCATTTTATTCCTAGTCATATAATTTACATTTTATTTTTTTCCCGGCTAGGAATAGTTGCATTGGTCGAAATAAATGGTAGTCGGAATGAGCAAGGTCTGGAGAATGATGTGGATGAGATAAAAGTTTTTTAATTTTGTCACATAGGGACGCGCATTGTTTTGCTCTAGAATTATTTGCCTTATATTGAAAAGAACAGTCTAATTTTACTGTCTTGTGAATCTATGCTGAACTCCTACATTCAGGACTATTCTTGATATCGTAGTTTTCCCTTAGATTATTTCTAAATCAACTTTAACATTTACGGTTATATATCGAAAGAATCAGGAGATATTAGTACAAACCATATCGTACTTCTCAGATAACCTTTGAAGCTTTTCATTTCATATTCTATATTTAGAAGCTTAATTTCAGACCATTGTCTCTGAAGGAAAAGATGTTCCTGTTTTTATGAATTTGCTTCAGTGTTACGCTTTTCTTATGTTAGTATTTGTTCACTGTGTCATTATTTCGAAAGCCATAGATTAACAAATTAACAAAAAAAAGTTTGTGACACTAAATACAGTTCACATAACCTCACAGAAATTATTGACTTTTAAAGCTGTTCTCTGTGTCAAGTTGTGAAGTTTTTAAGCTCTCCTCTTTGTCATTCTGATGCAAATGTTTTGACGTATTTATCTAAATCCAGAGAGAAGCTCTAGCTTGATTACAATAAAACAATTATATTTTTTCTGACACATCGTTATATGCAGATGCGTATGGCGCGATACATTCCCTTTCGCTCGCTCGCGTGCTAATTTACGAGTGTGACTGAGAAGAAGTGAGCGTGCGGAACGCATGCAAAGCAATCCCTTATCACTCTCTCTCACTCTCATCACTTAACACGCGAGCGAGTGAAAAGGAATGTTTTGATACGTGAGATCAATTGTAATTATTTGATCAGATTCCAAAACCTCACAATACACAATGTATTATTTACTACATAAATTTAACTTCAGTCAATCGCGAAAGTCTCATCATGTTGTTTTTCAGCAGAAAATGTATCTTATTAATATTATAATAAATGAAAGTTAAAATATTTTAATTTTTTTACAGATATTTTTAAAATATTCTAGAGCTCTTTATCTACTGGCTTAGTCAAAACTAAAAAAATTAATAACATAAAATAGTGGTGCGCAAACTAGTTTAATTTCCGACCTTCCGATAATTGAATATTATTTTATGAAACAATGTTTTTATTTATGTACGTGGGCTTAATTTTTTTTAAGTAAAATACTTTATTTATACAAATGCATGCGCTTGCAAAGGACTCAAGTTTGAAACTGTATTAGAAATCGCATATTTTAAGTCATCTTCTTGATGTTTTAATGACAACTAACTTAAAAAAACGGTTTCACATCAGTATGTCGATGAGAGACTGGGAGAGTACGCGATCTGCGTCGCGCCGCTTGCCACTCCAAATGGCCTGTCACATGTTTGCCCCCGCTGTCTTCACAGAAATAAATATAAATTTAAAAATATTATTTAATATAAATTATATTATTTTAGTTAAATTTTTATCAAATAAATTTCATTGAATTTTGCGACTACTTACTATCAAATCAGCATACTGTTCTAGAAATAATTTGCAGGATTCCCATTTTAAAACATATTATTTGTTTATTTAATAAAATATGAATAAATAAAATTATTTATATACGTATGTTAATTTTGCAACGTTAAGAGGGTGTAAGTAAGACTTATGCGAGACAATATGAAGAAAATGCTTTAATGTGACATTATTTGTAAATATTTTCTATAGTATTAATTGTAGATTTTTGCGTAATTTAAACTGTATATTATCGTTCTAGCTGTTAGTGAGTAATTTAAAATGTCAATCGTTAATAACAACGGCAACCGTATTTACGGTTTGTGGACCACTTATCCTAATCACTAATTATAATACATATAAAACATATATAATATATTAATCGTACTTTTAAGCATATTTCCGGCTTAGTCATTACCTTGCGAATTTATTAAGTTTACGCTCAGTATAAATCAATGGTAAATAATTGATTACAATTAAGTTAAACTTTGAAATTAAATATTAAGTAAAAGAAAATAATAATAGGTAACATATTTTTTTTCATAATACGGATTTTAAAATATTTGGTTTATTTATGACATTGTAAATAAATTATATAAGATTATACTATGTATGTATGTATTATGTTATTATTTAACAAAAATATTTGTATATTATAATGTGGTATCGAACTTGTTATATTATATCATTTAATAATTAAATACTGTAACTTAATTAGCAAAAACCATATGTAATATACTATAAAATGAGCGCATATTTACTCACAAAACTTGTAACCGATTATAAAGCTATTAAATTAATAAAATATAATGATGTTTTGTAAATCACATCAAAAAATAATGTTTTTTCATTACTTAAACGATATATGTATATCTCACATAAATAAATATTTTTTTATGGCAAAAATATATTAGACATCTTCTAGATCCCGTTCGCCATCAGTTTATTCATACGATCTCGGTGGGAAGGGAATTCCACTATAGATCTCGGAATCATTCTCCGTTCAATTCTCTACTCTGTAAATCATATCGCTTTGTATGAACGGTGTATAATAATAATACACGTAAACAAAAGAAATATATTTAATTATAATAATAAATAATAATAAAAATAAAATTTGAATTTACTTCATTGCTTTCCGAGGCACCGGTAATGCGTTCTGTTGTTTCGACCAATAAAAAATAAGCATTCAAATATAAAACAAGATGGCCGTCAGTACAATGACAACAGTTTTAAATAATTATTATTTAATAATAAAATTTTGCTACGCGACAATAATTTTCATTAATTCGTCATTTGACTGAATACAAATAATCGGATTGCAAGGTGTGTGTTGATTAGAAGAATACATTGATTAAACTAGATCAGGGCTCGGCAACCTATGACCCGCGGGTCACCAAGTGACCCATTTCAGTTCTGCAAATATGATTGTTTTTAACGTGTTACGATGTCAGGACTAGAACACATATATGGTTGTTAGGACCAAAAATATTCACTGACCCAAATAGTTTTTTTAATAGTCACATTTTAATTATTCTTACCAGCAGTCAAAAAAGGTTGCCGAGGCCTGAACTAGATCATAAAACAATCTTCGAAACGAAATATTCAAATTTTGAATTCCCGTCGCCGGGCTCCTAGGCCGAAAAGTGAGTTTTTCCTTTTATATTACATAAATAATACACAATGGCGAAATCGCCTCTTTTTACATTTTAATTATATATATTTATACTCAGTCAAGTTCATGACCCGGTTCCCGAATATTTTTCATTACTTAATCGGATACGGATCGGATTTCGTATTTTGCCTAAATAGTATTTAATTAAAAAATAAAAAAAAGTTGGAATATAAAATTAAAACCGATGTATAATTGTTAGTGTTTAATTTGATTGAACTATTCATGAACACACAATATATAGATGTAAAAAAATATTATTAAATTTAATATAGAATTAATATTAATTACTTAATCAAATACCTAGTATGTGTAATTGTTATCAAAAACGTCCAATAACACGGTAAATTGGGAACGTGCTATTTGGATGCGTGTAGTTGGGGGACTATAAAATACTCAAACAATTGTTTGCAATACGTATGTGTGTTCAGATACTCTCCCTATAAGTTGCTCACACAAAAAGTACCGTGTTATTGGGGGGGTCTACTATATACATATATACATACAGTAACGGCCACCTAAATAAGACACTTTTGAAGTTTTGTAAAAATGCGATATAAAGTGCAAATTTTACATAAAATTGTTAAAACTTTTCAACTTTTTATCTTTTATCTAGATAATCTACATAATCGTGAATAATACTATGTCGTAATAAATATTTATTTTCAATTTAAAATTAAATTTATAAAATTGATAGTCAAATTCACCTATATGCGAGATAGATATGAGTGTATTCTAAAAATTCAAAAACAAATAAAAATAATGAACTAAAATAAAATACCATTAATATTTTGTAAAGTGACCTTTTGTCCTTATAATATCCCTACAACGGTTAGGCATTGACTCGATTAATTGTTGGTATTTGCGGCAGGAATCAGTTCCCACTCGTTTTTTACAATTTAATTTATTTATTTAAAATTTGTGACAAATTAATTTTTAATTTTGTGTTTTAAATGTCTCCATAAGTGTTCAACAGGGTTTAGATCAAGGCTGAAAGATTGCCATTCCAAAACATCCATAATAATGTCTATGAACGACTTTTTTGCCTTATGTGAAATATTGTCATTGTCCTGTTGATAAACAGGACAAAAGTTGTCTTATTTAGGTGGCCGCCACTGTATGTATATATTGTTCATTAAATCGCTTCCATTTTTAATAAGATTTTTTCCCAAATATCTCTCGTGCTTGTTAAAATGAATATGATAATTTAAAATAATTCTCTAAATGTTATATTTTATTTTAGAAATATGAAATTTGCGCATGAATAAATATTAAATTTTATATTAGGCATTGTTGGTTGTTGGTCCTGTTTTAGTTCTAGTAACAAAAGTTGTTTATCTTCCTCACCTCAGGTCATCACAAGCGCTGTAAGACTGCCTGAGGATATTCCAAGTTCCAACCACTCTTTCACCCTACCCTAGTCGAATTTCTACGAAGCTACTTGAGCAGCGCTGGCAACCACTAACAAATCTCAGGTGTGCTAGAATAAAGAGATATATTATCCTATGCGAGTATATATGTATACAGTTGTATAAATACTGACTCAAATATTGTCACAGGGAGAAATGTGAGAAAAATTTATGTTGAATCATAAATCATATTAAATTTAAAATATATAAATGCCTTGCATATAACAAACGTGCAGTTTATTACCTAAAAACCGGTAAGGTTTTTGAGGGTCAATGCACTTATAGCAAACTTTCAGCAGATTTCGAGTTCGGTTAATAAGTATTATTAATACAAACATACAACTTTTATGTTATCATTTTTGCAACAACTGCAGTGGCAATGTTTGGTAGTTTGAACAAGTGCGTTGAAACTGGGGTAAGCAACCGGAGGAACGCGAGCCGCTATTTGTAGGATAATTTATTTCATTATATTGTATCGGTTTTTTAAAAGACCAATCTTCAAAAGTCCATTTAATTTTTATTACAACAAATACAATTTTATTTTTTATAAATCATTATTGTGGAGAACCATTTTATAGCTATTGTATATAGCTGCTTAGTCTCCAGCGGCGCATGTTCTGGGGGTGGTTGACGTCTTTGGAAGGGCGCAGGTTCTCTGTTAAGTGCATCGTAGTCTGTAAATAAGTAACATTTATTTTATTACTAAAAAAATATTACTCAACTCGATTTTAATTTAATTAATTATTATATTTATCCATGAAATTATAAAAATGTAATCTGTGAAGATCAACTTAGAACTATAATTATATAATAATCAATAATGATCTCCCAGATACGATAAAAAAAAGGGATTTAGGTAGTAAATGCTGTTATTTTCTAGCGTTTGTAAAGTCTAACGCCATTTTGCACAAAAAACAATCAAACAAAATATGCTTAAAGATAATTTTTAATTTAATTTTTTTTTTATCATTAATTGAGCCGGAAAGATGATTTTAGCTTCATAGCGCATAAAAATTATCCCTTAAAAATATTACTGGCAAAAATTTCAAATGCTGTTGCATATATGGATTGCAATAATATCGGTATTCAAACAGTCAATACCGGTAATGATCAAAAAAACAAATGTATTCCATTCGTGTTAAATTTTTTTCTTAAAACTTTGCCGGTGGAGTAGGCCGATTTGGCTTTTTAGGACTAAAATGAATAATTTCTTTCTACTTTGATATCCTACTCCGATAAAACTACTTACGCTTTTAATTTGTATCGTCAGTAGTTCTAAGCTATAAATATTTCAGCAAATAAAATGTGCTAATAAAAAAAATATATTCGATACAACCGATATTTTTTTTTGTAGTACCGGTAGTAGCGAATATATTTTTTTTCTGATACCGGTATTACCGGTATTACAATCCCTAGTTGCATATAAGTTTCTATAACCAATTAAGGGCCATTTTTTGTTGCATCTTCGACAACTTAATTGCGTCTAAAATTAAATATCTTTTAATAGTCAAAAGTGATCATAAATATATAAGCTCACTTAAAAACCCGTGACTCACATTTTTAGCCCTAATATAAAGAGTTATTTTTTGTGTTTTTAATTTATCGAATTTTTTTAAGCTCTTAATAAATCAGTAGGATCATTTTGAGTAGATCCTTGTCCCTTATTGCAACTACTTATATTAATAAACCCTTCTAATATTTTGGCAACACGTTCAAATCCACAAATTTTATGATCTTTGTATAATTACGTTTGTTAAATTGCAGCTACTAATAAGATCGCAAATACGTGTTAAAAGCGTAATAAATCGAATCATCGGTATTTTTGTAGTGAATTTGTAAAACCAATGTTTTTTAAAATAGAGTCAGTCAATATATTTACAAATATAAAAATGCTACATTATTCACCAGGGCTGGCCAACTTTTATTGGATTGCGATTAGTGTTTTCTATCAAATATTCGATTATTTAAATTATTCGCCTGATTTTTAACAATATAAATATTCATTTAATTGATGAATTATTCTTAAAAAAAAATTAAAATATTGTAATGAAACAATTTCATCAAGTTATTAGTGCCACTCCAAAATCATGCAAGCTGTAATAATGGCAACTGTATCTTGCTCTCAGCGAGCTTTCCAAACACAAAAATGTTTTAGGCAATAGCTATGAGGAGCTGAAAAATATATGGGATACTTTATTAAAATGTAGACCGCGGCTCAAAAAGTTTGGTTGCCACTGCTATGTACAATACATGCATACGCGGATGTGTAAATACAACATGTACACATACACCATCCCAATGCCATATCCTGTTGCCAAAGGCAAAAGCATAATAAACATTCCATCTGTATGCCCGCGGCGATACTATATTATTCTAGTGCTTAAAATTGCACCCTTGGGCTGATTTATATACCGCCATACACAAAAATTCGTTCTCATCATACAAACGTATAATGTTATATTATTCTACCCGTGTACAGAAACGTTTCCATGTGAAACGCTAATGCCGCATTTGTTGAGTTCATACAATATTATTTAAAAAATCAATCCAACGCAATATTTCTCGCCTACTTGGCGATGTAATTCTATAATCGGATGTAAGAAATCATTGATTGACAAAAGGCAAATAATATTAATTGATTTAATAAATGTTTCGTGACATTAATGAAAATGTTTTCATTAAATTCTTAAATCACCAAATTCACCTTAAATGCGTATGTTATTTATAAATTAACGGGGCGTGGACCCGCACCGGCGTGCGAGCCCGCCAGAGTCCATTACGCGAGTATTACAAGTTTTGGCCATAATAAAATATAAATAAATAGGCCCCTACAATATTTTAGTTATTTACTAAAATGTTTTCAGTTTAGAATCATTTTTGTTATGTTTGTTTTGATGTTGCTTTATGACTTATCAATTGTATATGACAAAATGACGAATATAAATAATAAACTAAATTATAATATTTTATATAAAAAAATGCGTTGAGAACAACATACTGAAAAACAAGCTTTAAAATTATAGCATAGACCACTAAAATTTATTTTTGTATTAGAAAATATATTTTTCAAAGAATATATAATTTTTTATTAACATTACTTAGAAAGAAATAATTTAACATTAGTGCTGAATGGCCTCGACGTTTTAGCTGTATAGTTAACACAAAATATTTTTCTCATCGAAAAAGACACTTGCCTCCAGCGATCTGGACAAAAAAATTCATTGCCCATGTCTCTCGTGAGCAAATCCTTGCGTCGGCCAGCGTTTTCCAAATGTTTTTTTCTGCAGTTGTTGCAATACGTATTTTAGTGACCTCGGAAATTGTTTATAGTATCTAAAAGAAGTTGATAATTTAGGTGGCCCAAAAACATCAAATGATTATTAAATACTGATATTTCAATAATGCTTATAAAGTGCATTCTAAATTTAGTAAGCTTATAAATTTCAATACAGATTTTTGAGATCAAATGCTTTCTCAAAACAGATCTATGAAGTAGTAGCGTTTGCATGCATAATTTTTGCGTACTTAAGCCTTTCCTAAATCCAATTTGTTCCTTGCTAATAACTTCTGCGCATGTGCACTTTTCCTAGTATTATAATCTTCAAATATGTATCTATAAATTCTTACCACAGTTATTCGTAATAATTGTTTTAAAATTGAATTATTTTTACTCCAAAAATAAAATAATATTTTAAGTTGTACCGCAGGGGTACAAATTAGAACCGTTTTTTTTTATAATATATATTATTGATATAATTAAAATCATAAAAAAATGTAAAAAACATCATTGCATTAGGAATAATTGTATTATAGATTAAAAATAAATTTTAAGGAACGTTGTAGTTTCAAAATCTAAAAAAATAGTAGTGTGACGACCACACACAAGCCCTCGTTACGACCAGAAAAAATACACGCAAGTGTTGTTACTGTAAATATTCCCCGTTATTAAATAATATTTCTTTTTTGCGAAACGATGCCTAAGTCATCACTTAGGGTTCTCAAACCTTAAAGTTGAAAAATATCTATGTATAAGAAATATACAAATATGTTTAACATTGCCCCACTTCAATTATTGTGCAACAATATTATATATTCCTAATAAGTTAGATAAGACTATGTTGAAAAATGTACAAAATAAGGCAATAATAGAAGTTTTAAATAAAAATTCATTCACGTTAGCCCAATGCGTTACACCGGGGTAAATCTGTACCAACTGAGTAAGTTTAATCAGATGTAATAAATACATACAATACTTACAATTATTTACCACCAGACTGAAAGTCTGAGAATCGGTGACACCTATATTAATAATAACCAATATTAATTATAAATAAAAATTCTTTAGTTGATTTATATTTATTTTATTCCTAGTTTCTTATTTTTTCCTCATTGTAATAAATTCACTCTGTTGTACAATCGAAAAAATGAAAAATTACTTAGTCTTATAAATTTAGTTTAAAATAATTTTCCTTATCATCATTAATTACTTTTGAATCTTTTTCCAAGAAAGATATTTATATTTTAAGAAGTTTTACAGCTTCTTTGTTTTTCATATGTAATTAATCATTAAATTAATATTTTTAATAAAAACTCTGCAATCTTTACTGTCAATATAATTTGACACGCCCCATAACGTCAAATTATTATCAGTTTTTTATTATCTTAAATATTTTCTCCATATATTTTTTTATTTAGCATTTCTGCAATATGTCCTTGTAGTAATATTTTTCATAATTTTAATACAGTAATTTTTTTAAAAATAGTAATTCAAGCGATCTCGTTTATATTTTACAGAGTCCCTCGGGGGTAACGCTTAAAGCGATCGACGGTATGTATCGCTTACCCCTCGGGCAGATTAGGGTTAACAAATGCAAAAATAAAAATGAGGACAATCTATTCCAATCAATTGAAATACGGATCGTTAGAAAATAAAAGCAAATTTAGAATATAATCTTCAATTATAAATTAAAACATTCACGTTATCGATCAAATAACACGTTTTATAAATGTACTAGTTTTGTGCTATAGATCAGTGCTTCTCTAACAGATTCAAATAATAAAATAAAATTCAAGGTTCGATAAGGATATTATATAATTTATATTTATAAAAGCAATATCCAGTTTGGTACGACAATTTGTATCAAAAGCCTTTTCAAAATCAGTGATAATAATATTTACTTGTTTGCTTATATAGATATTTCGTCGCAAAATTATATATAAAAATCAGAGATTCGTTCATACTGATCTTGATATCAGAAAATCATGTATGGTATAATCTTTAAAACATACTTATGAAATATGATTTTTAATATTTTAGCTAGTGCTGATAAAATAGACACCAGATAATTTTTTTGTACAGGTGTTACTTTCGTAATTGTGCATATATGGCTTATACTCGTGTTTTCTTTGCTGCTCAGTGTTGCCATATAGTGAATATCCATCGCGGTGAAGCGTTTATATTAAGACTTTTTATAACAACGTTGCGAGTGAGAAACGAATAAGGTACATCTAAACCGAATTTTGCCCAATAGAAGAGCGCAAAAAAAACAATTATCGCTTCTCAGAAGTCAAAAATCCACGTCAAAAGCAATAAAATCGTGCCGTCGCCGTCGCAGTGGGAACGCTCGGCAACGAGCGTTCCCACTGCGACGGCGCCGACACGATTTTATTGCTTTTGACGTGAATTTTTGCCTTCTGAGAAGTGATAATTGTTTTTTTCGCTCTCCTATTGACCAAAATTCGGTTTGAATATACTTTGATCAGCCCTATTAAGTCCATAGTAATATCGGTAAGAATAGCTATGATTTTTTTTTAAACATAGTATATTTTAAAGCAGACAAACTATGGAGCAATATGTGAGATGGAATGTCTGTCTGTACTTATTCTTCCGCTTATTTTCCTCTGAGAGCTGGTTTAGTTGGTAATTTGAACTTGATATAATAAAAGTTCTTAAACGATAATTAGTTTTAGAACTTTCATTTGGTTGGGTTTGGGTTTGGAACAGCAAATGGACGTTTCGCAATGTTGTGCAATTTTCGTAGTGCATCCTTGAAGTTTGATATTTAGAATTAAAATGTTGCTATAGTTTTTATAAATTAAGAGATAAAAAATACCAAATGGGAATCAAAACCTGTAACCAAAATGGAAAGAGATATTTGTTTTCTTGTTATGAAAAAACACGTAAAATTCGTTACTAAGTTTTACAATTATTATATACAGTATACATTTGTATATACAGTCTGTCCAAGATGTGAACGCTCATCGATATAGTATTGGTGATAAATACAATAGAGTGACAATGTGAAATTACACGTTGAATTAATTTTTCTTTTTTTAATTTATTTGTTGAGGAAAATGTAAAATATCACTTTCTTACTTATTTTGTTTATTTATATACATATTCAACTCAAAAACATGAGCAGTTTTGGAATAACTCTCCAGATTGAATATTTGTTTAATAAAATATTTTTTAAAATACCAATAGAATATTACAGGAATTGTTTTATTGATTACAAAAGTACACAACATAGCAATAATTTATAATAAAAATATAACACATTATTTTTAATTCAATTTACAACGTATGGTCACCCTACACTTAAAACAGCTTTGATTTAGCATTGGTAACGTTCTCCTATCGGTGTATGTATGCATGCATGCGTACACTCACCCTTATTTCCAACACAACGGTGATGAGCGTTAACATCTTGGATGGACTATACTTATCTATGCAAAAATATGAATTTATATAAGTTATTAATCTATTCGTATTTTTATAAGTTATTGTGCAGCAGCTAAACGACATATGTAAGATCAACACGAAGCGACGATCTGTTAGTATTTTTCTCAATCTTGAATTTTATAAAACGCATGCATCGTGTTGTGTGAATGTTTATTGCATGTGTATTTTTTATATATGTTTTCATAGCTTAACATGAAATAATGGTTCGGGTCAAATGGGGGCCGCAACGGACGAAGTCATTATGTATAAAGCCCCGAGGGCGGCGGCTTAACGCCCGGGGCGAACTCTTCTATTCCACTTTGGACACAGCCGCCCCAGGTGCCGTAATAATAGTAATAATATCAGCGGTTCTCAATCCAACATTTTGGTAATCTTTTATAAAAAAAAACATATTCAGTTCTTAATAAAAAAATAATATTTAAAAACATTTCAAAGTTTTGTCCGATTCTCATCCGACAAATCTTCTCTACTCCTTTCTTGAATAATTTTTTCAGCAATAACAATAACATTCACAACTTTCTTTAAAAACTTGTACCAGTATTTTTATTTGTGTTGCGGTCCTGTATATATAAACTTAATTTTGAGAGCATCACACATTAATCCTAGGTCTCACAAACATGTGCTTTTTAAACATTATTCTCATTTTATAATCTAAATAGGCGTCTCTTTTATATATATAGAATTGACTATTTTAAAGATAAAGTTACCATAACACTTAAGATTATTTGAACATAAAACTTGTTAGTGAATAATGCAGTAGTATGATAACAAGTTTGGATAATTGAGCTCAAGCGTACTAAGTCATATTTCTTTCCTTTAGAGACATTTTATGGTTAGCATTTTTTGTGACCATTAAGTACATATTTTGATAGAATAGTTACAGACAAAAAAAAATGTTTTCATATTGACTCAATATAAAAATAAAATAAATATATCGCACAAATTATATAAAAAAAATCATATTTATGTAATATCACAGTAACTGGTTGTCAAATCCAACGTGCGTGTGTTTTGGATACAACGTGGAAGCTCTGACGTTCACTGATCTATACATATGAAACAAAAAAATCGCTCTTGTATTTCTATATATTTTTATGAGGTTGCTTTACCCAGACGTATTGTACCATGACGATTGAAAAATGGAAAGGAAACTATCTACTGACTTAAGATGTTTTGATTGAGCTTGCAAGAGATCCGTACATAAGTTTGACTGTTCCTATTATCTATAAAAAAAATTTAAATAATATTTCATAGTATAACTTACTTAACTTTTGAAGAGTCAATTGTGCAATGTATTGTGGTGAAATAAAATGAACCTTTTTCAGCTGTAAGAAAATCACTACAATTTTAATTAAGTATAATGTCGGTTTCGCAAAGTTTTATTATATTCCAACTGTCGTACAAACCGCTTTCTGTTGAGCCGCTACAGAAGTCATTCTCTTTTTTCATAAGGCAATCTTAATTTTTCCCACTTCTTAGTAATGTTATTTTTTCAACACAAGATACAAACCATAAGCATTTATTTGTTGAATACTAAAGGGATTTATAATAAATGAAACAGAGCTATTTATTTTTGTGTATATTTTTAAATAAACAATTTTATAAAATACATTTTTTATAATTCTAAATTACATTGTGTCATATACAAAAAATATGTATTATATAATACAATATAGAATACAGCAAATTAAATTTAAAATGGTGTACAATATTAGTATTATAAATTACAATAATAATAAAAATAAAGGCAAAAAAACACCGAACAAAATTATGAGTTCAATCATTACAAACAGTGTGAATTTTTTTATTGTATTACTTTACCAATTGTAAACAATGGAAATGGTTATTGTATATTACATATTTTTGAGACAACCTTTTATAAACAAACATATAAGACTCGCTGATTAGATAAGGAACGAGCCGAATGGTTATTTAACATCATTGTGATTTATTTAGTAACATAATAACAAATATAAGCAATGCCGATTAATAGTTATAATGTAAATCAAAACCAAATATACATAAAACAATTTAAATTATATGAATAGAAGTTTACAATTGTTGAAGCGTGATGGATCATTAATTTCACAGTTAAAAGTAATAATTTAACTTTACTAGAACAAATTATAAACTAATAGTGTAGAACATACAACTACAGTAACTGTTTGATGTCTTCAACAACTTCACCTTTATTAATAAATATTAACAATACATACATACGAAAGTAAATATTCACATTCCGCAGGAAAAGAATACCCAAACAAAATCATCCCACAAAACTATCGGTATTAAAAGTGTCAAAACGGCCGGTGGTGTGTTTTAAAGATTTTTCCTTCCCAAAGGAACCAAAATGACATTTTAGACATGTATTGTATAAACTGTATATAAAATAAATTAAGTGTTGTAAAAAGCTGATGAGGCCCTAGCATTTTTTTTAAATATTTTGCTGATGAATTATTATAGTTTTTCTATAACAATTCAATACATCATGAAAGTTTAATCACTTCCCATAGGAAAAAACTAAGCTATTGTTATTTTACTAAATGAATATTGATTTTATTAAATGCATAATGAATATTTACATCTATTTGTAACCTTATTTTATTTATTGTTTCCATTAAATATTGCAGACAAGCACGCCGCGCATATGTATTTCTGAGAATGCCATGCGAATGCACGGCTTTCGTCTTCATTCGGTGACGTAATATTTTTAGTCCACAAATCAAAGGTTGAAAATCATTGATTTAAATCAGTCTAAATCATTTGTAGCGAAAGTTGTGTATTTTTTTTTAAAATAATATTTGTGTAAATTTAATCATGAATCAAATGATACAATTTAACAACGCTTTTTTTAATAATAAAAAAAATCACTAAGACAAAAAATGCTTTTTGAAACTAAAATGTATTTATTTTTATGTGTAATTTTTACATAGAAACTAAAAACAAAATTGCTGCTGATTTTGTCAAGTTTCCAATGATCCTTAGAAATCTATTATAAATGATAATAAGATGTTAAATCATATGTTATAAGCATTCGCAATTCTATTGGCATAATTAAAGAAAACAATATTATTTCTAGCTTCGTCTTCAAAGCATAGAGTAATAATGGATTTTATTTGTGATTTTTTTAAAACCAAAATTTATAAAACCGTTTTAAATTTTTTTTAATCATAAACATAAATAAACACGTATACAAATGATTTTGACGTGTACTTTACTTACTCGTACTTTAAATACGAGGTCGGTCAGTTCATAAACTTAGCAAGATAGAAAAACTTGCGCGTATTTTTAAAATATACAAAACAATAATTGATGACTTAGAGTCGCCCTTTCCAAATATCGAAATGGTTTTGAAATGTTTTTTTAACATTATCAATATGTAGTGTAAAAAATCCACAAGCCATTACAACATCCACAATGTCATATTTTAGGAATCATTGGTCCATATTTCATCAAAAATGATGCTGGACGTTACAGTCAATGGAGAGTGCTATAGAACCATGATTACTGACTTTTTCGTTTTTTAATTGAATAGCATTGATGTAGAAGAGCTTTGGTTTCAACAAGATGACGCAACATGCACATTACAATAAATTTATTGAAAAAAACATTCGATAATCACGGTGGGTCGACCCCAGATATATTACAATTATTGATGGCAACAAAAATTCAAGATGAAGAGTTTGGTAGTACTGCTCTAAAATCGATTCGGTGTCCTGTTAATAGTGTGAATGCTGAAAGATATTTCAGCAAATATAATTTAATTGTAACTGGTCATCGTACAAATCTTAAAAGATGCATATGTGGAAACATGCTCCACGATTAGTTTAAATAAATACGGCGACGGCGACGGTAGCCCAGTGCCATTGGGTATTGTAATTACTGACTGACGAAAAGTGAAGCAGAGCGGCAGGGACTATCGGAAGTTTGGCTTAATTCGAAACAAATACTCTGCCAATTCCACGTTTTCCAAGCCATATAGGAAAACAAACACGGCATCGCTCAAGAGGACTTGGTGGCTTCCACACACGAAGAGGCAACATATATTCCGGTCAATTCTCTCGTCATTATCAGACTTCGACTAAAATTAGCTCCAGTAATGGAAGCGATTAAGCGTCTCGCTGACGACACGCTTCAGCACCATCCAATGCTGTTGAGAAGACCCCAATGCCTCTGCCCGATGTCTCGCCAGATGCCTGGACTGAGTAAAGAAGAGAAGTAAGCAATCACGTACCCAGCTTCTTCGCGGGTCCCACCAGCAGGATAGACAAATTAGAGCAGCATCAAAAATAAGGCATGTGCTCTATTTGCACCCGGAAACGACGACGGATGCAATTATGTCTGAGACAAAAACTCCTTTCGTGTGAAGTGACAGCCTCTAAAATCGTAACCAAATGCACAAGTTAAGCGTCCTTCAAGATTGCAGTGCCTGATGTTAAACTTAAAGAGGATGCGCATTTAAAGAGTGGAGGTTTCGGAAAGACATTATACCTTCCTAGGAAGTGTGTGATGGATCCGCTTTCGATTTATTATCAGAACATAAGGGAACTGAACTCCAAGACCGTCGACTTTCTGTTCCCAAGAACATGACGTCATCGCTCCCACGGAAACATGACTGACGGATTCTGTGCTAAATACTGAACTCTTCGACGATCTAAATACCGTGTTCAGAAGAGATCGATGCAGCACAGGCAAAGGTGTGCAAAATTTCTAATGAGCTGGTAACGGTTGGTATCAAATTATCGCACTCAAAAATAGTATATAAACAGTTCAAAGCCACCGTGGCGATTGATGCCCTGCGACGTTACCAAAGCGGAGCTTTCCATGCAGGAGATTCGTCTGGACAAGACTCGATTGATTCAGAGAGCAATAGATCTGGGAGCCAGGATCTGATTGATATGTTGCAGAGTAGAACTCTGAGATCAGACTAGTCAGATGATAGGAGTGTATACTTCTAGAAGCAATTAGGTATTCTATTAATGTAGACATTTCAGGATGGCTGATTGTTCATCACGGAGAAGCAGGGCGAAAAGTATGACGCACGAGAGCCGGAAGTATGGCTAATGGAGGGGGCGAGAGTCATGGTCAAAGGATGGCACAGTGAAATAGACTGGCGCTAAAGACAGTGGCATTTCGAAACCGCTGTCTGAAAATTGATTTTAATAATAAAAAAATAAATGAATTATTATAATTTAATTGCATTTATTTAAAATAAAATCCCATTTTGATTTTTTTACGATATAATTACGTAGTACTATAGCTGGTCATACACGCGTGTATCTGTCCGACGGATCTGTCCTTAGCGGTTGCCTAGTGGACAAATCCGACCGTGTGTGGTGAGAAAATACACAGATTTGTCTGTCTGCCAGGGCGAAAACTAAGTCGCACGGGAGCCAGAAGAATGGTTAAGTGAGGGGGTAAGCGTCATGGTCAAAAGACGACATGGTGAAATAAACTGGCGCACGCCATAGAAGACAGTGTCATTTCGAAACTGCTGCCTCAAGATAGATTTTAATAATACAAAATAAAGTGAATTATTATAAGTTAATTACATTTATTATATTTAGAATAAAATCACATTTTGATTTTTTAACGATATAATTACGTAGTACTATGGCTGGTAATACAAGCGCGTATCTATCCGACGGATCTGTCCATTCCGGGTGCCTGGTGGACAAATCTGATCGTGTTTGGTGAGAAAAGGCACATATTTGTCTGTCCACTATCCGTGCTCAAAACAAACGGATCTTATGAATGGACTTATAAATATTACTTTATGGTTGTAAACAGTAAAACATTATGTCTGTTTCGCCTTTTGTAAGCGTTTGTGACCGCGAGCTTAATAAGGCTTCATACACAAGCAGACGTGTTTACAATTCAGAACAAAGAACTAACTAGCGCGAATATCCATACATGGGAGCTAAAGTGTTCGAGGACGGCCGAACCTTGTTTGCAGTCCCCAGTGGCATATTGAAAGCGGCGGCGACGTGAGACTAAAGATGACAAACCTGGGCAGCGAAGAGCTTCATTGGAAGACGGGACGACTTGTGGCGAAGGCAGCAAAATGCAGCAATATCGCAACGAACGCGTGCGCGCTCTTTTGTAATAATGTAAACAACAAGTATCATCAATAAAATATTACTGCAGCGGCTCAATCGGTGTCTAATTGCCACCCGTCACCATCACAGTCCCGAAATTGGTAACCTATGACGTGATATGAGCACGCACGTGGAGTCACATTCAATATGGCAGACACAGACGCCGCTGCACTACAAAAAGCCGAGCTGCTTGCTGCCACCCCACCGGTGCTTCCCTGGATCCGAACTCGAGCTGGCAGACCAAGACGATGGGCCTGCGCCCCCAACTATGTGCTGCCATTGTCAGCCACCGTCGCCGCCGACAACCACGGCCACCGCCGACCACGTGACCCAGGAAGCACCCGGCGTCATCACGCGCCTCCAGCGAGAAGCCACTGAGTGCTGCCGTAGGCCGGGCTCGAATGGCATATTGAAAGGGGCGGCAGACGTGAGACTAAAGATGACAAACCTGGGCAGCGAAGAGCTTCATTGGAAGACGGGACGACTCGTTTCGAAGGCAGCAAAATGCAGCAATATCGCAACGAACGCGTGCGCGCTCTTTTGTAATAATGTAAACAACAAGTATCATCAATAAAATATTACTGCAGCGGCTCAATCGGTGTCTAATTGCCACCCGTCACCATCACAGTCCCGAAATTGGTAACCTATGACATGATATGAGCACGCACGTGGAGTCACATTCAATATGGCAGACACAAACCGTCTTTATGTTCCTGCAATGGCGAAGTTCAATCTCTTGCGTAAGCATCATGATGAAATTGGCCACCCTGGGTTTGAGAGATACCTATCATTAATTAAAAGAACTTATTGGTTTCCTAGGATGAGAAGGTTTGTGCGCAAGTATACTGCAACATGTCTAAATTGTGCATATGCTAAGGATGCTTATGGGCACAGAGAAGGATTTTTTCATCCTTATGAGAAGTAAGCGGTTCCTTTAGATACAGTGCCCATAGATCATTTAGGACCCTTTGTGAAAAGTACGAAACGAAATAGTTATCTGTAAATGGTAGTAAATGGTTTCACAAAATATACCATTGTGAAACCCACACGCACCCTGAGTTCAGCTGAAGTGATTGAAAATCTGCGATGGGTGTTCGCAGAATTTGGTTATCAGCGGCATATTGTTTCTGACCAGGGTTTATTTACTAGTAGAGCGTTTACTATTTTTTTGCAGGAGAAGGAGGTTAAGCATGTCATGAATGCTGTAGCGACTTCAAGGGCCAATGGTCAGGTTGAGAGACCTAACCGCACCATTATCGAGGCTATTACAACAACAGCAGTTGCGGAAGCTAGATAGGATGAACAACTACCTGAGATAGTATGGGGCATTATAGCAGCACTAGGTTTTCACCAGCAGATTTAATGTTCTCTTACCAGAGCGGACGACTAGCAGGATTATCAACAAAAGATACCACTGCTGAGACGGGACGAAAACGATTACAATCGAATCGACTGAAAGCGGCTGAAACTCTACGAAGCACAGCAGCTAGTATGAAAGCGGAATACGACAAACGAAGGAAGGCTGCAACAAAGTATAAGCCGGGAGAGTTGGTTCTATGGCGTTAGGCAGCTACAGCTCCAGGAGAAAGGGGTATCAATCGGAAGGTGGCCAACAAGTTTGATGGTCCTTACAAAATTTTGCAGGACCTAGGTAACGACAGGTATCAAATTGTTGCACTCAAAGGTGTTACAGGATACAAACGGTTCAAAGCCAGCGTGGCGGTTGATGTCCTGCGACGTTACCAAAGCGGAGCAGGAGGGATGCACGTGGACGGAGCGCGGGAACATGGGGGGCGCTGCGAAGGCGCATCACCGCCTAGCCGATGCCGTGGAGCCGTTCTCGGGAGACGGCGATTTTGACAGGTGGTACCGGCGCCTCACGGTTCTGATGGACCTGTACCACGAGGACGACGTCGCTAAGTGGTTGGCTACATTCCTCCGGGGCCGAGCATTCGACATTTTCGTTGACTTGCCTGAAGAGACTCGCCGCGACGGAGCACAAGCAGCGGCCGCCCCGAGCTTGGCGTTCGGGGCTGGCCGGTTTGTGTCGTATGGTCGGTTCATCCAGCGGCGTTGGGAAGCCGGCGAAACTGTCGTGTTTTTGTGCGAGCTGCGTAAACTCTCGGCCCAGGCCGGGGTAGAGTGACGCGCTGTTGGCGACCCACTTCATTGTAGGGCTTCCGGAGTGGGCGTCGCGAGACCTGCGAGCATTCGTGAGGGGCGCGACCACGTTGCCGCCGCTTAAGGACATAGTGGCGAGGGCGCGAGTGACAATGACGGAAGAGGCCGATGAAGATTCGCGCCAAACGGTCTCGATTGTCGCGAGACACGAAAGTGCTAGTGCGCATGCGCGAACGACGGTTAGATGCCACCGGTGCGGCGGTGGCCATTTTGTTAGAAATCCCGCGTCCACCCCCACCCACGCTCTCGACTGCTGGGTGTGCGGTGAACGTGGACACGTCGCCCGGAAGTGTCCGTGTCGAGCGAACGTTAAGACCCGGGGAAACAGACTATCGGAGACTGGTGCGCCGCCAGCTTTCGACCGATGTTAACGGCGCTGCCGATAATCGATGCGCGTATCAACGGGGTGCGCGTTTTCTGGGGCGGACGCAGTGCTAGGAATGGACTTCATCGTGGGGAGTGTTAGAAATGGACTTCATCAGAGACTGGCTCGAGCGAGCGTATCGCAGCTGCGGTGGCGTCCGAGCAGGCGGAAAACTGCACCATCGTGGATCGGGACTTCGAAGCGATTTTCGACGGTGAGAAGTGGACGGCGAAGTGGCGATCGAAGGCTGGAGAGGAGCCTGTTCTCAAGAATCGCGTTTCAGAGTACGCAAGTACAGAAAAGCCTGACGCGAAAGAAGACCTCGACCGGGAGGTTTGCTCTTGGATCTCGAAAGGATGGTTGGTGCCGTGCGAGACGTCGCGCAGTGAAGGACTTTTACCTTTGATGGCCGTGATCCAGCGGAACAAAGGAAAGGTCAGGCCGGTGCTCGATTATCGCGAGCTGAACGGCTATGTTGAAAGCCACCCGGGAGCTGATGTTGCAGTGTGTGACGAAGCGATGCGGCGGTGGCGGAGAAGAACGGTGCTTCAACGATAATTGACCTTAAATCGGCCTACCTCCAAGTTCACGTGGACGCGTCGATGTGGCAGTTCCAGCAGGTGCAATATGCGGGACGCACATTTAGACTGATGCGATTAGGGTTCGGACTGAATTGTGCGCCAAAAATAATGTCTGCGATCGTGAAGTTCGTATTGAAAAAGGACCAGATGATCGAAAGTGCCACAGACGCGTTCATGGACGACATTTTGGTCGACGAAAGCATCGTGCCGTGCGACAAAGTCGTTGCACATCTAAAACGGTTCGGGTTGGAGGCTAAACCACCAGAATTGCTGGATGGCGGACGGGCGTTAGGTCTTGCCATCGACAAGGACCGCACGGGATGGCTGCAGTTTCGCCGAGGCAATAAAATACCCTGCGTAGCAGAGAGGTTGACGAGGAGGCAGCTTTTTTCCCTGTGCGGACAGTTCACAGGCCACTATCCAGTGGGGGGTTGACTGAGGGTCGTTTGCAGCTTTCTTAAGCGTGAGTGCGGGGCTGGTTCCTGGGGAGGGTCTGTTAGCGAGAGAGTGGCAGCGATGCTGCGTCAAGTGGTGAAGCGTGTTGAACGAGAAGACCCAGTGAAAGGACCGTGGCACGTTCCGGATACGAATAGAGGTCGAGTCTGGTGCGACGCGAGTTCAATCGCACTCGGCGCTGCGGTCGAGATTGGAGGAGCTGTGGTAAAAGACGGGGCATGGCTCAGGAAACCAGCTGACGCGAGCCACATCAACACGGCTGAATTGGAAGCTGTCATAAAAGGCATCAACCTCGCGACTTAATGGCGGCTGAAGGACATAGAGGTGATGACGGATTCGGCCACAGTAAAGAGTTGGCTTGACTCTGTATTGTCGGACGCGTCGAGGCCTAAAGTGTCGGGAATGGCGGAGATGTTGGTGCGGCGACGTCTCGGCCTCGTTGGGGAGCTTGTGCAAGCGTACTATCTCATAGTTCGGGTAGTGTATGTGCCTTCGGAGAAAAACAAAGCTGACGTGCTCATCCGAGTGAACAGACAGTGGGTGAAAAGTGAAACGAACGCAATTTGTGAGGTCATAGTTGACGAGCTTCACCAAATGAACCATCTGGGGGTCGACAGAACATTAAACCTAGCTCGCATGGTAAACACGAACACTACGCGAGCGGAGGTAGAGAGATGCGTCAGGGCATGTGAAAGATGCACTACCATAGACCCGGCGCCGGCAGCCCATGAAGAAGGTAGCCTCGAAGTGTCGCATCCATGGGTAAGACTCGCAGTGGACTTCACGCACTATGGGACGGCACTGTACTTAACGGTAGTGGAGTGTAGCCCGGGAAGATTTGCGGTGTGGAGGGAGATCGCTGGGGAGAGTGGTGATTGTGTTGTGAAAAACTTGGAGCAAGTGTTTCGGGAACGCGGCCCGCCCCGAGAATTGCTCATGGACAATGGCACTGCGTTTCGATCCCGCCTTGTGCAAGAGCTGTGTGACCGATAGGGCGTGTGTTCCAGATTTCGGGCAGCCTATAGACCGGCAGGAAGCGAATCGCTGCTAGGAGCCGAATTTTACCATTGCAGGCTGCATTCTGGTACAATCTAGCATCAGAGGGAATGAGAGGAAAGACCGCCCCATCTTCAGCTGTTATCGCTTATCAGTGGCGCCATCCAGCAGCAAAGACAGCGACGACGCAGCCCGTGGACGGGTGCCCATTCCGAACGGGAGACGCGGTCTTCGTGAAGCCGCCAGGGGCGCGCTGTACGACGGAGTGGCCCAGAGGACGCATCGACAGCGTCGTTTCCACGAACAACGTCGTCGTGGACAGAATGCCCACACGTGTTGGACCTGCGCAGAGTTCCGAAGCAGCCAGGAGAGTTGCCAGTGGATCACCAGGATCTGACAACTCTGTTCGAGACAATGGAGGCTGCAAGTTTTGAGTTGTAATGTGGACATCAGGGGAGCGTGTGGTGTGATGGCAACCCCGATGCGGGGGAGAAAGGGTAGTAGCAACACTGGGTGCAGGAGGGACGCACGTGGACGGAGCGCGGGAACATGGGGAAGGACACGCGCACCACAGCACAATAGTTGAAGCTTGGAATTACCAAAGACCAATATCCAATGAATGACAAAGCGCCAAATGGAATTGTAGCGACCACACACAAATGACCATGCTTGAAAGGGTCATCGTCTAAAATCCTTAAATTCACGTTAATTATATTACCTACTTAATGGAGATAAATAATATAATGGCGTAAAAGGATTTGGGACCGCACAAGACGCGAATTACCACCTCAGGTAAGCAATATAAGCAACCAGTTGCTTTCAACAGTTTTAAAATTCAACGATGGGGAAATTGGCGATTCAGAACAAATCCATTGTTTATAAATCATTATAATAATACGAAAAGTACAATTCGAAGATAACCTTTCAGTCTTTTTATGGAAATGGACAAAATATGGATTGCGAAATATACAAAATGCCATAACAAGATTTTAAATGTCGCCTAAAAAATTTCATAAGATTGAGTTGGTGGTAAAAAATTATTTGGTGCCCAATAGCAATAAGACTTTCTTCGCAGAATCAAACTTTTGCTAACGGCCTCACATGGGTTCACGGAACACTGGTGTCAGAAGTGTTGCATCAAGATACCGAGAAATCACGGAGGAATCATGGAGTCGGAGTTGGACGCCATCACTGAACGCCTCTCCCTTGTCGAGGCTGAGAAACAGAGCTTCGTGCAGTATCCGACATTCGAGGGCGGACGCTGGGAGGCGTTTATAAGCCGATTCACATTCGCGGCCGAGTTGAACGAGACCGAGTCGTCTGCTCGAACACTGCGCGTCTCTGAGAGAGGAGGCGCTAATCACCGCTGACGAAAGCTTTGGAGCAGAGGTTCGGAGTTCGCACATCATTCAGCCATTCTTTTACATGAAAAGAAATTAGAATTAAAATATGGAACGAATTCACAGGAGGATCCACTCGCAATTGTTGTGGTAATCCCGTTAATGATACAGGCACATCAGTCGCCATTTGCTTCTGATGTGGTATTTGTGGATAGCACCGCTTTTTGCGATGCAGAAACCAATGTATTACTTTTATTCTTACACCATGCAGTGTCATGGCTGTGCATATTACAGAATGGTTATCCTGCAATCATTAAGTTCAACTGAACACACAATCATAATACATGAAAAGAAATTAGAATTAAAATATAGAACGAATTCACAGGAGGATCCATTTGCAGTTGTTGTGGTAATCCTGTTAAAAAACAGTTTTCTCAAACAGTTTTCGCGGATAGCCCTTTCCGTCAATTTTTATGACTGACGACAGTGAAGAGTAGCGGCAGGGAAAATCGGAAGTTTGGCTTAATTCGAAACCAATACTCTGCCAATTCCACGTATTCCAAGCCATATGGGATAACAAACACCGCATCGCTCAGGAGGACCGTCCGATATTAATCAAACTTTTTCAAAAAGTCATGGTGGCTTCCACTCACGAAGAGGCAACATATATTCCGTACAATTCGCTCGTCATTATCAGACTTCGGCTAAAATTAGCTCCAGTAACGGAAGCGATTAAGCGTCTCGCCGACGACATGCTTCAGCACCATCCAATGCTGTGGAGAAAACCATTTAATTACATTTATTTATAATAAAATCCCATTTTGATTTTTTTTACGATATAATTTCGTAGTACTATAGCTGGTCATACACGCGCGAATCTGTCCGACGGATCTGTCCTTCGCGGGTGCCTAGTGGACAAATCCGATCGTGTGTGGTGAGAAAATACACAGATTTGTCTGTCTGCCAGGGCGAAAACTAAGTCGCACGGGAGCCAGAAGAATGGCTAAGTGAGGGGGTAAGCGTCATGGTCAAAAAACGGCATGGTGAAATAAACTGGCGCACGCCATAGAAGATAGTGTCATTTCGAAACTGCTGCCTCAAAATAGATTTTAATAATAAAAAATAAAGTGAATTATTATAAGTTAATTACATTTATTATATTTAGAATAAAATCACATTTTGATTTTTTAACGATATAATTATGTAGTACTATGGCTGGTCATACAAGCCCGTATCTGTCCGACGGATCTGTCCTTCGCGGGTGCCTAGTGGACAAGTCTGATTGTGTCTAAAAACAACTTCGTAACCCCAAAGTCGTCCACCAAGACGAACTTTGAGACGCAGAGCTGTGCAGCGCTACAGCTGTCAGAATCGCAATTTGGGAGCTTCAAGTCGTTCGTTGAACGAGCCAGCGGGTTCCCCATTAAACGTTTTGTTTTAATTTTTATTAATATAAATAATTTGTATTCGTTTCGGTCAACAACATGGAGTTGTTTGGCAAACTGTTTACCGCCGATCCCATTAATATCCAAAAGATAAGGGATAAATATCAAAGTTTGATACACTGCTGGACAGATGTTTTGAGGATAGCTATTATGATATTCTCAACCTGACAAAACGCAAAATATGCTGTACAAGCAAAAATTATTGCGGAACAGCAATCACTAATTGCGGAACTAAAAGCTCTGCTTAAAATCTGCAGTCTAACAACATCAGCTCACGAAGAGGGGAAAAATTCATCGCAAAATCCAAGGACTCAATCAAACGAAACTGAGGTCAAAAAGAGGAGTAAGCAATCGGGCACCCAGCATCTTCGCAGGTCCGGTCAGCAGGATGGACAAATTAGAGCAGCATCAAAAATGAGGCATGTGCTCTATTTGCACCCGAAAACGACGTCGGATGCAACTATGACATGTGCCCAAGAAACATGGCTGACGGATTCTATGCTGAACGCCGAGCTCTTCAACGATCGATACATCGTGTTCAGAAGAGATCGATGCAGCAGAGGTGGAGGTGTGCTTTTGGCTGTCCGCACACTCAGTACGCGATGCGCATAGGCTTAATCATCTCGATGCTGTCGGAGAACATCTCTGGGTTTTCGTCGAGACGAAACGAGCTTCAATCGTTATATGCGGGTTATATTTTCCGCAAAATCAACTAAAGAAGTCACTGCTGCGTTCACAAAATATTGCCGACGGTTTTGTGCAATATTTTCGTTTTTTTAGGAAATTGTTTTATTGCCATCACAATAACCATCGGAAATTGGTGGCTATAAATACGTCAAAAAAAACAAACTGCTTATCAAAAACAGATATTTGTTTCAAGTTGACTACAGTTAATGCAAAAAAGTGATAAACTCGTCATAATAATAAGGTGTATTTTGTGTATATTTAGGTACACATAATTATACATTATAATAATATAAATTGTATTTATATCTTACAGAATGGTTATCCTGCAATCATCAAATTCAACTGTACGCACTAAAACTAGAGCTATATTATAATTATATTTCAATAATAATTTAGGTATTACACTTGTATTACTTCAAAACCCATGATACAGCTATAAATATTCGTTGTCTTAGATGTCACAGAGGCCATTCATTTACATGAAAAGAAATTAGAATTAAAATATGGAACGAATTCACAGGAGGATCCACTCGCAATTGTTGTGGTAATCCCGTTAATGATACAGGCACATCAGTCGCCATTTGCTTATGATGTAGTACTATTTGTGGATAGCACCGCTTTTTGCGATGCAGAAACCAATGTATTACTTTTATTCTTACACCATGCAGTATTGAGGCTGTACCTTTGGGTATTGTAATTACCCAAGGCTGGACCCTCGCCGATTAAAGGGCGGGTTTTTCTCTTTTCAGGGAAACAGTCCGAAACAGTTTTCGCGGATAGCTCTTAACTCATAATTCGAAACAAATACTCTGCCAATTCCACGTATAGAGGGTTATGGGATAACAAACACGGTATCGCTCAAGAGGTCCGCCCGATATTAATGAAACTTTTTCAGAAAGTCTTGGTGGCTTCCACTCACGAAGAGGCAACATATAATGCGGTCAAAAATCTCGTCACTATCAGACTTCGACTAAAATTAGCTCCAACAATGGAAGCGATTAAAGTTATTGTTTTAAGTAATGGAAGCAAAATTTGCTGCACAAGCAAAAATGATGGCAGAACAGCAATCACTAATTGCGGAACTAAAAGATCTGCTTAAAATCCAAGCTGCAGCCCAACTTGAATTTTAAGCAGACGGGTGCCTGGTGGACAAATCCGATCATGTGTGGTGCGAAAATACACATAGATTTGTCTGCCTGCCAGAGCGAAAAGTATGACGCACGGGAGCCGGAAGAATGGCTAAGGGAGGGGGCGAGCGTCATGGTCAAAAGACGGCATGGTGAAATAAACTGGCGCACGCCATAGAATGCGGAGTCATTTCGAAACAGCTGTCTTAAAATTGATTTTAATAATAAAAAATAAAGTGAATTATTATAATTTAATTGCATTTATTATATTTAGAATAAAATCACATTTTGATTTTTTAACGGTATAATTACGTAGTACTATAGCTGGTCATACACGCGCGTATCTGTCCGACGGATCTGTCCTTGGCGGGTGCCTAGTGGACAAATCCAATCGTATGTGGTGATAAAATACACAGATTTGTCTGTCTGCCAGGGCGAAAACTAACACGCACGGGAGCCGGAAGAATGGCTAAGTGAGGGGGCAAGCGTCATGGTCAAAAGACGGCATGGTGAAATAAACTGGCGCTCGCCATAAAAGACGGAGTCATTTCGAAACTGCTGCCTTAAAATAGACTTTAATAATAAAAAATAAAGTGAATTATTATAATTTAATTACATTTATTATATTTAGAATAAAATCACATTTTGATTTTTTAACGATAAAATTACGTAGCACTATAGCTGGTCATACACGCGCATATCTGTCCGACGGATCTGTCCAATCGGAAAAACGAACGGATCTTATGAATAGACTTATAAATATTTTTTTACGGTTGTAAAGATTAAAACATTGTGTCTGTTTCGCCTTTTGTATGCGTTCGCGAACGCGAGCCCAATAAGGCTTTATACACAAGTAAACGCGTTTTGATTCAGACCAAAGAACTAACCAGCACTCGTATCCCTACATATTGGTCAAGCCGGATTCGATAGACGACGTTTACACTTCGAATCTAATAACAACGTCATAACCCCAAAGACGTCTACCACGACGAACTTTGAGACGCAGAGCTGTGCAGCGCTACAGCTGTCAGAATCGAAATTTGGGAGCGTCAAGTCGTTCGCTGAAAGAGCCAGCGGGTTACCCATTAAACGTTTTATTTTCATTTTTATTAATATAAATAATTTGTATTCATTTCAGTCAACGACAACATGGAGTTGTCGATCAACCACAATTTTTATGACTGACGACAGTGACGCAGTGCGGCAGGGACTATCGAAAGCTTGACCTAATTCGAAACAAATACTCTGCCAATTCCATGTATGCCAAGCCATATGGAGAGGATTATGAGATAACAAACACGGTATCGCTCAAGAGGTCCGCCCGATATTAATGAAACTTTTTCAAAAAGTCTTGGTGGCTTCCACTCACGAAGAGGCAACATATAATGCGGTCAAAAATCTCGTCACTATCAGACTTCGACTAAAATTAGCTCCAGCAATGGAAGCGATTAAAGTTATTGTTTTAAGTAATGGAAGCAAAATTTGCTGCACAAGCAAAAATGATGGCAGAACAGCAATCACTAATTGCGGAACTAAAAGATCTGCTTAAAATCCAAGCTGCAGCCCAACTTGAATTTTAAGCAGACGGGTGCCTGGTGGACAAATCCGATCATGTGTGGTGCGAAAATACACATAGATTTGTCTGTCTGCCAGAGCGAAAAGTATGACGCACGGGAGCCGGAAGAATGGCTAAGGGAGGGGGCGAGCGTCATGGTCAAAAGACGGCATGGTGAAATAAACTGGCGCACGCCATAGAATGCGGAGTCATTTCGAAACAGCTGTCTTAAAATTGATTTTAATAATAAAAAATAAAGTGAATTATTATAATTTAATTGCATTTATTATATTTAGAATAAAATCACATTTTGATTTTTTAACGATATAATTACGTAGTACTATAGCTGGTCATACACGCGCGTATCTGTCCGACGGATCTGTCCTTGGCGGGTGCCTAGTGGACAAATCCAATCGTATGTGGTGATAAAATACACAGATTTGTCTGTCTGCCAGGGCGAAAACTAACACGCACGGGAGCCGGAAGAATGGCTAAGTGAGGGGGCAAGCGTCATGGTCAAAAGACGGCATGGTGAAATAAACTGGCGCTCGCCATAAAAGACGGAGTCATTTCGAAACTGCTGCCTTAAAATAGACTTTAATAATAAAAAATAAAGTGAATTATTATAATTTAATTACATTTATTATATTTAGAATAAAATCACATTTTGATTTTTTAACGATAAAATTACGTAGCACTATAGCTGGTCATACACGCGCATATCTGTCCGACGGATCTGTCCAATCGGAAAAACGAACGGATCTTATGAATAGACTTATAAATATTTTTTTACGGTTGTAAAGATTAAAACATTGTGTCTGTTTCGCCTTTTGTATGCGTTCGCGAACGCGAGCCCAATAAGGCTTTATACACAAGTAAACGCGTTTTGATTCAGACCAAAGAACTAACCAGCACTCGTATCCCTACATATTGGTCAAGCCGGATTCGATAGACGACGTTTACACTTCGAATCTAATAACAACGTCATAACCCCAAAGACGTCTACCACGACGAACTTTGAGACGCAGAGCTGTGCAGCGCTACAGCTGTCAGAATCGAAATTTGGGAGCGTCAAGTCGTTCGCTAAAAGAGCCAGCGGGTTACCCATTAAACGTTTTATTTTCATTTTTATTAATATAAATAATTTGTATTCATTTCAGTCAACGACAACATGGAGTTGTCGATCAACCACAATTTTTATGACTGACGACAGTGACGCAGTGCGGCAGGGACTATCGAAAGCTTGACCTAATTCGAAACAAATACTCTGCCAATTCCATGTATGCCAAGCCATATGGAGAGGATTATGAGATAACAAACACGGTATCGCTCAAGAGGTCCGCCCGATATTAATGAAACTTTTTCAAAAAGTCTTGGTGGCTTCCACTCACGAAGAGGCAACATATAATGCGGTCAAAAATCTCGTCACTATCAGACTTCGACTAAAATTAGCTCCAGCAATTGAAGCGATTAAAGTTATTGTTTTAAGTAATGGAAGCAAAATTTGCTGCACAAGCAAAAATGATGGCAGAACAGCAATCACTAATTGCGGAACTAAAAGATCTGCTTAAAATCCAAGCTGCAGCCCAACTTGAATTTTAAGCAGACGGGTGCCTGGTGGACAAATCCGATCATGTGTGGTGCGAAAATACACATAGATTTGTCTGTCTGCCAGAGCGAAAAGTATGACGCACGGGAGCCGGAAGAATGGCTAAGGGAGGGGGCGAGCGTCATGGTCAAAAGACGGCATGGTGAAATAAACTGGCGCACGCCATAGAATGCGGGGTCATTTCGAAACAGCTGTCTTAAAATTGATTTTAATAATAAAAAATAAAATGAATTATTATAATTTAATTACATTTATTTAGAATAAAATCACATTTTGATTTTTTAACGGTATAATTACGTAGTACTATAGCTGGTCATACACGCGCGTATCTGTCCGACGGATCTGTCCATCGCGGGTGCCTAGTGGACAAATCCGATCGTGTGTGGTAAGAAAATACACAGATTTGTCTGTCTGCCAGGGCGAAAACTAAGACGCACGGGAGCCGGAAGAATGGCTAAGTGAGGGGGCAAGCGTCATGGTCAAAAGACGGCATGGTGAAATAAACTGGCGCACGCCATATAAGACAGTGTCATTTCGAAACTGCTGTCTTAAAATTGATTTTAATAATAAAAAATAAAATGAATTATTATAATTTAATTACATTTATTTAGAATAAAATCACATTTTGATTTTTTAACGGTATAATTACGTAGTACTATAGCTGGTCATACACGCGCGTATCTGTCCGACGGATCTGTCCATCGCGGGTGCCTAGTGGACAAATTCGATCGTGTGTGGTAAGAAAATACACAGATTTGTCTGTCTGCCAGGGCAAAACTAAGACGCACGGGAGCCGGTAGAATGGCTAAGTGAGGGGGCAAGCGTCATGGTCAAAAGACGGCATGGTGAAATAAATTGGCGCACGCCATATAAGACAGTGTCATTTCGAAACTGCTGTCTTAAAATTGATTTTAATAATAAAAAATAAAATGAATTATTATAATTTAATTACATTTATTTAGAATAAAATCACATTTTGATTTTTTAACGATATAATTACGTAGCACTATAGCTGGTCATACACGCGCATATCTGTCCGACGGATCTGTCCAATCAGAAAAACGAACGGATCTTATGAATGGACTTATAAATATTTTTTTACGGTTGTAAAGATTAAAACATTGTGTCTGTTTCGCCTTTTGTATGCGTTCGCGAACGCGAGCTCAATAAGGCTTTATACACAAGTAAACGCGTTTTGATTCAGACCAAAGAACTAACCAGCACTCGTATCCCTACATATTGGTCAAGCCGGATTCGATAGACGACGTTTACACTTCGAATCTAATAACAACGTCATAACCCCAAAGACGTCTACCACGACGAACTTTGAGACGCAGAGCCGTGCAGCGCTACAGCTGTCAGAATCGAAATTTGGGAGCGTCAAGTCGTTCGCTGAAAGAGCCAGCGGGTTACCCATTAAACGTTTTATTTTCATTTTTATTAATATAAATAATTTGTATTCATTTCAGTCAACGACAACATGGAGTTGTCGATCAACCACAATTTTTATGACTGACGACAGTGACGCAGTGCGGCAGGGACTATCGAAAGCTTGACCTAATTCGAAACAAATACTCTGCCAATTCCATGTATGCCAAGCCATATGGAGAGGATTATGGGATAACAAACTCGGCATCGCTCAAGAAGACCGCTCGATAATAATCCAACTTTTTCAGAAAGTATTGGTGGCTTCTACTAACGAAGAGGCAACATATATTTCGGTCAAATCGCTCGTCATTATCAGACTTCGACTAAAATTAGCTCCAGTAATGGATGCAATTAGTTATTGTTAAAAAAAAATGGATGTAAAATTTGCTGCTCAAATGATTGCGGAACAGCAATCACTAATTGCGGAGCTAAAAGGTGTATTTAAAATCCAAGTTGCAGCCAAACAACATCAGCCCAAGAAGAGAGGAAAAAAATTCATCGCAAAATCCATGGACTCAAGACCAAGTAATGCGATGGTAAGCGGCTTGATTTCCTCGTCACTATTACTCCCCGCTATCTCGCCGACGACACGCTTCAGCACAATCTAATGCTGTGTGCCCCTGCCCGATGTCTCGCCAGATGCCTGGACCGAGGTCAAGAGGAGTAAGCAATCGCGCACTCAGCTTCTTAGCGGGTCCAGCCAGCAGGATGGACAAATTAAGTAAATGTTCGTCGTTTTAAAGATATAATTTTGAGGCGTAATAAAGCCTATTATATAGTTTCCATTGTAGTTGCACTTTAATATAGTTTCCATTTTGTTTGCACTTTAATTGAAAAATATAGTATTAGAAGGTTGCGTAAATTTGTAAACTTTAGAAATCCAAGACCTGGACTTTTCCTTAAAAAAATTCAATATTTAACTGCCGATAGCAGTAAAAAAATTGACGCCAACTTGTATTATGTTCCTTCAGAACATAACGATTTAATTTATTTAGTAGATATATTTACAAGGTTTTGTTCTTATCCAGATGGAAGGCTGGGTAAATTTTGCAAGCATCAAGCGGGTGTTTTTGTATTGCTCGATCATACCACTGGTCCCTTTGATAGCGCCTGGATAGGCAGTCAGCAAAATTCCTTCCATTGTCTTCAATTTGTGGACGACCGAAGCAAAAATCGGCAACCAGCTGGGGAGCTTCAAACTTTAATTTGCTTAATAATTGCTTTCGAACTTTATTTTTCTTAAAATGGACAGATACGTCCAATACTTGAATACGGCCAAAAGCCAAAGCGGAGAATGGCAAATCCTAAAAAATCCAGCACAGAGACCACGCTCAGTGTTCGGATTCGATTCACCAGTTTGAAACCGGTAAATAGCCATAAAAGCACTACATGTGTTATTGCACAAAAACTCGCATCCCACCCATTGTTATTGGAGTGGTTAAGTCTCACCGAGATTCGGTAGAGACTATTAAAAAGTGTATCGGGGATAATTTCCTATTGCGGTACACAGGAAATGGAAATGTGTCGATCCAGGCACGAAGCGCGTCGCATCACGCAAAATTAAAAGTCGCATTAGTAAACGAGATGAAAGCATTTCATATTTACACCCTCACTGGTCATTAAGCGGTCATTAAATAGAGGCCAATTATGCAGGCCAAGGTCTTGAGGCAACGTCAACAGTGCCTTTAAAATCCGCAAATGGTAGCACCGAGAATTACCCATGCTACGTAAATAGTCTTTCTCAATCCACGGATATGGGGAAATTTAAAAGCTTACTTAGCACATTTGCCACACCAAAATAATAATAGAAAAATATAAATCCAAAGATATTGCTACACAATGCTTCAGGTGTCAACATTTTGGACAAGCCACGCGAAATCGCAACTGGCAACCGCGTTGCGTAAAATGACCTGGAGAGCACCACACCTCCAGCTGTACCAAGACTGGAAGGAACCGGCCAAATGTTACAATTGAGGGGAAGCCCACCCAGCAAAAAAACAGCTTCTATAAAGCTAAAGTGAGCTACGTCGGAGTAATACTGAGCTCCAAAACTAATAGCAGAGAGCAGAGGCAAAGAAGATTGCAAATGTGGCTCTCCTAAAGATAATAGAAGACAGCCCTCCAGTTACCAGCTCAGAAGCACCTCAAAGAGCATGCATCGACCTAATAAAAGTAAAAGTGTTGATGAGTTCGTCTATCGGACTCAAACATATGTTACGCGAATGCAAATCGCAAGTTGATAAGAAGAAAGTCTTACAAGATTTCCCTGACAAATTATATTAAATTATTGTGGGTTTAAGAGTGGTCTTCTGGAATTCCAATGGAATTCGCCGGAAGGTAGACGAAATGATGCAGATGGTTCACGACTCGTGCGTCGATATTATAATGCTAAACGAAGCGCGTCTTAAAGAGAAATGTAATTTTAAAATCTCAGGTTTTGACTGCTACAGTAACGATAAGCCCAACGGAATCGGAGGCGGGGTTGCGATTATAATAAGAACACGGAATAAACATTACGAGACTAGTGTTCCGAAGACCGAATGTCTCGAAGCTGTAGCTGTTTCGGTTCCACCCAAAACAAGGTGGAACCGAACAACACTCAGAAAAATATTCGAGTTACTTATCTTAAAAAACCTGTAGTAAATGAAATTATCGCAATTTACTGTCTCAATCAAAGGAGAAAACTCGGTCCTGAGAAAAGTACCAAAGGGAGTGCCGCAGGGCAGCATTCTCGGTCCTCGTCATTTTTCCTTTATATCCATGCCGTTCCAACCCCACAGTACTGTCAACTTGCGCTATATGCGGATGATTTGGCAATATATACAGAAAATAATCGCCATTTTCAGGCTGAAAAAGGAAGGTGAAGAAAAGCTAACGCTCTCCAAGCCATCATAGCTGAAGCAGCTGGGTCAAAAGCGACGGTGCGAAAGTCCGCACCCGTCCGCATGGCCACGGTCACCATTATGGACCTCGATGAATGCGTCATCGTCAAGGACATCGTTGACGCCCTACAAGGGTCCCTGCAAGAAGAGGGCGAAACATATGTAAAAGTCATAAGTATGCAACCAGCGCAGAGGCACACAAGTATGTGTAGCCAAAATAAGGCACACCGCCAGATTCAATGCACTACTAAAATTAGGGCGAATCAAAATCAGACTGGTCAAATGTCGCATGCGAGAATGTGTCGAGATCTTACTGTTTCCACTGTATGGCCTTTGGATTAACAAATCGAAGCTCTGCAGAAGATGCGGTCTGTCTGCGGCCAACTGTATCAACGAGCCAAAAAACAGCATAAACACCGCTGCCTATGCACACAAAGCGGCAGGAGTCATTGCAACGCTTTTCAATTATAACTAGGGCGCGAGAATAAAATAATCATGCCTAGATTTTTGCAAATACACTATTAGCGGAGACATAGCGAAGAGAAGACTTACTCTATGAGATCGCTTCAAACCTGCACTTGCACGCGGCAAACGAAGGCGGGCAATTTACCTTCGTCCGGAGCATTACCGGATCGGTCACATACCTGATATAGATCCAAAAGTGAAAAATTGTTAAACCCCTTAATCCGCAATGCAGAGAGTGGCAACACTTGGCGGACGTGCATTGCGATCGTGGGTTAGCGTGTGGGAGATCCAACGGCGGCTGCCATTCCAGACGGACGTGTGACCGGAGCTCAAGCCAACCTGACAAACGACGCGACTACTACATATACATATACAATTAAAAACTCTGTAACAATTCAGAAGTGGGATCGTGCTACTCGCGTGTGCTGAGAACCGGTTGCGGAAGTCTAACGGCGCTTTTTGAATTTCACGTGCTTTGTTGCTAATGATGCCACAACAAACAAGATGGCCGCCAACAAAGGAAACGTAAACAACGCCGCCGACGGAAGTAGCGGCCTGGGAGGAAAAGAGGCTCCCGGAACCAGTGGAACTAGCGGCGGTGCAGAGGGGTGATCTTATTGAAAGAGGCGACCATGCAGGGAGAGGCGTCCCCGGAACTAGCGGTGACCTAGGCGGGAGGGGTGACTCTGGAGTACAAGTAAGTCCTACTAAATCGTTGAATAGGGCTGTTAGCAGGTTCGTCCGCGAAGACATCCTCGAGATGGACGTGGAGTCGGGCTGCTTATCGGACATTGCGGCGGAAATTCGGGCAGGAAGCGTGTCGGCAGATGAGGTCGATGCGTTGCAGATGCTCGAAGACCGGATAGTGCGCCGCCTCGAAGCTATCATTCGGCGGTTCGGAATCCCAGGTGCAGAGGGAAATGTCGAGCCGGCAGTGCCCGTTAGCGGTCTGGCGCATGAAGTTATTCAGGCCTCCTCAATCGCGGGGCCCGGCATCGCAGGTTTCCGAGCGCCTATCGACATTGTGAAGCCGTTCAACCCGGACAACAAAAGCCTGCAGGTGGACCAGTGGATAGCGATGGTCGAGCAGATGGCTCTGGCGCATAATTGGACAGATTATGAAAAATCCTGCTTAATGCAGATGAAGTTGAAAGGGGCGGCCGAGGAGTGGTATAGTCATCTCACGAAGTGTAACCTCATTTGGGAAGAGTGGAAGACCAGCTTGCGGCGTACTTTCCCATGGAGAGATGGCTTCGCGGCGATGTTGTATCAGATGGTTACAACGAAGAAGGATGACGAGTCGATGACGACGTATTATAGGAAGAAGCTGGCGATGTGCAAACGCTGCGACTTGACTGGCGTCAAGGCAGTGTCATGCATCATATTTGGACTGCCTGACGAGCTGCACGCGAATGCCAGGCATCAGCGAGGACCCAGAAGACTTGTACAACAGGCTGCTGAGTGGTCTCGACGACTATAAGTCGCCGAATTTCGTGGCCACTTATGCATCGCAGACGTCCAGTTCTTCCAGAGAGGAAACCTACTAAAGCGAGGACCATTGGAGTTATCACTCCAAGCCGAAGCGAGAGAGGGAAGAACCCGCAGCTGAGGAAGTCGAGGCGACGACTGAAAAGCGACTGGTCAGGTGTTACAATTGCCAGAAGTATGGCAATCACTTCAGCCGAGACTGCCCGAAACCTAGGATGCAACGGTGCATGCTGTGCAGCAAAGGCGGATACACCCATCGACAATATAGGGTAAGGAACGTTTTAACTAAACGGCGACGAGACCCTAAGGAGAGGCGCACCGTTGATGTTAAACTGGTGAGTACTGACTTAGACCTGATATACAGATAGAAGGGATAAGTGAATGGGAACGAAGTTAAGGTTTATATAGATACTGGATGTCAGCATAATTTGTTATCAGCGAATTGTGCCAATCGCTTGAAGCTGCAAATGGTACCACAGCTGACTCTCCTCAGAGGAATTGGTGGCGGAATTGGGGAAGCTGACAGTGTATCTACATTTACTTTAACAATTGACAATATACTTGAGCATTGAGGCATTGGTGACGCAATGCAATATTTCTAATGCAGATCTGATTCTAGGTCAACCGGCGCTAGGGGAAGAAGGAGTATCACTGGTGGTACAGGGCGGCAAGGCGCTTCTGCTCAAGGAGGACGTCTCGAACATGCTGCAGAACATCTCGTTGGAGCCGGAGGACGTGAGACACACGGTCCTCTTGTCAGATGATGTGACGATACCGAACGGAGTGACCGAAATAGTAAACGTCATCATCGAAAGATCTATTTCACAACATTGGACATGGCGCAGGAATATCATCAGGTTCCTATGCATCTCGATTCGGTCCACAAGACGGCATTTATCACTCCGGACGGGCAATAATATTATAATAATACGAAAAGTACAATTCGAAGATAACCTTTCAGTCTTTTTATGGAAATGGATGAGATATGTATTGAGAAATATCCAAAATGCTAACTAATTCGCGACAAGGCGACCAGGCGGTCCCGATCTGGGAGGAAGACGCCGTGGACATATTTAGACAAATATCTCTAGAGGCTGAGGACACAAGGCACCGTGTCTCATTATCTGAAAATGTGACGATTCCAGCCGGAGTCACTGAGATGATAAGAGTCACTATATACCAAGCCCAAACTGGTGAAGTGTACGAGATGGGACGGCCGAACCTTGGTTGCAATCCCCAGTGGCATATTGAAAGACGTGAGACTAAAGATGACAAACCTGGGCAGCGAAGAGCTTCATTGGAAGACGGGACGACTCGTCTCGAAGGCTCGAAATGCAGCGAAATCGCAACGAACGCGTGCGCGCCCTTTTGTAATAATGTAAACAACAAGTATCATCAATAAAATATTACTGCAGCGGCTCAATCGGTGTCTAATTGCCACCCGTCACCATCACAGTCCCGAATTTGGTAACCTATGACGTGATATGAGCACGCACGTGGAGTCACATTCAATATGGCAGACACAGACGCCGCTGCAGTACAAAAAGCCGAGCTGCTTGCTGCCACCCCACCGGTGCTTCCCTGGATCCGAACTCGAGCTGGCAGACCAAGACGATGGGCCTGCGCCCCCAACTATGTGCTGCCATTGTCAGCCACCGTCGCCGTCGACAACCGCGGCCACCGCCGACCACGTGACCCAGGAAGCACCCGGCGTCATCACGCGCCTCCAGCGAGAAGCCACTGAGTGCTGCCGTAGGCTGGGCTCGAGTGGCATATAGAAAGCGGCGGCAGACGTGAGACTAAAGATGACAAACCTGGGCAGTGAAGAGCTTCATTTGAAGACGGGACGACTCGTCTCGAAGGCTCAAAATGCAGCGTAATCGCAACGAATCCGTGCGCGCCCTTTTGTAATAATGTAAACAACAAGTATCATCAATAAAATATTACTGCAGCGGCTCAATCGGTGTCTAATTGCCACCCGTCACCATCACAGTCCCGAAATTGGTAACCTATGACGTGATATGAGCACGCACGTGGAGTCACATTCAATATGGCAGACACAGACGCCGCTGCACTACAAAAAGCCGAGCTGCTTGCTGCCACCCCACCGGTGCTTCCCTGAATCCGAACTCGAGCTGGCAGACCAAGACGATGGGCCTGCGCCCCCAACTATGTGCTGCCATTGTCAGCCACCGTCGCCCCCGACAACCGCCGACCACGTGACCCAGGAAGCACCCGGCGTCATCACGCGCCTCCAGCGAGAAGCCACTGAGTGCTGCCGTAGGCCAGGCTCGAATGGCATATTGAAAGGGGCGGCAGACGTGAGACTAAAGATGACAAACCTGGGCAGCGAAGAGCTTCATTGGAAGACGGGACGACTCGTCTCGAAGGCTCGAAATGCAGCGAAATCGCAACGAACGCGTGCGCGCCCTTTTGTAATAATGTAAACAACAAGTATCATCAATAAAATATTACTGCAGCGGCTCAATCGGTGTCTAATTGCCACCCGTCACCATCACAGTCCCGAAATTGGTAACCTATGACGTGATATGAGCACGCACGTGGAGTCACATTCAATATGGCAGACACAGACGCGCTGCACTACAAAAAGCCGAGCTGCTTGCTGCCACCCCACCGGTGCTTCCCTGAATCCGAACTCGAGCTGGCAGACCAAGACGATGGGCCTGCGCCCCCAACTATGTGCTGCCATTGTCAGCCAGCGTCGCCCCCGACAACCGCGGCCACCGCCAACCACGTGACCCAGGAAGCACCCGGCGTCATCACGCGCCTCCAGCGAGAAGCCACTGAGTGCTGCCGTAGGCCAGGCTCGAATGGCATATTGAAAGGGGCGGCAGACGTGAGACTAAAGATGACAAACCTGGGCAGCGAAGAGCTTCATTGGAAGACGGGACGACTCGTCTCGAAGGCTCGAAATGCAGCGAAATCGCAACGAACGCGTGCGCGCCCTTTTGTAATAATGTAAACAACAAGTATCATCAATAAAATATTACTGCAGCGGCTCAATCGGTGTCTAATTGCCACCCGTCACCATCACAGTCCCGAAATTGGTAACCTATGACGTGATATGAGCACGCACTTGGAGTCACATTCAATATGGCAGACACAGACGCCGCTGCACTACAAAAAGCCGAGCTGCTTGCTGCCACCCCACCGGTGCTTCCCTGAATCCGAACTCGAGCTGGCAGACCAAGACGATGGGCCTGCGCCCCCAACTATGTGCTGCCATTGTCAGCCAGCGTCGCCCCCGACAACCGCGGCCACCGCCAACCACGTGACCCAGGAAGCACCCGGCGTCATCACGCGCCTCCAGCGAGAAGCCACTGAGTGCTGCCGTAGGCTGGGCTCGAGTGGCATATAGAAAGCGGCGGCAGACGTGAGACTAAAGATGACAAACCTGGGCAGTGAAGAGCTTCATTTGAAGACGGGACGACTCGTCTCGAAGGCTCAAAATGCAGCGTAATCGCAACGAATCCGTGCGCGCCCTTTTGTAATAATGTAAACAACAAGTATCATCAATAAAATATTACTGCAGCGGCTCAATCGGTGTCTAATTGCCACCCGTCACCATCACAGTCCCGAAATTGGTAACCTATGACGTGATATGAGCACGCACGTGGAGTCACATTCAATATGGCAGACACAGACGCCGCTGCACTACAAAAAGCCGAGCTGCTTGCTGCCACCCCACCGGTGCTTCCCTGAATCCAAACTCGAGCTGGCAGACCAAGACGATGGGCCTGCGCCCCCAACTATGTGCTGCCATTGTCAGCCAGCGTCGCCCCCGACAACCGCGGCCACCGCCAACCACGTGACCCAGGAAGCACCCGGCGTCATCACGCGCCTCCAGCGAGAAGCCACTGAGTGCTGCCGTAGGCCAGGCTCGAATGGCATATTGAAAGGGGCGGCAGACGTGAGACTAAAGATGACAAACCTGGGCAGCGAAGAGCTTCATTGGAAGACGGGACGACTCGTTTCGAAGACAGCAAAATGCAGAGAAATCACAACGAACGCGTGCGCGCCCTTTTGTAATAATGTAAACAACAAGTATCATCAATAAAATATTACTGCAGCGGCTCAATCGGTGTCTAATTGCCACCCGTCACCATCACAGTCCCGAAATTGGTAACCTATGACGTGATATGAGCACGCACTTGGAGTCACATTCAATATAGCAGACACAGACGCCGCTGCACTACAAAAAGCCGAGCTGCTTGCTGCCACCCCACCGGTGCTTCCCTGAATCCGAACTCGAGCTGGCAGACCAAGACGATGGGCCTGCGCCCCCAACTATGTGCTGCCATTGTCAGCCAGCGTCGCCCCCGACAACCGCGGCCACCGCCAACCACGTGACCCAGGAAGCACCCGGCGTCATCACGCGCCTCCAGCGAGAAGCCACTGAGTGCTGCCGTAGGCCAGGCTCGAATGGCATATTGAAAGGGGCGGCAGACGTGAGACTAAAGATGACAAACCTGGGCAGCGAAGAGCTTCATTGGAAGACGGGACGACTCGTTTCGAAGACAGCAAAATGCAGAGAAATCACAACGAACGCGTGCGCGCCCTTTTGTAATAATGTAAACAACAAGTATCATCAATAAAATATTACTGCAGCGGCTCAATCGGTGTCTAATTGCCACCCGTCACCATCACAGTCCCGAAATTGGTAACCTATGACGTGATATGAGCACGCACGTGGAGTCACATTCAATATGGCAGACACAGACGCCGCTGCACTACAAAAAGCCGAGCTGCTTGCTGCCACCCCACCGGTGCTTCCCTGAATCCGAACTCGAGCTGGCAGACCAAGACGATGGGCCTGCGCCCCCAACTATGTGCTGCCATTGTCAGCCAGCGTCGCCCCCGACAACCGCGGCCACCGCCAACCACGTGACCCAGGAAGCACCCGGCGTCATCACGCGCCTCCAGCGAGAAGCCACTGAGTGCTGCCGTAGGCCAGGCTCGAATGGCATATTGAAAGGGGCGGCAGACGTGAGACTAAAGATGACAAACCTGGGCAGCGAAGAGCTTCATTGGAAGACGGGACGACTCGTCTCGAAGGCTCGAAATGCAGCGAAATCGCAACGAATCCGTGCGCGCCCTTTTGTAATAATGTAAACAACAAGTATCATCAATAAAATATTACTGCAGCGGCTCAATCGGTGTCTAATTGCCACCCGTCACCATCACAGTCCCGAAATTGGTAACCTATGACGTGATATGAGCACGCACGTGGAGTCACATTCAATATGGCAGACACAGACGCCGCTGCACTACAAAAATATAAGCAATAGCAATAAGACTTTCTTCGCAGAATCAAACTTTTGCTAACGGCCTCACATAGGCTCACGGAACACTGGTGACAGAAGTGTTGCATCAAGATACCGAGAAATCGCGGAGGAATCATGGAGTCGGAAGCCATCACTGAACGCCTCTTCCTCGTCGAGGCTGAGAAACGGAGGAGCTTCGTGCAGTATCCGACATTCGTGCGTGAACGCTGGGATGCGTTTATAAGCCGATTCACATTCGCGGCCGAGTTGAACGAGACCGAGCCGTCTGCTCGAACACTGTGCGCATCTCTGAGAGAGTAGGCGCTAGATTTTTTGCTGACACTTCAGCCGAAGGTGAGACAGGAGTGGTCATCGCTGACGAAAGCTTTGGAGCAGAGGGTCGGAGATCGCATATCCGACTTCCAGATATTTAATCCAGGAAATGGCGGAAGTCAGAAACGTTAGTGGAGTTTGCGGCCGAGCTGGAAAAGATTGTTCGACGACTATTCCTCGAGATGGACGAGACGGCGCTTAACAGACTAAGCGTCTTTCATTTTACGGCAGGGATCTCCGACCCGGACATGGAGACGGCCGCGTACAGTGCCGGAAGCGACACGCCGTTGCAAGATGTTGTCGCTGTTGTGCAACGAGTGCACATGTCAATAGAGGCGATTTCACGTCGCGAGGCAAATTCACGCCGAACCAAATTATACCGCGGCGAGGAGATCATGTTAGGCGAAGACAAGGAAGACGCAGGGGTCCTAGTCGCCACGAAATGCCGAGGACCCGAGCAGTAGCCGAACCGGAACTCTGTTCGAGACACGAGGAGTGAAAGGGAAAATAACTCACCGACATGGTCTGATTCGGATACAGACCAGTAGCTATCGGACTTTTATTCAAATTTGTCTATTTGTCTTTTGTGCTTTTCAGTCAATGATTTTTTATTTTCAGCAATTAAATCTCATTATTACACGTTGACCTCATCTATGAATAATTAAAGCGATATTTATGAATATTCCGGTTTTAAATCACTAATCTTTGCATGCGTATTGACTACACAGCACAGTAACACACGGATTTATTTAACGGTAAGGGAAAGGTTTACTCGAATTATAATTTTTATTGCAAAAAAAAATATTTTATTGCATTATTTAAAAAAAAAAAGGAAGCAAACCCCTGCTACAATTGCCTCGCAGATTGAGAGAAGGTGGGCATTTTGAGTGGCTGCATATGAATCAATATCTGCCTTGGAATGTCGGTTCTCAGCTAATCGTTATTTTTTAATTTCTTACTTATTTTATATTATTCGTCGTTTAATACCTAGTAAAACGATTTTTATAGCTAATTATAAAAATTAACCAAGTAGATAATGCTGTATTTTAATTTAAAACACATTTTTAACTGTATGCTTAGCATCCACACACAGCATTGGCTAGTAAACATTTGAGAGCATTTTTACAACACTTATTTACAAAAATATTTTTTTTTTATAAATTATATTATTTCTACACATGTTAATCCACGGGAAGGGTAAAATCTATTATATCTGGCCTCTTATGTTTAAAGACAGTATCTACCCGCCAAAAACTTAAGCATATTGTGCTGCCATCTATGAAATATTTGTTTATATGAAAAAAAATCTTGACTCGATTTTTTAACTTGAACCGAGAGCAAAGTGCCTTTAATTTACACACACGTGGAGATTGTAAAACGACACCATAATTTTAATAAAATTCAAAACTTTTGAATATTTTTTTAACACATGGACACCGGGGCGCGCGCCATGTGCGCGTCTTGATTTTTTACTAGGCGCCAGAACGTGCATATTTGCGCGATTTGATTCTTTTACTTGGCGCCGGGTCACGCGCACATATATGCACTTTGATATTTTTTTAATGCTAAGAGATGTTACTATTAGAATTTGAAAATTATTAGTAAAAAAATTTTCTACCAATTTTCTACCATATTTCTGTTATTTACTCTTACAACTTTTTATTAATAATTAATTTCTGGCTTATATGAAAACGACGGAAGGGATCACGTTAACTGCCACGGTGGCCATTATGACCGGCACCTTAGGTTCGCGCAGGGCCACCTATGGCTGACAAAAACTGAGAAGCAAAATGTTCCCGGGAAGCCGCCGCACACTTCCCCGCTTAAATTTACATGGATGTGTTTCCACCGTGGCCTCTTCCAAACATTAGCAAGAGAGAACATCCACATTGATGCTACGTTTTTTTTTAATGTGGCCACCATGGCCTCCACCGAACATATCCAAACACGAAAATTTAAAACTATATTATTTTAATCAAACTTATCAGAATATTCATGTATATATATAACAAATAATACTATATATTTTGAAGCATATAGGTTAAAAAAAATCATTGCATAAAAATATTTATTTTCAAATTATGAAGGTAAAAAAAAATAAAAATTTTCTATTTCTTAAATCATAAAACGGGCTGCGGATTGTGTATCCCTGCTTTCGACACCAAAATAAACTCTTAGTCGTAAAATTGTTGTTTCTAATTTGCTTTATGTAGAATAAATAGTGGGTCCATTCTGCGCAGATGGTATTCCCACCTCGAGGACTATAAACTATGTTGTAACTTTTTTTTTGAGGTAGTCCTTATTTTACATGATTTGACTTAGGAACTTAAATTATTATCTGTATAATAAATATTGTAAATCAAATACAGTGCAAATTGTTTAGTACTACTGACAATTTCTAATTGAAAAGATAATATTTTTGTAAAATTAGACATGATACTGATTGACAACTTCTCAAAATTTTGTGTTTAAATATGCACTGGAAAAGAAGTTATGATTTTTTTGTAAAAGAGAATTCTTTTTTCAAAAAGTTGCAAATTCGCCCCGTCCATGTACGAACACTTGTGTCTCCCGGCGTTCATGTGTTAAAATAATTAAAAGTTGTAATTTTTTTGCTCCTTTATTTAAGTTATAAGATACAAACATTGATTAATATTCAATACGTCATAGATAGCAAAAAAATGTTATAAATGTAAAATAAAAAGGAAACTTAATATTAACCGAGACAAATAGTAAAACTATTGTTCTATGAGAAAAATTACTGTGAATTTTTCGCATCTATACTATGTAGAATAAGCTGAGATTCAAAATAAGAAGTTTTACAATTCCTCATTCATCGTGTTCTTTAAAATATGCAATATAATTTCGTCACACTATTTGTATGACGATATAAAAGCCTGATATTTCTAGTCTAATATATGTAATGACATAGTTCTTAATGCTATATAGCTCATAAACTTGGTTTAATTGCCTCCTCCCATTACTGGGAAGATATACTGACACTTATTAATATTCCTTTTAAGGATATGATTTTTTGGTCCAATTAGTACCAATACAGAAATAGACAAGACAATGGGTAAATTTAAGTTTGCTCCTTACAAGCCGGACACTGGCACATAAATCCATACTGTTGAAATAAAATGTTTTGCCTCACCCAGCTCGGTAAAATGCTAGCTTGAACATTGTAACAATTTGTAACCTCAGTATTCTTGGGAATGTCAGTGGAGGCAACTGCTACGAACTTCCCTTCGTTGGTGATTCTGAAAGTAATCAAATAATTGTTAAAATGAACTGCGAGCAAAGAAGTTATTTTTGTCTGCAACCACAAATGTGACAAAAAAAATCAAGTAATAAATGAGGTCTGTTACATTTGTTGAAAAACATAAGTTATTAAAATTGTATTTACCTGTTTCGTGTATTCGGAACACACGAGTGATTCATCATCGATGATGCAGTGTACAGAGCGCATCCAATGTCCACAGTATCTCTGTTTCCGATGGATCGGGTAACCAGAGTACTGTTAGCGATGATCTGTAATATGTGCTTCAGCAACATATAACATACCAACTGCTCCATAACACCATGAGCAACGTGCGGAAACTTTTTGAAAAGAAAATCGCTAAAGAAGTTTCCGTAGCTCTTCAGATAAATCATCATTGTCACGGATGCCTGCAAACATTTTTCCATGAAACATGTATAGATTCATATAATACATAAATATTGATATATGCTAATAATATATAAAGAGCCAGAAGAAATTATATCATAACACTGCAGAAATGAATGACAACTAGATAATTGTAGCTGGACAGTACGTACAGCTTAGTCTAATGAGGATTTTAGATTGCCTTGAAAATATTAACATTTTCTTTTTGTAGCAATATTCGTTCATTACATTTTACCTATTCTACATTAAACTACAGGGTGAGTCAAATTAAAAATGCAATATAAATTCAAAACAACACCATATTATCTTGTAAATTGAAAATTAAATTAAGAGTGACTGACAGACATGCAACCCAAAAGCACAACAGTAGCTTAAAATGATCGCCACACTTGTGAATCTATGTTATTTTCTTTTGTAAATCACACAAATCACAATTTCTTAAATTCCTATTTTTAAGGTAAAACCCTATTTTTTTTAGTTGAATTTGTTCACCTAAAGTATATGATTGAAATGCTGTTACTTTTATGAGAGGTGTAAACGGGTACAACGAAGCATAGAAAAGAGTAGAAACCACTACCCTAAAGATATCGTCGCAAATAAAAATTGTTTTATACTTACAATGGAGTAAAGTCTTAAATCAGTTGTTGCCATATGCATGGCTGGCTTCAGCATATAAGCATCAATATATTCTCCGGTTGTCGAAGAATTGATCTTATTAATCAAAGTTTCCACGTTAGCATATGGTTGTTGGCACTCAGTAACATCCAGTCCGAAGATCAAATTTTCGTTTTCGAATGCGCCTTTCAGCAGAGTTCTATCGCAAAAAAAATAATTAAAAAAAATCACAACTTATTTAATAAGAAAATAAAAAAAGAAATTACCGAACGGCCAAATAACCGGAGCCAACGCCCTCCCAAAGCCCCATAACAGAGCCCATGCACTCGTAACGATGCACACTGCTGAGATCATTATTCAGGCACAACTCCGTGCAGTAACGAGCATTATTGCATATATTGCACCTGAAATTAATGTATATCTTGCATTGCAGGTAAATAAATTTAAGTTATGTGCAAATTACAATTATTAAACCAACGAGTCAGGTATGCCTTACACATTAAGTATGCTGATGGTAAACCACAGGACAATCTATGATTTAGTTTTGTTTATGTATATTTTATTAATTAAAATTTTTATATATTCCTCGACTTTCTATTGAATATATTCTGATTTTTTTCTTTCATTTTTACTAGCCTAGTATCTTGTAATTGCACTAATTTTAAATTATAATTTCCCTTACCGATAAGAGATGCTCCCAATTATCTTCCAGCAATAATCGCAATTGGAGTTATGCTCCAGAAATGGTACTTTAACGACCGAAAATGCCTTTTCTGAAAACAATACAGAGTTTCGTGGAATGTCTTCGAGGGCGATGAGATGACGTCCTAGCTCTTGATTGAATCTGAAATTTAAATATATTATTGCGGTTATTATTTATACAATATTAATCAGACGTTTGGAATAAAATAATCTGAACTGAGAGAGGACGAAGATGTTTACAATACAACAGACATAAGTTGTCAGTATTTTTACAAGTGGCCTTCTTGATAAGTTATTAATTTTAATTCATGACTGATAAATTATGTGAGTTTTTAAGACAAAAAAACTATTAAGAAAATAGGATTTATTTTTCTATAATGTTGACTAAATCAATCTGATGTTCTGAACACGTGTGGCCATGGAACAATGATGCGGAATCTAAATATAGCAATGTTAAATCGTAAAACAACAAGATTTGTATTTTATATAACTTTTACTTTTTTCGCTCGCTTTTACATAAAAGTATTATAGTAAAAAATAAAAATATATAAAAACAAGAACACATGGTATTTTATACAAAAAAATATAGTATGTAAAATACTTATATCATAATATATTATAAAAGAACACACAACATACTTTATAAAAAAGAATACGCTCAAAAATGTGGCATTTATAAAATACACTAAAACAACAAATTTTAACATGAGTTACGGAAAATAAATACACTTCAAAATGTGGCATTTTATAAAAAAAAATGTACTATAAAATTACAAATAACATTTATTAAAATGTTTAAAGAACGGTTTCTAGACATTAGGACAAAATAATAATAAAGCTTTTCTTTGTGTTTTTTGAACTATCCTTCCCACTAGAAGCTCGTCAATGTTTTCTGTTTTTGATTATTGTGGCAGAGTGAGTAGAGGTGCATAAAAAGAATGCCTTATTACGGTTCTGGACTACTTTTTTGTATAGCCTTTTCCTCGTAACTCATCTGCAGATCCACCATAAACGGATAAAACACAAGACCCCATATGTAATCCCACAAGCATTTAATCTTTGATACCACATTTTGATTTTTTCTCCTTTTATGTTTTCCCCAAATTGTTGTTCCTTAGAAGATTACCCTTCTCTGCGATGGATTGTGAAAAAATTCATTCTCACTTTCTGATTCTAATTTATTAGTAATGTTATGGTCATATATAATATACTCAAAACCACTACCACATGTTCTTGTTTGTAATTTTTTAAATAGACATAAACACAAATTTATACCCTAAATCATAACATGTCTGCGAGCAAAAAAAGTTAAAAAGAAAAGCAATCAATTTATAGCAGTTAAAATAGTGTAAAAAATAAGATAAGTTTAAGTGTAGCTAGATGTAATTATTTCGCAAAAACGCTTATCGTAGCAAATGAAACATTATTAAACTAAGCGATTGAAAAAAGTATTTTATAGTGCTGAGCTAAAGATGTTGAGTAACATACATCATACTATCTGACTGAACACAACTCCAGTGTCCACAGCGAGGCTATAATGTTTGTATGGCCACAGGAGCAGTGTTCGACGCACACGTGTTAAGAGATCATTTTTTACTTACAAACAACATAAAATCATTTGGCATTTACACCCAATTCTCTTATACCATGGTTTACAACTTAACAGGGTCCAAGAAAATAGACCAATTGTTTTCTTTGCAATGATTTTTCGATTTAACATAGTTAAAAAAAAAAACTAAAAATATACATTAATAAAAAAAATGCATTGCAATGTTGCCTTTATTGTATGTAATGGAACGTATCTACCATTTTTATATGTGCACCTTCTTTTTTTGCACGGTAGGAACGTATACCCATGAAAAAAGAGAATTGGATGTATATACAATTAAACATACTCCATTCCAAGAGCTATTGATGCGCCCTTTAGAGTCGGATGATCTCCACGGAATAGCTTAGGGTTTTTACCAAGCCGTCTCAGATCAGAGTTGGAATAATCTACACCGCCAGCGCTTGATTGAGAACCCTGCAATAAAAGTAAAAGCAGTTTATTAACCCTTTGGCTACTATACATCATTGTTTGTGATAACTTTAAAAATTTTAATGACTTTCGTAGACGTCATTTCAATGTCATGAAACATTTTTTATATATTTAATTTGATTATTGTGTAGCACTAACTGATGAAAATGTGAGAGGATTTTCAAAAATAGCATAGCAGCCCAAGGGTTATTCAATTGTATAAAGGAATTAGAGCTAAATATTACAAACTAGTTTCAATATTCAAAAACATATTTGGTTTTGAAAAAAAATATTATGTTTATTTTCAATAAATATTTCATAACATTATTTATGATTAATATTGTACAACATTATTTTCGCCTTTTTAACTCTTTCACCGCAAATGGCATCTATACATGCCATCAAGAAAATCGCCAGTACGCTTCGGGCACCTTAATATTTAATCTGCAGGCCAGTCGCGCGCGAACGGTAAAACAAAACGCGTGCGATCTTCGCGTATATGAGAATTTTTAATGTTTCACTAAAATAATTATAGCGGCTTTAATTTTTATGGGGTTTAAATGATTTTTTTTTATTTTGACTCACCCTTTACTGGAGAATCCGCATGCATAAAGATCTGCTCCGAAAATTACAAAAGTTTTTATAAAATTAGACTTAAATTTAATTATTATTATTTATACACTTTTATAAAAAAAAAAATTATGTTGATATAAAAAAGTTTTGCACAACAGCTTAGTGAGTTTATACCAATCCATCAAACAATTCGCTATTCGAAATTTTAGGCAAAATAATATTTTTATGTATATATAATAAAAGAATCCTAGATGCGTGAAATGACAAAAAAAAATGTGGGACACTATTAAAATTTTTATTTATTATATTTTTAAAATAAATTTGAAATCGAAACACGGAATACTTCGTTGCCCGAAGTTTACGTATGATCTTTTAAAAACGGAAAATTGCCTTGTCCGTCGATAACGATAGTCCAGAAAAAAACGGAATTTTTCAGTAACCCGGCAATATAGTGTTATTTAAGTCTATTCTTTTATATAATTTAAGGCTGAAAATTACTTTAATTTATCAATTATAATATTTAAAGATTTTATGATATTAATAGGTGCCCTCCACAAGTGAGAAATGGCGTGCAAAAATACCAGCTGCAGTGAAAGGATTAAACAAAAAATTGCTATTTTAGCTGTAAGATTTAATATATTTATAATTAGCCACCACTTGACTTACCTCTGGTTGCGGCAATCTCATTGGTCTTCTACGGTATCTTTCCGATCTCTCCTTATTTTTTCTGAGCCAGTTATCCGCAGTCATCCTAAAAAAAATTAAATTAGAAATTGAGTAAATTCTGAAATGTTCACAAGTATGAGTCACAGAGTGGCAGATCGACTCAACTACTCCACCAGCACTCAGCCAATGAATACAACTTGACACACGAAGACTCTTTGATTTTTAAGATACGCAGACATCCCGACTAAAAGACATTAAGAGGACGCGATCGTAGCTCTTGAAGTCGTTCCGGAACCAAAAACAATTGGGTAAAATGAAAAAAAAATTTGTTTTGACGTCGGTTTCATTTTGGCTGCAGTCGAATAAAACAAGATGGCGCAACTTGTCACACATTGGGTGCAACGTTGATGTTTTGCATGAAATTATTTCACATTTTGATAACGTCAACTGGTCGCCAAGATCATTGGATTTAACGCAGTTGTATTTCTTTTTTGTGGGGTTTACAAACAAACCCGAAACGTTGGAGCACCTAAAAACCAACATCCGCTGAGATATCGCTATTCATGATAACCTACTTTTGTATGCCTCAAATTGATAATATAGATCTTGGAAGACCTGAAGAAAGACATTAGACGCAGAGTCGAATTTATGACAAAACGCAATTTAAAATTTCGTCAAAAAAAACGCAAAAGTTCCTGAGCTATGTTGTTCCATACATAATTCAAGTCTTTGGTGCACTTTAACATTGATATATTTACACAGCATCATTGTTCCATGACACTCCCTTGTTAAAACATCGGAAATAAGAAACAGCACTATACAAAAACAAATACCAAATTATTTTTTAGATAAAATTTACAAAATTCGTCAATATCGAGTGAAAGTTCTCGAAAATTTTCTCGCATTGAAATTGTTAAGTGTGACCGACATAGTCTCTTCCATGTTGAAAAATACTGAATTGTGGTCATTTTTGCAAAATGTTGCATCATGCATTATAACCAGGGCTTTGAACCACAACTAGAAGGAACTATGTCGGTCACATTTAACACTTTCAATGCAAGCAAATTATCGAGAACTTTCACTCTATATTGACGAATTTTGTAAATTTTATCTAAAAAATAATTTGGTATTTGTTTTTGTATAGTGTTGTTTCTCATTTCCGATGTTTTGACCATGTGGTGTAACGGAACAATGATGCTGTGTAAATATATCATTGTCAAAGTGCACTAAAGACTTACTTACACAAAGTAGGGGTGTGTATTTATTGATTTTCAATATCTGCCATATTGACTAGAAGCGGTACAGTGAAAGCTACGTTACAAAATCACACCGCAACAATATGGTCATGGTACAAAAATTAGTGCAATATGCCTCATCAAGTGTACTAGCCAGGTCTTTGAGAATCTTTATATGTATGAAAAGTATAATCATGTAATGTAAAGTTTTAGGACTAGGGCGCATTGGCGTTGAATATAGCTAACTGTGGGGATCTCAATTGAGCGCCATTGACTGATCATTGATCAACGCTAGCTAGAAATGCATGCGTATAGGGACTCAATTCAAACGAAAACAATATTATCATGTAAGTTAGGACTAGATCGGCAAGTTGCATCATTGGCCAGTCAAAATATGGATGTCACCGAAGACAAAGAACATCAGACGTAAGTGGGTTTAAGTATATATACGGTGCCAAAAACGCGATGTTACAATCGCCGATACTTTCCTATTATCAGGGGTCAAATTTATTCTAAATAAAATATTTATTAATTTTTTTATACATTTTATTTATTTATATACAATCATAAATTACATTTTTTAAGTAGATTCTTTGCAGAGCTATTCATGGAGTGTTTACTGTTCTGACCAGCGCTCACTTCCGCTCGTTCGCATCTAACCAGTTTAAATTTTAAAACAATTATGTAGCAAAACGTTTTAAAATTTAAACATATTAGGTGTGAACAAGTGGTTGCGAGTGAGCATTGGTCAGACATTGCACACCCCATGAGTACCTCTGCAACAAATCTACTTAAAATTTTATAATTATATATAAATAAATAAAATGTATAAATAAACGAATATTTAGAATAAAATTGATCCGCGATAATAGGAAAGTACCTAATTTTTTATCTACTGAAAATTGTAATTTGACCCTGCATTAGACCTAATACCCTACGCTGCATATGGACAGATTTGGTTTAACAATGTCGATGTAGCTACTCAAATATTGACCTGGCGACCTCAGCTATATAGATAGTACATAGCTACAGCACCTTCTAGCCAAGGGTGAATTAATACGCTAACACCAACGGGCGCGTCTTAGTCAGGAATCAACGTTATTTCCAACCCGGCCAATTCAGAACAATACTTATTCTCAATATACAGTTCGGCATCGACGCCGTAGATCATAAATTACATCAGATGATCGCCAATTCTTTGTTCAAATAAAATGATATGATAACAAAGAGACCCTTGTGTTCGAGGCTATAGGGAGGGTTCTGTGCCTCATCGTGCGGCGGTTAGATGTTTCAACCATACATTCCTTTATAACAAAGACACCCCTTCGTGTACGTGAATTACTGTTTGTATTAATGAAAAAAAATAATTGCAGAGTTGATCGGCCAGAACCCATTCTAATGAGTCTATACGGAAGGTTCTGTACCTCATCTTGCGGTGGTTAGATGATTCGACCATACATTCCCTTATAACAAAGACACCCCAAGGGTATGTGAATTATGAAAAAAAAATTTGCCATGTTGATCAGCCAGAACCCATCATAGAGTCTATACGGAAGGTTCTGTACCTCACCTTGCGGCAGTTAGGTGATTTAACCATACATTCCCTTATAACAAAGACACCCCCCTACAGTATGTGAATTGTGAAGAAAAAACATTTGCAGTGTTGATTAGCCAGAGCTCATTCTAACAAGTCTATACGGACGGTTCTGTGCCTCATCGTGCTGCGGTTAGATGATTCAATCATACATTCCTTTATGACAAAGACACCCCTTCGAGTACGTAAATTACTATTTGTTTACTGGAAAAAAATTGCTGTTGATCAGCCGAAACAAGACAAAAACCATCCTAACGAGTCTATACGGTAGATTCTGTATCTCATCGAGCGGCGGTTAGATGTTTCAAGCATACATTCCTTTGTTCGGACCCATCCCTTCCCCCCCTCCACCTCCACCCCCTCGCCGCCGCAGCCGCCGCCGCCGCCGGTTTTCCGCCTAAATATCGGGATAATAGTTCCGCAAGATACCGACTTAGTCTAGAAGAATAAAGATCATAATACTCACACGGCCGGCTCATTAACCAGAACGGACATAACAGCAGACAGTTCGTTGCGGCGATCGAAGTTGGGGACGAAGGCCGCCGCGGTGTCCAACATGTCAGTGAACAGCTTTTCTACGTTTTCGATCTCGATCTCCCCTCTACTCCCCGACGCCGACGGAAGATGGCGGTCCATCGTTGAAACGACCCGAGAAACCGGAACTCAGCTCGAGACGTGCAGGACCAGGGGCGTTCACAACACAAGTGAACGAACCGGAAGATGGCAGGCCCTCCCTAAAGAATAAGCCTCACAACAGCCGATTCTAGTTTTGCCGACTGGCAAGACTAATAGCAATTAAACAGTTTGCGTTGGCAACTTTAAGTGGCATACGGCCATACGGGCGAATGACTTTTTGGCAGGGAAGAGTGAACTTTGATTTAAATAAAGTGCTTTCTCATTTTAATTTAATATAAAATAATTTGTAACAAATTAAAATTTTAAATTTTTTGACTCATAAGTAAATGTTGTCAGAAATTTATTGTATTTTTAGATTTGAAGTTTAAATAATTTTAAAAAATACTATTTGTATTTCGCATAATTTTATGGGAGGGGGAAATTAAAATTAAAGCAATTGTTTATATTCAACTATTTTTTTTATTAAATAAAAACATTTTTTAACAAGCGTTTTAAAAATAACAATGTTACAAGAAAGAAAGAAAACAGATCCCGTGGGGTGAGGTGAAGTATCTAAGCCCGCCCCATGCCACGTGGACATGACTATGCAAATACGCGATATTTCCATTCATGTATATCAAGATATGTACCAATGATAGGTTGATACATATGAATACTTAAAATTAAAATATATTTAATGAGATCCTCAGTTTAAGGTAAAATGCAATAAACATTTTTTTTTGTTTAAAAAAAGAAAATATATTTTTGACAATAATTTCTATTATAAAAGGTAATTGAAATATACCGTAACTTAATATATTATTATAGATATTATTTGTTATATATCGTATAAAATTTAATTACCTAGTTTTTATGTAATATTTATCTACAATAGTAGCAATCTTCAAATTATCAGGTATTTATATTTCGGAGGGTGCTTTATTTACTTAATATTGTAATTTAGTTTCTAGTATTTCCTATGCTTTGTAATTACATCAAACCTTTAATTCATTAATATTGGTTCCTTATTTTAATTTACAACTTATGTTTTGAATTACTTTTATAGATAAATGCTTCATTATTGTATTGTATTAATTTATTACTACAATATTTTGAAGCGTAATTCTATCGTGGTGTTCTTTATTTTATTTATTCAATTTATTTTAAAATCCCAGTATAATACTAAGCTGCAAAACAATTTCCGCGATTCTTAACCGAAGTCATCAGGTATTTACGTGTCTTAATTATGTATCCCGAAAGTAGGGAAGCAAACATTATTACAGGTATTATAATTTATTAATAGGTGATTTGTTTTTAAATTTGTTTGTTTAACATTTCCCTTTCGGCTTGATCCAATAATCTTAGTAATAATCCCCATAAAAAATATTTTATTAGATATACCTAAATAAATCAGAACATAATTTTTACGGCCAAGGAGAAGATATAATTTAACCTTTATTTAATCATTTTAATTGAAATTATTTATATTATTTTAACCCTTTGAATAACATTATCTATATGAAATATCCAAGAAAAGTATTTTGGAATGATAAGTTTGTAATACATTTTAATTTTAGCTAATTTGTCAACAGCAATAGCCTTTTTTCTTCTAGGAGAAAATAAATTAAATCAGTATTTTTTATCAGATTATTTTTTAAACAAATAAAAACATCGCTTAACAAGCGTTATCAGAAAGCAATTTTACAAAAAAGAAAAAACTGTCTTTGTTCTCTATTACCAGAAGATCAAATATAATGAGGTTAAGTCCGTAAAGCCATCCAGCGCCACGTGTACAGGACCATGTAAGTGCGCGTCATTTCCGGTCATGTATATCACGATATGTAGGTACCGATAGGTTGTCATAAGGGACTGTGGAATGGGGGGACGCCATAAATCCACCCAATGCCACGTGGACACGATTATATGAGTGCGCGCCATTTCCAGCCACTTAAATCGCAATATATACCTAATAATGGTTCGCTAAATAATAGTAATTAAAATTAAAACACATGTGGAATAAAATACTTTAAATGACATTAACAGTTTTAGGTAAATTGCAGTAAAAATATGTATTAATTTCAGAAGGGAGCTTCCAGAAGAAAAATATAATTAAATTTTGCCATTACTCTCTATTAAAAATATTAGTTTTTGTATATAAAGTGACCAGACGTCCACTTTTGAAGAATATTGTCATATTTTGTCCTTCTCGGATAAAAAATTTATGGGATGATTTTTTAGTCTCCTCCTTTGATATTTTTAAAATCTGGTCACCTTATTCTAAATATAACGTATCGTATTATATTATTATAAATTTTATTGTATATCGTACAAAATTAAATTAGTTGCTCCTATATTAATCAGTATTTATTATATTTATTACAGTTCTTTATTTACTTCATCCAATTGTTTGGGATCTATTTTTAATTTACTGTTTAACATTGAGCTTGCGGGTAAAAAACATTTGTTGCATTTTTTAATGAAAAGTTTGCAGGGTCTAAAGTCGTCGGGTATTTACGTGCCTTAATTATGTATCTCTAAAGTGGAGAAATAAACATTATTTCAGGTATTATGATTTTTGAAGTATAATTTGTTTGCTTAACATTTCCCTTTCGAGTTGATCCAACAATTTTGGTATAAAAGCCCATTACAAATATGTTATTAGGTACGACTAAATAAATCAGTTCATTTCTTTTACGACAAAGGAGAGGATATATTTAAGCCCCTATTTAATCATTTTAATTTAATTCTTATTTAAAATATTTTAATCTTTTGAATTACATTATCTTTATGAAATATCCAAGAAAGGTATTTTGAAATGATAAGTTTGTAATACATTTTACTTTTAGTTAATTTGTGAACAGCAAAAGTTTTTTTCTTCTACGAAAAAATAAATGAAATCAGTATTTTTTCAGATTATTTTTAAAACAAATCGTTAAACAAGGATTAACATAAATCAATTATACAAGAAAGAAAAAACTGTTTTTGTTTTCTATTATCGGCAGATCAAATATAATGAGGTTAAGACCGCAAAGCTACCCAGCGCCACGTATGCAAGTGCGCGTCATTTCCGGTCATAAGGGGCTGTGGAATGGGGAGGCACCATAAATCCGCCCAGTGCCACGTGGCCACGACTACGTGAGTGCGCGACATTTCCAGCCATATACATCGCAATATGTACCTAATAATGGTTTGCTAAATACTAATATTTAAAATTAAAATTGATGTTGGATAAAACACATTTAATGACATTTACAGTTTAAGGTAAATTGCAATATTTTTTTTTATTTCAAAAAAGAACTTTCGAAGAGAGAAGAAAATATAATAATACCATTACTCTCTTCCAAAGAGAGAAGAAAATATAATTATACCATTACTCTCTATTTTAAATATGAATTGTTAAATATAAGGTGAGCATGCGTCCTCTTTTGAAGAACGTTGCCCTCTTTTTCTCTTCTCGAACAAAAGTCCCGAGATGATTTTTTTTAGTATACCCCTTTAATATTATCAAAATCTGGTTATCTTTTTATATAACGTATCGTATTATATTAATATAAATTTAGGGAAGGTTGCTGGTGACGGGTGGCAATTAGACACAGATTGAGCCTCTGCAGTAGTATTTTTATTGAAGATATGTTTACATTGCAAAAGGGCGGACGCGAGAAGATGCGTCCGAACACTAGAAAGGCTGCCAGTGTAGAGAGAAAATCGTCATGCCAATGCTACTCTAGTGCCGACCAGTTTTTGGCTATTACAAATATAAAATCGGCTCCCATATAAATATTATTTGTTGTATACAGTAGTGACCAGGTTTTGAAAATTTCAAAATTAAAAAGAGGACGAGATCATTTCTTTCACGGAAAAGTAGGGGGATATAATTTAACTGTAGTTATTTTAACCTTTTGAATTAAATTGTTTGTATTAAAATATCCAAGAAAGGTATTTTGAAATAATTCAGTTTGTAATCAATTTTAATTTGTCAACAGTGAAAGCTTCTTTCTGAAAGCTAGTCACTTTTTTAGTGACTAGCTATTTGTTGAACCATTTTTTAATCATGTTAATTTTATTTTAGTATTAACTATCGCTCGATGGGGATTTTTATGAAAGTATATAATAATTTTGTCGTCAATAAACAGAGCAGTGATATCGTTTCTTAGCGGTTTAATTAGAAAGTCAATCGTAAATATTATAAATAATAAAGAGAAATATTTTAATAATATTAACGTATTCGATAACTATTGTAGAAGGAATCGTAGAGTCCATATTCGGTTTATGAATATTTACTGCGTCAGCTAGCTTCTACGTAGTTGGAAAGTATAAACAAACGACGAATTTATATCGCTTAAAAAGTAATCGATGAAAGTATTTTAAATGATCTGTCAAAAATATAATAATATTTGATGATTTTTTAGGTAGAAATATTCTCACTACACCATGCAGATATTGATAATCAAAAATAATATAATTATGTGCGTTATACCTCTCAATGTGGATAAAATAGACAGGGGTCTTTCAGACACAAGTTTCTTTGTAAATATATGTTAACAAGAAAAGTGATTGGAGTAGTATTAAATATTTTAATACTATAATTTTTTTATATAAATTTGTAACTAAAATTATGTGTCGTTTTTTCTACATAATTATTTTTCATGTATACCTCCTTTTTTTAAATCAATATTCCGTTTGCATACTGTTGAAAATTGTTATATAATTGTATATTTTTTCGCATATTAATATTGTAATTATTTTATGTTAATAATCGATTGTTGTTTTCTATTTCATAATTATGCTCTTCGTTTCAACTTCTTTATATATAACTTTTTTAATATCTGCTATTTTTATGTTTAATCTTTTTTATTCTTTGCAAGTATTACATGACTATTTCTTTAAACAAATAAATTGTGAAAAATGTTGTGAATTTATTTTATTAATTTATTTAGCTTAATAGCTAATTTCTACATCAAATAATTTTTAATTAAACATATATATAATATATAACATAAACAGAAAAAAAGACTTAATATTATATTTTATTTTTTAATGCACGACGGTGTTTTTTTTATTCCATTTAGGAAACCCGTTACAGTTTTATTTTTGCGGATTGTCCTATGAACATTATGATACAAATTCACACCTTCGTACATAATTTACCTAGCCGAACTCATTTTATTATACCTAGCTATCCTTAAATTTTCTCTATTTCTAGTATTAAATCTATGTACATCTTTATTTCCATTAAATATTTATTAAAATACTCTGGTAACATATTATTTTCTAACTTATATATAAATACTAAAACATTCATCTTCAATATTTCTTCAACATTTAACCATTCCAATCTATCAATCATACTTTTACAACTAGTAAATCTATTTTTATTTAAGACTACCTCATTGCCCTATTTTGTAATTTTTGCAACATTTGTTTATCTAATTTATTAAACATATCTACTATTGTTATGTAAAAAGTAATATTTAAATTAAACATTAAATTGTAAAAATTTATATAATAATTAAACTTAATGTTATATTGGGCACATCTCGGGCACCACGCCAGCATCTCGCAGTTGCATTAGGCTCGGGAGTTTCAGCCCATGAGCAGCTGAGATCAAACCCAGCCTGGCGTTCGCTCCGGAGTACTGCGCACTCCGGCGCTAGGCCAGACCTCCTTCCTTGGTCGTCACGATTGACGACCGTGGACGGGTTATATATGTAACGTTGTAGAAATTCATATGAGTTATTTTAAATAAGCTTATAAGATTCCATAGATTCAAGATCAGTAGGATCTTGCAGTCGCCTTTGAACATATATTTTAAATGACGTCCCTGAAATTTACCAAAACGAAATTTAATTCAAAATATTTGATAGCAATTTTGTCGCATCGCTTCTAGTTTCAAACATCAAATCTGGAACTTCAGATTTTTTAAAAGTATGACTAACAAGTCCAGACAATGATATGATATAATAATTAAGCGAGGATACAAATATATGAATTTTTAAATTAATTTCTAAAATGTCAGTCGTGAGCGCTTAACTTTTTGATTTTTACGTTTCTTCTGCCATATAGTGATAATATTTAGGTTAGTAAATGAGTTGTTGTATACACCAAAGTATATAAACAAAAGAAATTAAGACCATTATTGCATCAAAAAAAATCACCTTGATCATTCCATTCCGAGCGACGACTCGCAATAAATCAGCCAACGGGTAGCTTATAACTGTGTAATTTCTTGGATGTTATCTAATAGACGAGATTTAACAATGATTATAAATATATGATTGTATACCTGGAATAATCGATAACCAACATATTTAAGAGTAGCTTATTTTTAGTTCCGATGTGGCAAAATATGTATCTACGTTAGGGCTTTTTATCAATTTTTGTTCTGTGCAATCATTTTTCTTACAGAACAGACAAATTTAGGATATTCAGTTACATTAAACTTATGTAGTATGTTCTTTATATAAATATAATACTTGCTGACAGTGACTTCATGGGATGAGATAATTCATTTTTTGTTTATATACACCCATTCTACGTTGTCGCCATATAGGTCATCAAATTGTTCTATCATTGCTTCTGAAAAATATTTAAAACAGATAAGACTTTTATCAAGAGTGAAACATTAAACACATTATTACTACTAATATAATCCATAAATGAAATTTAAACAACTAAAGAAAAAAAATTAATGGAAATTACCAGAGGATTTAACACGTAGATTGGGATTTCTTCTTTAACTGATAAGTTGTCGCAATACGTAATGTTTAAATTGTTTGCCATACGTATCATTAGATCTTTCAATGCTTCTGAAAAATAATTAAATGATACTATACAGTGAATGAATATCAAATTTTTAATTTTTACTACTACACTAATCATACCATTGTAATATGTTCAATTAACTTTGGTATGTATATCTTTAATTGCCAAATCACTGCTGTTTGTTTTCTTGCATTTGATCCTAGAAAGTAAATAGTAATTATCCATATATCGAAACACTTACTGGCATACTCATAATTTAAAGTTTTATTTATAGTCTATAATTCCAAGTGCTACATCATTTAGTATCATTTCAATTAACACTGTGTGGAAAAGATTCACTGTGATTATAACATATTTCACTGTTTATTTAATCGCATTCAACTGCGCGCGGAATGTGTTTGACAGATGGAAGTTGTCATATGAAAGCAAATTTACCAATAGGGAAGTCCTGGATGCGCGATTGAGAACGAACTACGCTATTGATTTTATCGATTCAAATTGTGAAACACATATCAAAATATATAGAAAAACCATCTAATCAAGTTTAAAAAAAAAACAGAATAAAAAAAATATTACTTGAGAAAAATATGTTTGATTTATAAGGGATTTTTAATATGATATAAATAATGTGTATTTGAATTAACTTCTGCATACAGAAGAAAGGTGTAATTAAATTTTAGCGCATTTTGTCAATTTTAAGCAATTAAAACTTTTAGAAAATTAAAAAAAAAAGTTTTAAAAAATCATTTTTAACAAAAAAGTCACAAAATAAGTACTATTTGCGCTATCACAATCAGGAACGTCCCGTGGGTATAGGCAAGTAAAGAGCCTAGGAGCGACAAATGATCACAGAACAAGTTTTTAAAATGGTAAAATATTCTTAACACATGAATTTAGTTTACAATATTTATCACTGTCTCTAAAAAATATCTAAGCATACATCTTCAACGGTAATAATATTGAGTGACCGATGGGGCATAAATTAATACAACTTACACAATCTTACAATTACAATCACAAAAATCTATTGTGGCATCTTTGGTGCAAATTAATAAAGACGAGCGAAAATTTTAGCAAAAAATACTGTAAACATTTCAGGCGCCCATGCTACACCGCTTTGTCAGAGAATTTCGCAAGAGAGAGATTCTCCCGTTTCTCTCGCACGAATTCGCTTGTATGTGTGCAAGCGAGATGCATAAGTGTGTGCTACAGAGCAAAAGCGCACGCATCAGACGGCGTTTCAATTGTGCGTCAGTATTTGTTTGCTTAACGTCGGGAGAGTAACGTCGAAACGTAGAATATTCCTGCGCTTCTCAATCATTTTTCGAATTAACAAGTATATTTAATATTTTTACTTCGTTATATAATTTGAATATAAACTAACTTTAGTTTAAGTAATAGTTATAGCGATGGCCGAAAGATATAATGATTCCGATGAATCGAATCTCGAAATCGAAGGTGTAGAATTACTCTCGGATAACGATGACGTGATTGAAATGTTCGAATCGGAATCAGATGAAAATTATTGCAATTATGAAGTAAGTATTTTTCAGGTTTACATTGGAAATAATTATTAATTATAAAATCTGTAATAATAAATATTTATTATTTATAGTTCTCATCAAATATGCCAGATTCGTCGGTGTGTAATAAAAACACGAGACATCTGTATAATGTATGATACAAAAATGTTATTATGATAAAAAATGTAACAAATATATATTATTTTGCAGGAAACTTTTTATATATCAAAGTCGGGGCATGTTTGAAGCTCACTTGACTATCTTCGCCTTCAAATGATTCTGACTATGTGTATGAAACATGTTTAATTAAAAGGGAGAAAGATCTGTGTAAGAGTATGTTTGGTTTTGCTGATAGTATGTGCTTGGTGTCTTATGTTTAAAAAATATACACGTTTCTATTGCGCAGTATAGAAGTTTTTAACATATATAGTGAAAGCTGCAAAACCAAACGACCAACAAATTTTTATAACAGAACAAAAGGCGGAGTTGAGACAAAATGACAAAATGATGTTAAGACATTTTTTTTAAATGTAACCGGTATGTATTTATTTGATAATAATATAAGCTTTTAAAATTACATTTGCACAGAATATGGCTCGTAAGGATTTTTGTCAACAATTTACACATACAATATGTAATGTAATTAAAAAATATTTGGAAAAATAGTAAGAGCGCTATTTTTAACTCATAATAACAGCGTACAAATCAGGCGCGTACGGTGAGATACTTTCCCTTTCGCTCGCTCGCGTGTTAAGTGACGGGAGTGAGCGAGAGATAAGGACGTGCGTTCCGTGCGTTCCACACGCACGCAACGCGCACGTAGCACGTGAACGTACGCGCCTGCTAGTACAGTGAAATATACTTTACTCTTTAAGCTTTACTAAAATAAGAAACCCACAGTGTTGTGTGAGTCCCTTTTAACCCTTTGTTTTATTCTTGAGCGCACAACATCGATTTAAAATATTAAAGATTCCATGTGTTTGAATTCTGATCACGGGTAAAATATGGAATTTCAGCATTTAAAAATTGTAAGCTTACTTAATCTAAATACATATATAAACAAACCTGTTCTTATTTACTGTAATATAACATGAATAAAAAACAGTGTATCACCCTCGCGGATTTGGTGACGTATTTCGTACATAGACACACACCACTCCGGCCCTCATAGCACACATACCAAATACATTAAGGGTTGCCGCTTAAACCATTTACCGATATAATTAAAAAAAGCTTATAATAAACAGATGTCATAAAAACAAGTTTAAGCTTAACGATTTATTGTTTGTTCATGTCCGCTGTATAAACTACCGACTCCCAGCTACATAATTAAATAATTTTATTATAAAAAAATAGATTAGTTGAAGCTCCCTGAAAAGTGTATACATAATGTATTATAAAACGTGTACATTGATTTGCTAGATCATAATTTTTTCCATAGCTATACAAAAATAAATATTTCATAATGCTATACGGGGAACGCTATAGGAGAGACTGCCGCATAGGAAACTTCGCTATAGGGGGGTTTACTGTACAGTTAATAAATAAACATTGAATTGAAGTTCCGTAATGAATACCTGTGTCATCCATAGCGGTGTACTGTTAGAGCTCGCCCGCGTGTTACAAAACACTGAATAAAATGCATAATTTTAAATATATATAATCACTGTTATACCTCAAATTATAATAATAATAATAATTATAATATTGTATACGCTTAGTATGTATACGAAATGATTTTTGAGTCAAATATAGCCAGTCATATCTTTCTAGTTTCATTTAAGGATGGAATAGCGTAGTCCGTAACGTCTCAGACTAGTAACTCTGAAGTTGCGGATCCCAGCCCCGGCAGCGGCAATCCAATTTTTATTTATAAAAAATGCGCTACAATAAAAATATCGACCCCCAAGTGCAGTGGCATCTATTGGTTATAATTTATATTACACGTAAAATTATCAATATAGATAAGCATTCTCCGTTTAATTCTCTACTCTGAAAATCGTATCGCTTTGTATGAACGGTGTATAATACACGTAAACAAAGGAATATATTTAATTATAATAATAAAAATCAAAATTGAATTTGCTCAATTGCTTTCCGAGGCACTGGTAATGCGTTCTGTTGTTTCGACCAATGAAAAATAAATATTCAAATATAAAACAAAATGGCCGACAGTAACGTGACAACAGTTTTAAATAATTATTATTTAATAATAAAATTTTGCTACGCGACAATAATTTTCATTATTTCGTCATTAAACTGAATATAAATAATCGGATTGCAAATTAACTAGGTATGTTATAACTATGAAAATTAAATATATACGTATTGTGAGGATTAGAAGAATACACTGATTAAACATGTATTGTATAAATATACTTAGTGTCTACTTTTTGTCTTAAGCAACATATTGGGTGGTCGATATTTTTAGTTTATTGTTTTTTTTTTCTTATTAGTAAATTTAATTTAAAACCGAGTTTTATATTTACACATAAAACATTTTTTTAATTATGAAGTATATGGTGCGACTATATAGTGTAATTAAAAAAAACGTTATGACTAAAATTTGAATTTATGATAAAATTGTGTTATGTGTAATTTATATCAGCAAACTATTTTTATATAGTTTTTTAAATAAAAAACATTGTTTTAAGAAAACGAGCATTCAAACACACACAATGATTTATAATCGCCCATATTGAACCAACACAGGTAATCGATAGCGTCAGAAAGGTATAACAAAATGTTTTTATTATTAGTCATATTTCTGAGCGAATGTGTAACAGATGCTATTTATTATTATTATTTAACTACACTGCAAACTAAGGAGCGAAATGTTCGAATTGATAATGAACGAAACGATTATTATCGATTGGATCGATAATAGTCGATAACGATAAATGAAATTTATTGTATGAACGATATTACCGTTTGTGTAATATAATGAACGATATTAATCGATAACAACGTTTTTTATAAATGAATATCGTTTAATATAAATAATATTGTTTAATATTCATATAAATAACGATAAATTTCGTAATTTTCGTACGTAATAAAAAAAATCAATTTTGTTAACAAAATTATCTGAAATGACCAGTTATAAATTAAAATGACCAGAATATTAAATAATAAATATATCACTTTAATCTTTAAAGCCACAAATTCACAAATATTAAAATTAAAAAAAAATCCCCTTATCTTAATCACTTTTTAAGATACATTGATGCATTCACAGCAATGTAAGTCTTCAATCAGTTTCTGTATCTGCCTCTGATTCTGTGTAACTTGCACTGATAGACTCTAAAGGACCAATGCTGACAACATCATCTGGAGCATACTTTTTTTTTTTAAGTTTTACGTAACTGTCTTTGAGCTTTTCCTGGATTCACATTCACAGTGTTGCGGGAGTCTTTACTTGCTTCACTGGATGCAGAACCAGCACGACTTCTTGGGGTTAAAAATTATGGCCCATTCTCCTCATCCTCCCTCTCTCCGACAGATATTTCTTCAACAATAGGAATTCCAATGTTGTATTTTTATATATAACCTTATTCTCTGAGATGGGTACTTCTCGGGCACCACGCCCGCGTCCCGCAGTTGCATTAGGCTCGGGAGTTTCAGCCCATGGGCAACTGAGATCGAACCCAGTCTGGCGTTCGCTCCGGAGTACTGCGCACTCCGGCGCTAGGCCAGACCTCCTTCCTTGGTCGTCACGATTGACGACCGTGGACGGGTCTACCGTCGCGAAATGCTGTTGATGGTCTCCGGCATCACTAACCGTTGGAGACGGAGTTGGATAGGGGAAATGGAGGGGAGAGGGTGGTTTGCGGGCAGTCGCGCTCCGCTTACCTTGGGTCTCTCGGAAGAGAATAATAAAAGACAACCTGAAAGAAATAGGGGTTCTTTTTATCATCTACTCTTTATTTTAAAGTTTTTTTAGTTTGGCGGCTTAGGCATGCTCCGATCGAAGGAGCACGTGTGGGGGTCCTAAAAAGGGTTTGTTTTTGAAAGTATCCCGCATTAGGACACAGTGAAGCGGTTAAAGAAGGTTTTGGTGGTTCTTCGGGAGATGTTCCTAGCGGCGCCCTGTTGAACCATGTATGAGCGCTAAAAGTAGAAAGCAATTAATCGGGAAAAAAAAAAAAAAAAAAAAAAAAAAAAAAAAAAAAAAAAAAAAAAAAAAAAAAGGAATTATATAGTATTTGCGACGAGCGCTCTAATGTGGGCGAACATCTTCGCGAGCGGAATATGCCTCGCAGAAGTGCTCGAAAGCCCGAAAGTTCTTTTTAGACGCAACGAAGTTTTGATGGGTTAAGGGACCTTCGCCCTCTAGCTCAAGAGCGAAGTGGAGCTGCGTTCGCTCCTCGTCGAGGAGTGGGCAATCCCACAGGATGTGCTCTGACGTCTGGTCGTCGTGGCCGCAGGGGCAGTCGGCGTCGTCTCTTAATTTGAAACGACGTAGATATGCTCCGAAAGCTCCGTGTCCGGTAAGGAACTGTGTGGTTGCGAATCCGCATCTCATCCAGCGCTTCTCGAGGCGACTTTTCACCTGCGGAAAGAACTTAAAAGTTAGGCGGCCAGTGGCGGCGGTGCTCCATCGCCTCTGCCACTCGTCCAATGAGGCCTTTCGAACGCTGTGTTGGATCGCTCTTTCCGTATCCTGCAATTTAGACACGTTCAGCGTCGGTTGGATCGTTACTTGTCCGACCGTTGCAGAACGGCTCCTTCTTAAGTGGAAGGTCGCGGACCTTCGCTGTGCGACTAAATCTATGGGTTCGACTCCGGCCAGAATGAGGCGAGCCGAATTTGGAGCCGTGTTGTAACACGCTGTTACCTGTTTCAGTGATGCCGTCTGAGACCCTAGCAAGAGAAGTTGAGGGTGGCCTCGCGATGCCCTCTCGGCGAAAGCACCGGCTGCGTACGTTATTATTGACACATAAATCGCCTTGTACATAGTCAATTTTGCGCGAAAGTTTAACCCCCAATGGCGGCCCCCCAATCTTAGTAGTTTTCCCATCGCGTCGCGACTCTTCTGGGCGGCCAGTCTAAGGTGGGCGGCGGGGTCGAATCTATAAGTTATATTGTAACCCAAGTAGCGGACTCGCGGCTCGAATTTTATGTATTGCCCGTTCATCGAAAAGCGAGGGGGACGACCCTTGTCAAGCGATCCGTTAAGCATCACCGCCACGGTCTTGTGGGGAGCGAAGGAGAGTTTATTCTCCTCACCCCATTCTTGCAAGCGCGTCAAGGCCATCTCAGCCTTGCTCTCAATCTCTGATCTGCTGTTGGCGTTAACCAGAAGCAGGAGATCGTCGGCGTACGCGATGAGGTCGCAGTGCACGGGAAGAGGGGTTCCTAGAACTTCATCGAACATAACGTTCCACAGCAGGGGACCGAGGACGGACCCCTGCGGGCAGCCTCTTTCCAAAGATTTCCAAACAAGCGAAGCTCCAGCGTCGATTACAACTCTGCGCCTCTCGAAATAAGACCTGATAACCTTTACCAGGTCTCGCGGAACATTGCGGCGTTTTAGTCCCTCAATGATGGCCGGCCACCACGCATGATCGAACGCTCCCGAGATGTCGAGGAGCACAGCTACTGAATATTTGCCCGGAAGGGTGTCTATTTTTGATTTTAAGTAATGCATTGCGTCTTCGGTGCACAAACCTGGTCTGAAGCCAAACTGGCGCTTCGAGAGAGGAGCCTTCGCGCGGAAATGGTCCTCGAGCCGGGCTACAAGGACTTTTTCAAAAAGTTTTCCCAGAGCAGGGAGGAGAGTTATCGGGCGGTAAGCTTTAGGATCTGAAAGATTGGACTTTCCCGGCTTCTTGATGATTATCATCTTCCCGGGCTTCCAAGTGTCCGGGAAGGTGCCCTCGGACCTGCAACCTTCTAATACGGTGGTGATGATGGGGCCCGCGACCTTCCAAGATTTCCTGATGAGATCACTGGTTACGCAGTCCAAGCCGGGAGACGCCCTTGCACGCAAGCGCTTGAGAGCAGCCTCCGTCTCCACTTCGGAGATTGGCGGGGACTCGGGGGACTCAGATGGTTCGTTAAATCGTGCTCGTGTGATAGCTTGCGATGGGGTGTCTGCAGAAGCCGGATCTTCCGGCAGCAGGGCGTTCAGGATGTTGTCGGCAGCCTGGCGGGAATCGATGGCACATATGCCATGCTTGTCGGTGATGCCTGAAAGGGACGTCACTGCGCGGTCCGACATTTTGACGCATCGGTAGTGTGGGCCCCAGGTGTTTTCAGCGCTCTCCTTGGTTACGAAGTCCCTCCAGTGCTTCGTCTTTGCGGACCTAATAAGGGATTTGTAATTATTTGTCGCGGATCTCCAATCTCTTCTTATTGCGATGAAAGGGTCTTCCGGAAGAGTTGAATCGTCGATTCTGCGGCTACCTCGAGCTCTAACTGCTTCTGTAAAAATTCTAAAAGATTTACGCGATGCCCGTCTGGCCCCTGAAAGAGCTGGGTTCCACCATTCCGGAAATATTTTTTTTAACTGTGCGCAGGGCTTACTGCGCGGGATGTTAAGGTCGGCCGCCGACAGAATTGCAATCTGGAGCGCCTCTGCTTTGCTGTCGGGGCACGGGCCCAATCTTTTGGCTGCTCTGTCAAGTTCGATTGACAGATCGACCTCAAAATTTTTCCAGTTGGCCTTACTGAACCGGAACCGCCTCGGCAGCAGGCTCTTGTTTTCTCTTATCGGCTCTGCGGATGCGGGGGCGCTCTCATTTACGTTAAAAGTTATTAGCCTATGGTCGGAGAGGCACGCTTCCGCGTGCACTCTCCAGTTTGATATTGCCAGTGGGCTGGCGAGCGAGAAAAGCGTCGCGTCTGGGGTCGATTCCCCGATCGAGGTAAAAAACGTCGGGATCGAGGGTAGGTCACCCTTGGCGACACTTAGGCCGCTGCTAAGGACGAAGTCCACCACTGTATTGTTCCTTACGGAGTTTCTATCCTCGCGAAGTGAGGTGTCACCCCACAAAGTGGAATGAGCGTTAAGGTCGGCGCCGACGACGACGTTGCGTCCCGCAAGGGCGTCGACAGCTCGAGAGAGTCCGTTTATGTGGCCTTCGGGAGAATCGCCGTACTTGAAGTACGCAGATATACAGTACAAGTCAATGCCCGGTGCGGAAAGATGGATTACGGTGCGCCACCGATCCGAGTATTGACTCAGAAAGGTGACGCACAGGTCGCGATTAAAGACCACTATCGACGCTCCTGCGGGTTGGATCTCGAATATCCTGCACCTCGCGCCGACGCCTATTGTCCTTCCGAATGGGGCGTATGGCTCCTGAAGGAGTGCCACGTCAGTTCCTAAGGCTGCGGCTCTGTAACCAAATTCCGCAGTCGCTTCGCGCGATCTGCGGAGGTTTTGCTGCGCCACGAGCAGCTTGACATATGTCTGGGGAGGATTAGCCATTTGTGTTGGCCATCTCTCTTGCTAAAGCAGCCTTAAAGGCCGGGCAGCATTGATCTCCCGCTCTGTGTGGAAGGGTCTCGTGCTGTCGCCTAAGGCGGCAGCAGGTGGCGCAGTTTGCTGGCTTGTCACGGTTTGCGCACGACGCACTATCGTGCGCCCCGCTTCCGCACCAGTTGCAGGAGGCCTTAAGCGCTCTGCAGAACTTGGCTGAGTGGCCGTATAGGTGGCATTTATAGCACCTTAGGACCCTAAAGTGGTCCCTGATGCGATGAGCCATTAGTCCTATGTATATCAATCCGCTGTTGACCAGCTGGGCACGACATGAGGACGGGAGGGACACGATGACGTGAGAGGTGTCTTTATCTCGCGCTCTCAGTTTCGTAACAAGCTTAGCCGATTTGAGAAAGTCGGCTTTGCTAATAGGCACCTCACCCTCGATGTTCTGTGCAAACATCGAGGTGAGGAACGACTCGCCGGTCACGTCTCCTGGATCGTTCGGGACGTCGTGTATTATTACACGAGGGTCCTTTAGACCCTGAAGGGAGGCCCGTAGTCCGGCCTTCTCAAGGGCCGAGTTGAATCCTACGATTTTCTCGGCCTCGGACCGGTTTGCAACCAAGATACCGGTCGCGTTACCCGCGGCCGGTAGAACTCTCTTTATATGCAGCTTTGAATCTGCGGGGTTTACGGCTTTCGTGAAGGCCGCAATTGCCTCCTTGGAGGTTTTGATTTTATCCCCGATAGGGACGAGTCTCACGACCGATGAGTATGCCATCGGTGAGGGCTGCGGCGCTTGAGGAGACCCCCTCAGCTCTCTCACGAGGCTTGCGGTGGTCGGCTGCTGCGGCTGAATATGACGCTCTATTCGACGAATAGACTGCTCGATTGACGCCAGTCTAGTTTCTGCTCCCTCATTAGAGGGAGAAGAAAGTTTATCCGCTTTTTCGGTTTCCTTCTCATGGAGGGACTTAATTGTCGCCGCTATCAGAGTAAGACTCTGACGAGCAGCGGCTGTGAGGCAGTCGGACGACCGAGCGATCAAGACGATCTTCTCGCACTGGGCAAGAATGCTCGTCTCGGAAGCTGTAAGCTCCAAGGCCTCTTCTGTATGCGGCTTCTGCGTGAGGGCCGGAAAGTCCTCTTTAACGCGTTTTTTGTTCGCGGGGGGCGACGGGGGCGATGTTTGTCGCTTACGCGTTGGTTGCGCCGAAAGGCAGTCCATAAGCTCCTGGATAGAGCTGGAGGAGCTTGAGGAGCTCATGCGACGCGAGGTAGAGGGAACTCCCCTAGAGGGGGCCTCTGGTTTCGATTTTTCCATCGGTTTTTTTAGTGTCTCGGGTGTTGTGACCGGTGTCGAGAGGGATGTTTTTTTTTTGGCTGCGGGTGTTGCAGTCTTCGGTCTCGGGACCGAGACCTTGGCAGCCCCCTTTTTATGGGGGGCTGATGCTTTGCTCATTATGAGCTTTTATATATAAGTAAGAAAAAAAATTAAAAAAAAAAAAAATTAATAAAAAGTAAAAGGGTTCCCGCTGGTTGACGTTCGCTGGAGCGCGGAGGAGGTGATCGTTTGCGCGCGGGAGGGGGGGTCTGCTGTCGAGCGTGGGCCGATGCACGCTCGAGCTGCGTGAGCACGCGGTGATTCACGGCTATGCCGGCGGCCGGGCCAAAAAGTGCACCGAAGCAAATCGATACTTATCGGTTTCTTGTCGGGCCGATTGATGTCTTGATGGGATCAGGTGTTGGTGCGGCCCTTCTGTGCCAAAGATTGACCCAGAATGTGCCGTGTGTCCGCTTTTGGTTGTCGACTCGTTCGGAGCTCGTGAGAACTGCCGCTCGGTTCGGCTACTGGAGCGCGACTGTATTCTCTGAGATGTTACAAGGTTTCCTCTGGCAGAAAAAACCTGTTCACTTGGAGCCGAAGTTGCCGGGACAGCAAGCCATTTTCTGGTTTCAGCCGCCAACAACGGGAAGATTCAATTGTAGTCTTCCCATCAGGTCAAAACATCAATTTTATAAGATGAAGGTCCGGGATAAATCTTAAAGGAGTCCCATAACTTTTCCACTGCCGATTTTGTCTCATACTGAGATTTTTCAGCCATCAACTGATCCATGAAATCCATGTCGTTGAGGGCAGGAGTCCGATATGCTGCCTTGTTGGAGTTTCCTATTCAACCTCTTGAGACGATGGATGTGAGTCAAGAAATCTTCTTAGAGTAGACTCTTCCTTGTTGAGCTAAGTAAGAGGTAATCCTTTATAATACGGGTAAAGTAGATTGGAAATATGTATACATGGTGCTCTTTAGTGCTACGTTTCGGCAAAACTCGTTCCATTTGTCTCTGAAATTCAGTGATGAATTCTTTCGTGAGTTGTGTTAGATCAGCAGCTAGCACTTTTTCAAGATAAGTTTTCTGGTTGAATCCTCAGCAGAAACTCCCTTACTCACATCTTTAACTTTTTCTAGTACCAGGACTAAACTTCTACGTTGGAGATTCTAAGGGCGCATAGGTTAGCATTGTTTTATTTTGAACTTTCCCGCCAAACGATAATATCGTTCATTATCGATCACGATCGTTAGAGATCGATAATCAAAAAAAGCATTATCGTTCATTATCGATATCTAACGATAATGAAAATTATCGATCATTATCTTTACTCAATCGAAATGAAACGGATTCGATCCTTACTGCAAACCTATTTTTAAATGATACAAAATATTATTTTATATGTTGCACACTTTTTGGTATTTTTTATGTTTTATTAAAAATTAGTTAATTGTAAAACTATTATAATACGTAATAAAATATGTATTTTATCATTATATAGCTAAGTTTTAAACATAATCTTAAATTATATAGAATATTTAGTTTTATCATTAAATATCTAAGTTTCAAACTTTAAATAATACAAAATGTTTATTTTTATAAATTGTAAATGTTTAGTAGTTTTTTTGTAGTTGGAACCATTTTGAGCAATAGTTACAAAATCTTAAATATTCGATATGTAGTGCGCAAATTCACACCGCATATCTCTCGGATGCGCACATGCGATATCATCACATTTATATTGTACACAATAGTTTTAATTTTAAGTATTAGATTTAAGAATAGATTCAAATAAATCAGAATAATAGTTAAAATGCAAAAAGTTGGTCCGGTATTCACACACTCGCTAGCTTTGGTACCTCACGTCAGTGAGGGACCGACAGAATATATTATTTGAATATGGATCATTAGCAGCTTCGTTTTGGCGCCGTTTCAATCTTGCGCCCATTTGCTACGCTACTAATTGGTATTCTAAATATATTTATGTTTCACCGCATATTAAACTTGAGATTGCGTGTGAAGAAATGGGCGTTACTTAGAATTTGGGGCGTTGCTTAAAATGGAGGGCGTATCGGTAGATTGGAGGCCGACCGCAAGATTTTTTTATAGAGAATAAATCACAGAACAATCAATTATTTGTATTGTGCAATTCTTGTGTACTTTTACAAATTATATGTTCTATTAATATACAAAAAATCTTTAAGTGTATTTATGTGCACGAGTTATTAGTTGTTTGTATTTCAAATATATTTGCGCATTTTTTTATTTTTGTAATATTAAAATCCTCACATTTTCAAGTTCTGGTGAATTATATCTGTTGTGTATCATATTCTTTATAACACAACGCGATAAGAGCATTGTTTTCATACATTCAAAGCCGTTTGTCCAGATATAATTCCTTTCTTCCCGTATATTATTATGTCGTGATAACGCTATTGTATATTGTATATAAAAGCTGAATACAAATAAATTTGGAAGTATATACATCTAGTGATTGAGCATTTTTTTACGTCTTTGAACAATCTTTTTATTCGATTGGATTTATAGTTCATTTTTGAAGTGCAGGGTGACACGAAATGTTCTGGATTTTATTTCCTAGGATTTAAATTTAATAGAAAAGTAACAATTATTATGAAAATTATATTTATTGTATTATTGTGTTTTGATTAGGCAAATTAATTAATTATTTTTTTTTAAATAATATCTAAACCCAGAAAAGGAAATAAATTATAATGTCTACTACTTCACAAAGGACTCTTTTTAATATCATAAATTTTTATTTTATGAAAATTCAGAGCGATATGTTTGAGCAACCATTATTGTAATTGTAGTTGTTGCTTACTACAGCAACTTCATTAAAAAAAATCTCATCGTCATTATATATTATAATATTTGTAGTAAGCGAGTAGTTGGAGAGGTGGTAAAACGGAGACGTTCGCAAATCACAGAATTGTGCAACACTCGACTAATCAGTCTCGTCCTAATCATGGGCACGAGAAGACATTCCGATAAAATGATCGATCCCACCGATATTCGTCAGCTTTATAATAGCCATGAAAATTTCTTCAGGATTACTGATGTAAGTAAATTAATGTTTTTTAAATTACGTAGTGAATGTGAATGTACGGCTATTCCTGTTTATCCGGGTTTTTAATTAACTATGTGTTTATGCAATTTATTGTATCACCTAAATCATGTTTTTTAAATTTTAAACCATATCTGAGACACATCAAGCCGCTATAAAATACATTAGACTGATTCTTATTATGTGCGTTTTTGTAAATGCTTACACACTTCGGATTGATTTTTATCCATTACGGGCTAAAATAATTGAATAATAAAAATAATCGATAAATATAAGTAAGGTAAATAAATATTAAACCTTTGTAATTTTAGTTCGAAATATTTTAAGTCTGTAATCCGCAGTTCAGAATTTACAGCGACGGGAACTGTAAGTAGAAGGATATTTAAGTCAAATTTTAATAATGAGAGATGCGCAAAAAATATTTTTTCTTAGAAGTCAAAAATTTAAATCAAAAGCAATAAAATCGTTACCGAGCGTTCCCACTGCAACGGCATCGAAACGATTTTATTGCTTTTGACGTGAATTTTTGACTTCTGAGAATTGATAATTGTTTTTGCGCCTTCTTATTGACCAAAATTCGGTTTGTTGTTCAGTGTTGCCATATAGTGAATTTCCAGTCCAGTGTAAAATCGTGCGATCGATTATCAAGCGTTTATATTACAACTTTTTATAACAATATTACGAGTTAGAATCGAATCAAGTGCATCTAAACCAAATTTTGCTCAATAGGAGAGCGCAAAAAACAATTATCACTTCTCAGAAGTCAAAAATTCACGCCAAAAGCAATAAAATCGTGTCGGCGCCGTCGCAGTGGGAACGCTCGTTACCGAGCGTTCCCACTGCAACGGCGCCGACACGATTTTATTGCTTTTGACGTGAATTTTTGACTTCTGAGAAGTGATAATTGTTTTTGCGCACTCCTATTGATCAAAATTCGGGTTTAAAATACTTTGATCAGCCCTCTAATATAAGAAGTCCATAATAATATTATTAAGTATAGCTTTCATATTTTTAAACCATATTTTAATATCGAAATCCAGATAAAGTATGGAACTAATACCGCTTATTTTCCTCTAAGAGATGAGCTGCTTTGTTTGTATTTTGGACTTGATATAATGAAAGTTCTAAAACTATAATTATTTTTAGAACTGTCATTAGGTTAGATTTGGGTTTGAACAGATGCAAATAATTACGGATTATTAATTTATTATTTATTGCGCGAGAGCGCAAAAAATAATTATCTCTTCTCAGAAGTCAAAAATTCACGCCAAAAGCAATAAAATCGTGTAGGTGCCATCGCGGCGGGAACGTTCGTTACCGAGCGTTCTCACTGCAAATTGCAATTTTTATAGACCATTTTTACATTGAAATAAATATTCAATTTTTAATATGGACTTGCGTTTGATATATTGATACTTAAAGACCCTGAACTAACGAAATCGACTAAATATTCTCCTGACATTATTTAAAGTCAAGAGTGCGAAGATTGAGTATACTAATCAGACACCTAATTAATTTCATATTAAAATTCCACAAAAATATTTGATAAAAGGGTTAGTTTTATTAATTTAACATACAATAAAATTAACCTAGGCACCTTTAGTTAAAAATTAACATATTAATTGATTTATTCTTGCAAAATCAGGTCACCTTAGTCATTCCACTCATTAGGAAATAATTTCCCAATTTTTTAATATTTCACTTTGTTTTATACGGACCCTAAAACATTTTAGCTAAGACTTTGAACTCGATTTTGACACAATAGGGGTGACGAAATGCAATTAAGCAAGCAAATTATTTTGTTAATGTAAAAATTATAAAAAAACCATGTTACCCGAATTAGCATTTTTATAATTAGAAACAATTTTATAATTTAGTCTGTTTTATAATATTTAGAGTTATAAATCGTTTAATTTATAATATCATTTTAAGTAAAAACTAAAAAAAAATATTTTAATGGCAAAAAAGCATTTGCAAAATTATCTTAAAAATAAAATACAAAGCACTATTTTTTTGTCTAAAATAATAATTCGCTTACTATATGTATTATGATTGTAATCTGGATGTGCATCTTTATGCAAGAAATTCGCAGAGATGATCATAACGACCGAACCACAGATATTAAATTAAAATTAAACACACATACAATAAACAATATTAATGAATACGACTTCAATGCACCCAGTGTGTTAAAGATACTGATTAAAATTCTCTAATATTTAACTATTGTATTGTATTGAATTCACAATCTCTTTTATACTCTCAATGTAGTATGTATTCACATTTATATATATTTACACATAATTTTTCTCTGAGTAAGATATTCCACATCTTATTCGAGTCATTTTAATTCTTCGACAGATTGTTGATGCTCCACGTTTTGATTTTATTGTATATGACTCATCTCTTATTTTTAAATGATTTTTAACATGACTAAACGACGATTCTTTGTTGAATTGTTATTCTGTTCTAAAATTACATTAACTTCTTATTTCACTGTCGACAATATTCTCATAACCATTGCTCCATATCATATTACCATCAATGTTATCTTCTTTCGGTCGCTTATTTTTATAATTCAATTCTTAATTTGATATTAATGATCATATTTGCATAAAATTATCAGTGATACAAGAAATTTAAGCTAGGCACATTTAGTTACAAATCGCTCGGTCGAAAACTATCATATTACTTTAATCATTGTTGCAAAATCAGGTCATTAATTTTAGTTATACCATTTGATTGGAAATAAACTTCACAATTTTTTAACGTTTTATATTGTTTTACATGACGCTAAAATATTTTAGTGAAGGCTTTAGCGATGTCAAAATATGTCACTCGAATTAGCGATTATTATAATTTAAAACAATTTTATAATTTCATTCTATTTATAGTTCAATCCATTGCTCATATTATACAGCAATTGCAGAATTAAAAATCACCCCATCCGAAAAATATTATTCATGATTTACATTAAAAAATAAACCAAGCATTAGGATTTAATCGGAAAAAAAATGCTTTATAGATTATGAGAAAGCATTTGATCACATAAGAGATTATCAAGTTTTATCGGCCTATATGATATTGACTTCTAAAAAATATATTGAAATCAATCAGATCAAACTGAAAATATTCAAATAAAGAGGAAAAAGATGTATTCTTTCTCCAAATATTCCGAAATCATATTCCGCTCCAGCGACAAAAAGGATTACAAAGTGCCGAAGAGACAATTGACAACATTAAAAAAATAATTAAGAGGCCCTCCCCTTAAAAAAAAACAATTTTCTGAATTATTTATATATAAAATATATCAGAAACATTAGAAAACTTTAATGTAATTTTATTTACTCCCATTAGTATTAATATTTGCGATTTTTATTATATTATTTAGTAATGGAATATCTTTAACTTCGATATTTTCAACCCTAAATCAACAATGACAGTGGAGATAAAATAATCTCTAATGCTTTAAGATTTTTAACTCGTTAAAAACATATGTAATGCAATAGAAAGGAATGCCATTATATTTAGAAAGTGTAAATTATGGTTCTTGAATTTTTTACAATGATCTTTAATGGTTGTTAGTGAGGATATTAGGGCTGCCATCAAAGCAGGCCGTGGGAAAATAATACTTCCGAGCCTCATAACAAAAATACCATTTAATATATTTTTTTAAATTGTAATATAGTTTCTTGAATAAATACAAATAGGTATGAGTTACCCATTTCTAAGCTAAAAATAAATATAAAAATTATCCATCGTTGCGACATTTTTATTGAAATAATATTTTATTCGAAATATTACAATTAGTCATCAAAAGTTATTAAACATATCTACTCATATTATTTATTTGATGATTTGCTCCTCAGTGTTGCCATATAGTAAATTTATTTACTGCACGTAACATAATTTAAAAATAACATTTAAAACATTTAAAAAACACTTTTATTTAATTCACATGCACTTTTTATATACATATATTCTTGCTATGATTTTTTCCAGTGTCCCTCTAGGAGAAAAGGCTTCGGAAATTTGTCCCCTCCCCCCCCCTGTAAGCAGGCCTGTATATGTATATAGTATACATGCATAGATATAAAAATATATAAACTCACAAAAATACAAAGGTATTCAAAATATTCAAAATTATTTATTTATTCATTTGATTTTCATGTTGAGACAAACGAATCAGATTCTTGATTGGTACAGACTACACTTAATACATCAATGTGAAAATCAGTAAGTTAATTTCTATATACGATCTTTGTATATTTCATTTTAGAATAAGATGAATCACAAATATACGTTGAGGTGAACAATATCCGCAATAGGTGGACACAATTTTGTAGTATTGTATTTTTCAGATACCAGTTTGCAAATACTCATATCTCCCTCTTTTGTTTATACATTGCTTTTAGATTCGTATTGTTTTTAAACCGTATTAAATCGGGCTAGTTGTTCAATATTGTGCTAAGGATTTTTTATAAACAACAGTCCTGAAATAGGGTGTTAAATATCTTGGCAGCTGAATAATTTGAAATTATATTTTATTAATATATATTTTTGTTACATATTAAGGTTAGTAATATCATACACGTTTTTCGGATTATTTTTAGAACCAAAATTGCGGAAAATATGGCTTGAAAATATTTTACTTCCTTCATGGAAGCCATCTGTAAAAAGCGTCATCTGTTCGGACCCTTTTAAACCAGATTGTTTTTCTCATAAAAGGTTAAAATTAAACCAACGTAATGTTAATGTTGAATACTGATGCTTACAATTCTCATAGAAAAAATAATTTATTACGAAAATTAAATCATATTATTTTAATTATTATATTAATAATTTATTACAAAAATTAAATCATGAAATTCATATACATAATCATCCGAATAATGACGAACTTTTTTCTTGCTTTCATTAGTCATTTTTTGCAATGGGTCAGTTATGAAATATAAATAAAATAAGTTTATAAACCAAACAGAATATAGAATTTAATTAAAAAAATTTAATACCGGGGATAAGTACATTTCAGATTTAACTAAAGATGCGTAAATTGTTTTTATTATTTAATTTACTTTTGCGGCTTAAGAGACGGTTTAGTTTTACTCTAATTATTTAATATTTATAACTAGTTTATTTGTATGACATTTACACGAAAGATTAGAATCCATGGTATAGATTTTTATTTTGGCTAATTTATTATCGGTGAAAGCTTTTTTCCTTCTACAAAAAAATATTATTGCGGCGCTTTTAATGGAATTTCCAGTGACTATCTATTTGTTGAACTTTTTTTTATCTTATTTAAAATGATGGGCATTTTAATAAGAACATAACAGGGATATAATTTCTGTGCGGTTCAGTTTTGGAAATCACTCCTAAGGTCCTAAAAAGTTATTATAAAAGAGCTTTTCTTCCGCTGGAATTTACTTTGCATTTATTTTGATGTATCATAATTCAGTGAAATATTATCTCCAATATCTATTGCAATTAGGTTTAAAGTAGAACTTCTTGCAAATGATCCGGATAAAATTTTTCAGCTTGGTATAAACTATTTGACCTAAATATTTATAAAAAACTCATTGAATTTGGTTTGAAATTTTAGTTTCGCAATTATGACGAGTTAATATAAACAAAACATTTATAAACATAATGTGACACAATCAATTTGTAAGGCCTATTCAATCAGTCTTACCTTAATCATGGACGCTAAAAGACCGTCCATCGATTTCATCGATTATCTTCAGCTTTCACAAGAAGAAAGAATGCAATTCTGGAGGACTGGTGTAAGTGTATTCATGTTTTTTAAAACATATAGTGGATGTGAATGTATGAATGTCTCTTTATGTGTAGTTTTTATGTTTAATTAAATCAAATTTCTACAATACCATGGGTTCTAAATTTTGTACATCATAAATAAGGATCAAGCTGTATATGTATCACTATAAAAACATTTCGCGATTCTAAATCAGTACATATAAAATGGAGTGTTTATAATTAAAGGATAAAACATTTATATTGTATAAATATAATACGTATGCATTTAGAAAGATAAAATAGTTATGATTCAATTTTAACAGAAATAAGGTTTTTAATGCAAATTGTAATTATTATGAATGAAAAAATGTATGTAATACAGTAAAGTGTTGCAGATATAATATTACATATTATTCTTAAAATAAATATTCTTATAAAAAACACATGCCATCTAAATTAGAATCTAACATTATCGTCCTTTTTATTGTTAAAAAATTTCGGCTGTAGAAAAATTACTCTCATTTTGTGTTGATGTTGGTTTAATTAGCAACAAAAATGATTTGTCCTCTTGCTCGTCGATTAAAATATTTTTTATTCTATCTCCATTAATTTCTTTAATGGAATCGAGAGGTCCTTAAAATTCGTTGAGCCATTAAATAATTTGCGAATAATTACATATTTTTGTTTCTGAAGGATAACTAAAGAAGTCATTATTTTTTTCGTTGGTGAAAGATTATGGATTTTGCAAATATTTAATTAATAACATGAACGTCTGGTTTCTTTAATTATATAATTTATTTTTAATTTTTAGCTTAGCTGATATTTTTTAATTGCTTTACCAAAAATTAAGGTTCATTCAGCTATCAATTGCCAATAACAGCTGATGCTACTTTGCAAAAACCATATAAAAAAAATTTTGGATTATCGAAAATTAAATTTATTCTGCCGATTTTCATGCGTATTTTATTTTATTTTTAAATGTAAAAGAAAATTGCAAAAAATGTTTCGATCTTCTGAGTGTCTTTTTTTATTACTTAAGCAAAAATAAGGCAAGCTTTTTTGTCATTTCCAGACCTCTATGTTATAAAAAAATCCTACATAAAATAAAATTTCTCGAGAATGCAATTTCTTGCTTTGACATTTTTTTCGAGAAATTCTCGAGTAATAATTCTAGAGAAGAAACACTAATTTAACACAAAAATTAAGCTTCTTACCTATACACCCTGATAAACCCTGTACCCGTTCCAGATGTTGGAACTACTACATGAAAATAAACACACAAAATTGCAACGACAAAAAAATAATGTTATATCCATCCTTTTAAATAGTATTTAGTTAATTGTCCACTATTGTAATTTACACAACACCAATGGTCCTCAACATATTTTTAAACTCTCGGAATTCATAATTGTTTTTATACACTAAATATATTTATGTATGAACATAACAAATAATTGCATATTTATTTATTGAAATAATCTTTCATATGAATAGATGTTTTTATATTACGATTTTGTTGTTATTTCACGAATTTATTTTACATAATATAGGAATTTACTATATGGGAATAGTACCTTTTTGATATGTCACGCTTAGTCCATATTTTTGTACTTTGGTGCATTTACTGTAATATTATTGTTTGTTCATTTATATGTTGCTCATTTTTTTATTGCTTGTGTAAAACCTAATTGTAGTTTTTGTTAAAGTAATATAATCATATAGATTTGGCAGGGTGATCCAATTCGAGTTCATATGCTTATCAGCACTGTAAATCAGACAGCTGTCAATAATCACTCATGTTTATATGTTATAATGTCAAATATAGGGACGTAGTTTAATTTTTTTCTAAATGGGTAAAAGTTGATTTTTGTTATTATTTCATATACATCAAGATTTAAAGTATTTTTTTTATTAAATAAAATGCATTTTTCTGACCAAGTTAAATAAAATCGTGCCGTCATAGTAAAACGCTCGATTATCAAGCGATTTTTATAACAATATTACTAGTGAAAATAGAATAAAGCATATCTAAACCGAATTTTGATCAATAGAAGAGCGCAAAAAACAATTATCCTTCCTCAGAAGGGAAAAATCCACGTCAAAAGCATTGCCGTCGTTGCGACATATTTTCTGAATACCATATCATATTTTATGCGAATGATTTTAAAAAAAATATCTACTCATAATATTTATCTGATTATTAATCGCGTTTTCTTTGCTGCTCAGTGTTGCCATATAATGATCTTTCAGTCCGGGTCAAAAGCAATAAAAACGCTTGATTATCAAGCGTTTTTTTATAACAATATTACGAGTGAGATTAAAATAAAGCACATCTAAGCCAAATTTCGCCCAATAGGAGAGCGAAAAAATTAATTATCCCTTCTCAGAAGTGAAAAATCTACGCCAAAAGCAATAAAATCGTGCTGTCATATCATATTTTATCCGAAATACTATTATATCAGCTATAAAACATAATTAATTTTATGTGTAAGAGAATTTTTGATGGTATAAATAATTTTGATTGAATTTCTCAAGGATACATTTTTTTAAATATTGAATTACTAATTGTGGGAGGTTCGGGCAGCTCTTATCCCCTTCCTTTTGATAAATGATTGTACATATACCATAGTTTGAGAATCCCTGATCTTAGACAATCAGGGTGAGTTAGTACTTTATATAATATAATTTTCTATATGCTACGAATATTAGTAGAACGCGATAATGATTTATAAAAAATATGATTGCAACATTGAAATAGTTTTACATTCTTTTAACATATTTGCACAATAATTTCATAAATTTCTTAATAAAACACCTCATCGTCATTCTTTAGTAATTAGGGTGATCTAGAAATCTAATTTGCCAAAACAATGGTGACGGCGCGACAATGAAAATGTTTTTATAACGCAATATTAAACAATCAGTCTTAAAAATTTCATTATTATTCGTCAGTTTTTCAAAACAATATGTCACTTTTGATTGTATGCTTTTTAAAAAGTATAGTGAATGTAATTTATGGCAATGTCTAGATATTTAGACACACAAGGCAAAAGGATAAATTTGCACCCCTATATATTTTTTTAAGCAAAAAATAGTATGGTGTATATTATATGAACACAAAGTATATTATATGAAAAAATATGGAACACAGTAATAGCAGAAAATTTCGGATACATTAAAAATTAAATGACAGCAACCTTAATATTTTTTATTAAAATTTTTATTCAATAGTTATTCTTACTTATTTTGTTGAACAGTCTACAGCAAACATATTTGAAATCGTCACATAAAATCAATTAGAATATCATAAATTTTCAGTTATATAAATTACAATTTTTCAGTAACTCAAACTCACTTTTTTCTAGAAATATGTATCAAATATTACAATGGAAACAATACTATATCGTTGACCCTTTTCTTCAAAGTTTTATTTCTTGTGCTTTCGTGAATATATTATTTTATTTAAATCAATGTGATTTGTAAAATGACGCTCAATTGATTTTATTTCCATATTTGAACATTTTTCCTGAGCAAGTGACGATCTTAAATAGTGTTTTTCTATATACAAATTACTGAAGCCTCTTATTATCTAAATTCGGATATGACTGCATTATAATATACTCTCACATTATTTTTAATATATCTAAACCTGATCTGGAAGTAATAATATTGCCTGATTTTTTTAACAATTTATTTCTAATATAAATTTATTAGAATTAACTGAAAAATCTTATTCTGCTTTTTGTAAATTTTCTGCAAAACAATTTTTTTTCTGGTGAAATTTCATACAGTTTTTCTCCATCTAAGTTGCGTTATTAAAATATCTATCACTCCTTTTATATCTACTGTAAATAAGAAAATATCATTGAGATCGATCACATCATTTTCTTTCAAATATCACTTAAAAAAAATATTTTCCTCTATGGTATCTCTTATTTGCTGCACGGAATTAGATAATCCTTTTATTAAACCAAAAGTTTTTTTACAGTAATGTACACAATTTTTTTTTAATTTATTAATTTCAATAAGCTTTTAATTTCGACACGTTGTTAGAATTGTTTTTAATTTTTTTAAAGACATTAACAAATTATATACTATAGTTATTAACTGATCCAATTCCTTGATGAAATTTGGTCTTGAGGTCTTTTCAATACAGACATTAGTTTATCCCACATATTTGTCGAATTCACAAAAATCATATTGATTCTCTGAAGAATTCCGAAAAACATAATAATGCTAGCATTTTTACACAGCAATTTAAGGAACATACATGACTTTTTCATTTTTCCGATTAATTATAACATAAGACATATTTGCCCCGTCGTCATATCCTTGACCTTTGATCTTTAAAATATCTGCTCTACCTTTTCATAATTAATCGATAATTTAATTTGAGAAACCGCTTCCCGTTTCTTAAATCTCATTGAATAAATTATAAAATTTGTACAAATCAAGCAATAAAGATTCGATGAATGAGTGAAATTCGTCTTGAATTTTATTAGAAAAATAAGAAACAGCTTCTTATGCTTTTTGATGTATTCCAAAATCATAGTATTGTATCAGCTTATTATATTTTGACTGATAAATTTATCAAACATAATAGTTTTGTAACATACAATAGTTGTAATTAATTATAATTAAAATTTTGATCTGACGGTTGAAATTTAGGAACCCTTTACCATTTATTACTTATGTATTTTATTTCCTAAATGCAATTCTAAATTGATTTTGTAAATAAAATTCAAATTGTCGCAAGATGATTTTAACCATAGATCTCAACGTGCATTGGAATTGTTCCGTTGTGAATCGATCCGAAATGACGCTGTTTATATATTTATTTTAAAATTTCCAAAATCACCAGCTGCATTATATCGTCAATTTTAGATATGTTGTGCTAATTATAAAAAATAAAATTTTAATTTTTACACAAATTTTAACATATGTCTGCCCTGTGTGCTTACCCCGCAAAATGAGTAATAATTAATAAATGTGAAAACTAAATATAATCGAGTCTGAAATATTTATGATCTGACCATTCATAAAAAAGTTAGCCTACCCTTGACCTAAATCATAATACATGCTATTTCATTCTAGTTATACAGACATCTCAAAAGCTGCTTAAGATTCGCAACAATAACTTGTCGTTTATTATGCCTTAAAGTTATTTGTTAGAACAATTTGTTTCGTGCCTTATGTAACGTGAAAAAATGCATAATATATTTCCGCATTACATGATACAAGCGGTTGAAACCATCAGAATAATATTCTTCAACCCACTGCTATGATTCACTTTTATTTTTATTAGGAAAATTCTTGTATTTTGTTTAAAAATTTAGTTTTGCAATTATGATTAGCAGTATGTAAACAAAAAGACAATAGTAAGACAATTGCGAAACAGTAACATTACACAAACTTATCGACAAGCAATGTCTATTCAATCAGTCCTACCCTAATCATGGATAAGACGACACCTTCCACCGATTTGGACGATTTTCGTCGGTTTATTTATGGAGACGATGTACACTTCCGGATTACTGATGTAAGTCAAGTATTGCTATTTATAAATTCAGTGAATGATATTATATATATATATATATATATATATATATATATATATATATATATATATATATATATATATATATATATATATATATATATATATATATATATATATATATATATATATATATATATATATATATATATATATATATATATATATATATATATATATATATATATATATATATATATATATATATATATATATATATATATATATATATATATATATATATATATATATATATATATATATATATATATATATACCTTTTGATTCATAAGTACGTGCTCATGAAATTTATTTCAAACTATTATTTTTCGTTTAAAACCATTCATATAAACATCTTAAGAGCTCCTTGGAGCAAATAGATACTCATCTAATTAATTCTATTTATAAAGATAAAACTCACGATTAGTTGCAATTTTATTTATTTATATTATTAAGTATTTACAAACCTATTCACATCAAACATAAAAAAATAGGAACGTTTTTCAAAGTAGAATTTTTTGAGCTTTTTATGCCGCAAATTTATTTATAATACAACTACACTCTAATGAATTTATTACATAGTTTTCAATCATATGATTTAATTTTTCTCGATGTAATATTTATTGTACCTATTCAGTGAACTCTTACAGCGAGCTTTTGATTCCAGCGTTTCTCTGGTCCACTCAAAACTTTATTTTTAATGTCACAGTTACTTAAAATTAAAATCAATAAAAAAAATAATATTATGACTCATATCTAATAATTGGGTGAGTCGGAAAGTTGTTGCCTTTGTTTCTAATATAAAGATATAAAATACGTTTCCGATCAGAGGGGCGAACTTAACATTAAAATAACTTCATAAAAATTAATTTAATTTTTATTAAACTGCTATCACCAACAATATATGTATCTATCTTAAAAATTTTGATACTGTTTTCAAGAGTTTAATTGTAATTATTGTAGAAAAAATAGAATAATTAATTTTACTTTTATATTTTATTTCAACACTTTTTCGAATAGGTGAATTAAATAAAAAGCTTAATATTATTTTATAGAAAAGAGAGAGCACTGACGAAAATCTTTGGCCTACCCCATTTAGGCGATAAATCAATAGTTTTATGGTACAATTTATTAGGCGTATTTCTTAAAATTCGTATCCAGAAGATATGTTTACGCCCTAAATTTAACAATTATTGTTTTATGGAGGGTAAGACGCATTGTCTATCGCGCATCCTTTTCACACAAAACGATTTGCGTGATTTATATTTCGTTACGGCGGTTCGTAAATTATTTTTAATTAATAACGCAATTACTTAGTCCAGAGATCTCTCTTTGATTGTTAGGCTTTACTGTCGAGATGAGCTAGTTTCACTTTTCATCTGTTCGAAATGGTCATTAAAATGGCATCTATAGTGCAGGTTGTTGAACCAACCCATTGTTATGATTCACTTCTATTCAAAATGTATTTACGCAATTGGGTCAATTCTTAAAAAATCACCTCATCGTATGTGTTAAAAATTTTAATTTCGCAATTTGTAAACACAAAGACAATAGTTTGCGAAATAATAACATATCGACAAGCAATGTCTATTCAATCAGTCTCACCCTAATCATGGATACGACGACACCATCCACCGATTCGGACGATAGTTGTCAGCTTTTTGAGGAAGACGACAAATACTTCAAGATTACTGATGTAAGTCAAGTAATGTTATTTATAAATTTAATCCTTTTTGATGCGCGGTTTCTGTATCACTTCTGAGATGTTTTAAGAGCGGCTAATATAATATATGAGCCGTTGATTTTGAATGTGGGGCAAGTCCGTATTAAGTTATTGTTGGATAATTAATGAACTGATTTAAAAATATTAGTAAACAATTTTTATATTCTATAATTATATTCGCGTTATTTATACTAAAAACATGTTTTTAATATGGCCTAATGGAGCTACCTCACTTTAAAAAGCAATGATTTTTCAAGAATTTAATTGCAATTAGAAAAAATAGAATAATTTATTTCTTTATTTTTCTTATTTATTTCAATACCTTTTTCGAATATGTGCATTAAATTAAAAGCTTAATATTATTTTATAGAAAAGTGAAAACAGCAAAAAGGAAAATATACAGTAATATTACTATTAATTTTTGAAGTACTCATGATGTGTGGGTGTTATAATATAATGCAATAAATCCATTATATCTTTATATTTCTCTACAGTAATAAGCCTAGTTTTTCTATTTAAATATGGCAATGTTATTTTATCGAAAATCTTTGGCGTACCGTGTTTTGGCGAGCAATCAATAATTTTAAACTGTGAATCACTTTCGATTGATGCTTTATAATGCAATTTATATTTATATATTTTTGGTTCTTTTCAAAATTGCCTCTTCCAGAGGTTTGGTTGAATGAAAGTCTTTACTTTTAATTTGTGTACTGAAAATAGATTTTATTTGCGATGTTGTATTAATTTGTAATAATTCTCTAAATATACAGAAAATTGTTTTTTCGAATCACTATTTTTACAACTCAAAAATCGCAATCATTTGCAAATCAAATGTTAAAACAAAATATTTCCTGGATTTATTGAGACTAGCGTTTTATTTTCTTGTAAGGCTTTTTTTAGCTAGTTCAGCATCTTTTAAATGAAGGTCTTGTTTCAATAGATTTGTTTTAATTTGCATATTGAGTGAATCGCACTTTTTGCACATGTTTAGATGATGAATGTGCAAGTTAAAAATATTCCTATTAATTTTCTCCTTAAAATTTTCTTGCATTGACAGCACTGTCCACTCTTACTTGAGATATATGTGATATCGTTTGTATATAAAATAAAAAGAAACGGTTCAATCAAACTTCCTTGGGGTACTCCAGCTGGAATTTTACGCGGCATCGATTGTTCATTATTTAGTGAAACAACGTAGCATCTACTATTTTGTATTTGTATAATTTATGAATCAAACCGTCATACCATACTGTGTCATAAGCTTTTTCTATATCAAATATTAAAAGACCCGTACTATCACTCATAATAAAATATGCTATGTCAAACTTTTTTCTCCAAAGATATTTTAAACGCATAAGGACTATTTTTTTTAAATATTTTACTAAATAACGGAGCGATAATTATTAGGAATTTTAGTATCATTATCGGATGAATTTTAGCGCTGTTCTAAATGGTTGTAAAATACCAGACTATTCAAAAAAGTCTAGACTATTTTATTTTTCATGTTTATATTGACATTTAAAATTTCCCATGAGCTTATTTTGTTAATTGAAAATTTTTATATTAAACTTTTAACTACGTTTTCAGTTTTAGTGATGTTTCTATATTTAGTTACTATTTACGCGATCATATTTTGTTTTTAATGCTCTGAATTTTCATACGAGCTTCGAATGAATTTTTTCAACTGATGTATGATTGCGTTTCATCAATGTTCGATATACCTTTCAATATTATTAAAATTTCAGACACACACATTCTTGCACTTTTACCCTTACACGCTCACACTATACCGATGACAAATGTAATCAATAAGCTCATAGCATAGACTGGAGTTACCGGATTGTTCAAGCGTACCAACTTGGAAAATTTCACATTAGTTTAACACAGATAGCTTTTCATTTATATAAACACAATAATATATTGAAAGGCGTTCTAAGTAATCGATTTTGTCCAGGATATATTTTATTTTTAGAACGTAAATAGCTTAACTAATTCTTTTAATACGCATCGAACTGAAAATCTCAGGGAGAGGAAAAATATTATTTATTTAAAATACGTTTTAAAATGAACATTTATATGTATGTAATTTATTACATATTTTTATGAAAAATATCAATGAAAATTTTTATTTAAAATAAATTTAATTGAAAAAGATGATCGAGAAATACTATATTAATCTACAATATAATAATTAAGGCAGTTTTCTAGCTCAGATAAAATAGTGATTCATGAAAATCTATTTTATATTTTTAAAAATAAATAAGGATATTATTTTATATCGTGTGAAATAGTGAGCATAAATAAATAATAGGGAAAAATTTTCCCAGATGCATTTTCCCACTGTGAACGTTTGATACATTTCACGCGCATACCCTCTCTCCTTACCCCCGTCCTTCGGTAGATTACGATGGCGATGTTTTAGCGATTTAGCCTAAACACGTTCATTTACGCGATTTTAGTGGCATATTATGTGCTTATTAGATATAATATCATTCAATTATTATCGATAAAATATGAAAAAGACTTCTGAAAAAAGTGCAACGATGGATTGAAAAAAAGTGGATTTTTAAAAGGCTGTAAATTAAACATTGCAATATTTTACTTATTAGTAAGTATAATTTTATTCATTTTAAGGAATAGATTATATTTATATGATTAAAAAATACTGCTAGCACGGCTTGCGAAGGATGTGTAATTCATATTATTGGAATAGAATTGCATACTAGAAATTACGTAAAAATTGTTACGTAATTTTTATGAAGCATATGTTACATATAAATATGTCAAGGTGATATGTAGCTTCGATCCAATTTTATTTTATTATTAACATATGCTCTTTTGCTCGCCATTGTCTTATGAAATCATACGTAAATTTATTGAATTCAAAGCGTTTTGCACTGTGCGTTACATTGCGATATTTGTATTGATTGCGTGCAGCTCTAGTGCTTTTCTATTGGATGACCTAACACAAAGGGTTGCACGTAAAATTTATAACAAAGAATTAATTTAATATGTTTTTATGAGTATATTTTTTATATTGCGGATATGGTATTCTCAATATTTTAAATGGAGCCAAATGATATGATATGATATAAAAATAAAAACAATAATGGTATACAAGTTATTTATATATATTTTGCGATTTTAATAGTTAGCCTGTCTCTTACAGTGTAAAAAAATCCGCGCGCTCCGATGATGGTCTACATATAAAGTGTATAAGAATAGTGATTTACAGTTTATTAAAATATGAATATTTGTAATATAAAAATAATCGAAATTGTGCCATTAAGCAGTGGTTTTAAATCTTATATATCTGTTGCAGTTTCTTTTTGTTTGCTATATTCCTTCACAGATATATCTATAATAATTTTCAGCAAACGCGGGTTTCGTCCGCGTCGTTCCACAGTTGCGTTCCACACCTCTTGCATGTTATGAGGAACTGGAAAAAAATATGTTGGTTTGTGCTCATATATTTTATGTATGCACTAAAACTGTTTTTTTTTGCAATATTTAATTGTATATTTATTTTTTATATAAAAGCAAACGATGACAAATGATTTGTATTATGAAATAAAATATTAATATTTATTTTTCACATATTTCTTAAATTTAAAATAGACACATTTTCAACTCTTTAATGAGTTAATTTGTTAGTTTGCACCTGGGAGTAATTTAATTTTACGTATTTTTTCTTTAATTATTTCTGTTCTAATTTATTCAATATTATTTTACATTGTATTAATAGTACATTATAGAGAAAAAATTGCTTGCTTTGATTTATTTTATTACTTTTTTGTAATATTATGTTATAATAATTTATTTAATAAATTAAATTTCATATTTTTTTTATATATTATTCAATATTATTTTATAAAATTAATTTGAAATATTTTTTTAATTTATTGCTGTTAAAAATATTAAATAAATATAATGTTAATTATTTATTATTATGTAAATATATAACAATCTGGGGTACCTCAAAACAGTAGACCACCGTACATGTACGGCCATACCGTTCAAAACATGACCATTTGAAGTGAAAACTGTCATAATAGATTTATTTAATAATTTATTTTATATATTTATTATATGTATATTATTCGGCTTTCGTGATTTTTTTTAAGCAACACAAAAACTCTCAGAATTATTTTATAAAATTAATTTGCAATATTTTTTTTTTAGAAATAATTTACATTAAATCAAATTAAAAAATATTATATAAATATAATGTTTTTAAATATTAAATATTGCGTACATTAAAACAGTGAAAGATCGACCACCGCACGTTAAAACCTCAAAGGGTTAAAAAAAAGGTGCAGATCACTAATGTATATAAATGTTAAAAAACACTGCTTTAAAGCAACATTCATCTAATGAAAAATGTGTATAAATATTCGTATTTTTATTCACTATTTTTTACATAAGTAGATGTATAATGGAACGCGCGGATTTTAATTATGCGATCTAGTAAAGATCACAGACCGCATTAGACCAATCGGTAAATCTGTCGTATGGAAAATTAATCGACCCGCAATTTTTTGAGTATTTTTAATGTTTTTTAAAATATTTTTTATTTTCTTCGCAATTATTCATAGATGATTTTGATAAATCGTTAAAGGTTTTTAAATGCAATATATTTAAAAAAATTATGTCAAGCTTCACAGAAAATGTAAAACTTCTGCATATCTAATTTCATAAATATGTAGCTGTTTTCTAAATTTAAATTTAGTATTTAAAATCGATTTTCTTTTTGGTTACCATTATTAGTTCATATTTCGGTAGAATTTTAGTTTTCATATACATATATGTGTTTTGTGTGAACATTGAAACGCAAACTTAACAGTATTTTGAATAACCTGAAGTAATTTTAATTTAATTGTAATTTTTATTCTATTTGAGAAAATTTCATTTATCGAATTGTTTGTCAAAATCTAAGCTTTAAATTTCTCTCATGTAATAATAATGCGATGTCAAATCATGGTACACAATATTTAAATGAACATTAATGCGGAACCATATTATGCTTTTTGCTTTCTGATAATAGAACTTATATGAAAAAACTACATAATACACGTAAACATTGTATAGATTGTACTCTCCTTTTATTATCGTTTTTAAATCCATAATTCTGCAAACTTCTCTCGATTTTTTTTTTTAAGGCAAATTTATATATTCAATGAGCGTAATTACTTCATTAAATATTTTTGGTAAAAATATGTTAAATCCATTCATTATAAGCATTATGATATTACATTTCAAACTTAAATAGTTAAATATAATCTTTAATGTCCATTTAAGTAAAAAATATTGACATGAAATAGTATTATTAGCTTTAAGTGACAATGTTACTTTTCTATTTTTTTTAAACATGGAAAATATGATTTTTACTTCATTAAAAATTAATATATTCTTAAATCCCAATTTGTGGCCAATTGAAAGTTGACAAGTTGGTTTATCAACTTTGATGCATTTTTGACTCAGCTCCAATAAAATATACTATGATACTTTTACCAATTTAATTTAGTTTTATATATTTAAGTTTTTAATAAATAAATTATCCATAATTTTTTCTTCGAAATTTTAGTTTCGCCGACGAGCAAATATCACTATGGAACACATTGAGGATTTAATAGAGTTTGCGAAATTTTTATACGCCCACAACGCCATCACAATAGCAATTAATACACATTTAATAAGACAATCCCCTATCATGAATACGATAACTCATTACTCCAATTTCATCGATATTATTCGGCATCTTAGAAATTACGATAATTACCACAGAATTACCGATGTAAGTGAAATTGTGCTTTTAAAAAGTGTACTGAATGTGAAGAAGTGGTTAACCCTATTATTTGTGTAAATATTAATAAGTGGATAACCCTATTATAGTAGTCTGTTGTGAACTTTTTTGATTGAAAACATTTTTTTTTATTTGTTTTTAATAATTTCTGTATCATTAACACTGCATGGTATACAATATAATCATTCAAATACATCGAACTCGAACCCCAATTATGCATGATCATTTTATATGTTGCGTGGTTTGTCAAATTTTGTGTAATGTATTTTTTTATATGTGTATTTGAATCAATGTAGCATAAAAAACATGAATAAAACATATAAATATATGTTGTTAAATTTCTGTCCTGTGATTGGTCGGTCACACTGAGGGGCAGTATCGGTATGTGTATTTAGGACAATATTGTTTTTTTCGGATTTAATATCTTATCTTATTTTAATCAAATCACATCATCAAAAATTGAGATAGTATGTTAAAGTTGCTCGATTTCGATATGCGGAGTGCGTCACTTCAATAATATATTAGCGATTCGCGTTCTGTATGATACGTTAGTTCGTAGCGTCCTCAAATATGGCTCTATTGTCCGGAATATTAATAAATCTGTTGTTATAGATTAAATTTAAAGAAAAATCTGGGATATCTATTAAAATGTGAATATTGATCGTATCCGTATTTATTTCATAGTATATTTTTGTCAATAGCGCTACAATTTAATTCATTGTATTATCGGTGTAGCGTCTATTCAATGAAGCAGTTTTTAGGGGTGGTGTCAACAATCTATCCATATTCAGAAATTTTAAGCTCTGAGCTATGGAGTGTCATATTTATTGTTATAATTTATTATTTCCTGTAACATTTTAATGATAATAATAAGTGTGTATATAAGTGCATGTTTGAATTGATGTATAGTATATGTATGTATATATGTATTTCTCAATATGATATGAATAAGATAATTTTCAAAACTCCCCAACGGTAAAGTAAACGATTCGATACTTAACAAAGCGTTCAAATCTAATTTCTTTATCAACATTATATCAGGCGCGTATGATAAGATACTTTACCTTTCACTCGCTCGCGTGTTTAGTGACGACAGTGAGTGAGAAAAAGTATTTCAACGTACGCGCCTGCATTATAAATACCTAATTTAATTTATTATTATTTTGTTATTTTTTGTTATTTAATTAAAAAAATATTTTCATTATTATATATTCCTAATTTAATTTGATAATTGTCACATACTTATGGAACCAACGAAACTCTCCTATATGTTACATTTAGTAAGAATTCCGCATGGGTTGAATTGTTTATTCCTTGATTTTTTTTTGCGTCCCCCTTGAATCAGCCGCCCGCGCGTCAAGACGCGTTCGCTCTCCATCAGGATCGACCCTGAACTTGACGTTAGTTCATTCAACTTTTGATCCACTGAGCGAAATTAACTTGCATTGTAAGCGCAAGGTGCCCGAGAAGGAATCGATATTGAACCACCCTCCATAGAATGTTCTCTGACGACATGGCTACCTAGGATTCTGAAACATTTTTGCCGTGGAATAATTTCGTGTATGATTTCATTTGAAAACTGTGTTTTTAATTTTAATCTCTAGATATGTGTTTGTTCGGTTTTACGCTGTTAAAAAAAACTTTTTTTTAAATATCTCAAATCAAACATATTTTGCTCCTTATATGATATATAAACGCATGACTTTCTCACTCTTCTTGCACTTGACCTACATCTTGAACCTCTCCCGCTGCCCATGAAGTGTGTCAGTTGCTTTTTGAGAGTGCACGCGTGTTGCTGAAAATTTTCTCGTCCACTTTATAATTTAAATGCCTCGATTTAAATTGAGGGATGATATAATATTATTGTTTGTTACAGGGAGCGTCATTTGCGGCGAATGTCACCCATGATTCAGCGGTAAATGTTCATAATAGACAGCAAGTAAGTAGTTATTTTTATTTTTTTAAATACAAGCGATTCAATTCAATATTTTTAAATAAAAGTTATTCTAAAAAAAATATTAATGTATCATTATTGCAAAAGTCTTTCGGTTTTTAAGGTGCAAGTAAATGAATCAAAAAATAAAATGTGTAACACAACATCTTTTTCTACAATTGTTATCTACATGTCGAACAAAATCGATTCTACAATTATTCGTCAATATTTTATTTCAGTGAACGTCAGAGCTTCCACTTTTTATCTAAAATACACGCACGCTAGTCTAACATAGTCTAACATAATCACACATTAGGATTTTTTTTTAATTTGTGCTCCACATTTGATACTTACCAGCATCCCTGCCCATTGCATCACTGTGATTATTTTATCTTTATTTTGGGCTTAAAAAATCCCGTTACTGATACAATCACTGTTAACGAACACCGAGAGAATATTAAAAATATAGTTAATTTACCATAAATTATACATTTTTGCAAATGTAATAGAAAACACAACCTGATATGTATTAAAAAACAATTTTCTATGATTTTATAGTTTGCTGCAACCAGAGAGACCGTAGAGGAGCCATTAAACTTATCAACGTCACATAGAAGACAGTTGTTAAAGGTGTTTATGTACTTTGACCTAAACTTAACGTATTTTATGTTCTTTTATTATTCTTATTTTTGTAATTCCTCTTAATTTAGCTAATCAATCGTAAATTGTGATAATGGTAATTAACCAGCAACCAATGAAATGTAAATATATATGTTTATAAAAATGTATTATTTAATTATGTAATAAACAAAAATTAAAAAAAAAAAAAAATAAAATTTCTCAACTTAATACTAATCTACAAAAACTGTATTTAACCTATTTAATAATTCGTGTTTTATATTTTTAATGTTATAGACAACGAATGCTAAATATGTGCCGATTCCTCTCCCAAGGAGAATAAGAGAACACGTGAGCACTAGTTATTACTTTTTTGTAAAGAAAACAGATTAGTTTATTAAATAATATTCTAAAGAAAAAAATAGTGATTTAATATATCACATTTTATGACTCGATGTTAAATAGGTACTCAGTTACATTGGTACAGATTAAGATTAGTTATTAAATTTGTTGAGAACAATGAATACAGTGCCTAAAATTTAAATAAAACTGGTCCATTTACATCTAATAATATTTAATGGAAAATATATATTTAATATTATAGTTGTTGGCGTACGAAAATGACCTGGCTAGAGGTGTGCAGAGCTTCATGCCTAGCACAAGTGGACAGGTTAGTACTGTTTTTAAAAAACTGATAATAATGTATAAAAAGTATTTGTGTGTTTTAAAATTTCATTTTATAGTCCATATTCCTGCCAGAAACACCTCGGAATGTTCCAATTTATCGCTCAAGGAGATCAAGAATACAGGTTAGCACTAGTTTTTTCTTTAATAAAAATGATTAACTTAATAATAATCTATTATAAATGATATAATTGTGTTTTGAAATTTCATGTAATAATAGTCTACATATCCAGCAGAGACCACTAATACTAGTGTGCCAATTTATCTCGCAAGGAGAACAAGAGAACAGGTTAGCACTAGTTTCTTTATATAATAAATAAAACAGATTAACTTAATAATGATTTATAATAATTTCCTGAAATTTCATGTAATAATAGTCAACATATCCAGCGGAAGCAAATCAATTTATTCCGAACAATCGCCCACCGGGAACAAGAAATCAGGTTAGCAGAATTTCAACTTTTCATATTGTAGGGGGGGGGGGGCAAAAATTAACGATCAATCGTACTTTTTTTTTATATATATTATATCGATTTTTAAATGACGTGCATATTTATGGACACGTTCAAGAGGAAGTCAAATTCCTACCTCTTCTAAATGTTTATTATTTACGTCAAAGGCAATAAAATCGTGCCGTCGCGATCGAAACACTCGTTTATTCAAATATTAAGATTTACAGTAGCTGAGAATCGAATGAAGCATATCTAAACCTAATTTTGATCAATAGTAGAGTAAGTCAAAAATTCACGTCAAAAGCAATAAAATTGTGCCGTCGCATTTTTTATAATAATATTAAGACTTATAAGATGTGAAAATTAAATAATGTACACCTAAGCTGTATTTTGACGAATATGACGGACTTAAAAATCACGTCAAAAGCAATAAAATCGTGCCGTTGCCGTCGTAATGTAAGCGCTCGGATATTTGTCGCTCACATTATTTTTTGTAATATTATTATAATTAAATGAAACACATCTAAACCAAATTTTGCCCAATAGGAGAGCGCAAGAAACAATTATCGCTTCTCAGAAGTCAAAAATTCACGTCAAAAGCAACAAAATCGTGTCGGCGACGTCGCAGTGGGAACGCTCGTTGCCGAGCGTTCCCACTGCGACGGCGCCGACACGATTTTATTGCTTTTGACGTGAATTTTCGACTTCTGAGAAGCGATAATTGTTTTTGCGCTCTCCAATTGATCAAAATTCGGTTTGAATATACTTTAACCAATACTTTCATATATAATAATAAGTCCATATTAATATCAGTTATATTTTTAAAACATAGTATAATACTTTGCATGTCTTTGTATGTTTTAGTTTATCTTTCATGCAAGTTTACATAGTTTATCAATATGTATAGATTAAATAACAAAGATCGCAAAATATTAACTTATGAAATTCCACCCTTCACCACCTCACATTTGATTTCTGTATCATTTATTATAGCAACTTGTTGTCTATTATTTAAATATATTTTTAATAAATTAAGCGTTGGTCCTACTATTCCAATATGTTTTAATTTCTCTAATACTATGTTATGTTGCACTGTTTTAAAAGCTTTTTTAAAGTCTATAAATAAATCTAAAGCTGCATATTTTGTATTGGATTTGGTTTTAAATCCGTATTGTAAATGTGATGTTTTAAAAAAAATCATTTATAATTCTAAATCATGCATTTTTCTGGCCAAATTCAAGAATAGATAATTACCTCACCTGCTCGCTTAAATAACGTCCCTTCAGGTTAGCAATAGTTATTGCTTTTTAAAAAAACATATTTTATGGATTCTCAATTACAGTTGATATAAATCAATATGTGTCAAATAAAAATCAAAGAATGTTATGAATATGCAGATTGAAATGATAGAAAAGTATTTTACTATATGTAATTAATATATTCGAAGTATCATTTTTTATGTATTTTTACTTATTGTAGATGACCCTCAGACCTCCAATGCCTGATTACAGCCAATATCTATTGAACAAACAGGTGAGCACTATTTTTCAATATCAAATTAAAATAAATACTATTTATTTATATAAATTTAATCATATTTCATATTAAAGAGGATGTCAATTCCATTTGGCTCTACCAGACGTGTGGCAAATGACCGCCCTAACGAAATAAGCGATCAGGTCAGTACTTTATATTACATTTTTATATTTATGTAATCTATTCGAAGTACCATGTTATATAATTTTATGTTATTGCAGACACCCATTGCACCTCTTATGCCCGAGTATAGGCCACGTCAATCTAACGAACAGGTTAGCACTATTTTATTATGTTATAATAAAACTTAATATAATTTTATATGATCTATATGTAATCAATTTAATCTTATTCCATAATTTTATGTTAAAGGAGAAGTCAGCTTCAATTGGCTCTACCAAACGTATGGCAAATGCCCGCCCTAACGCAACAAGTGATCAGGTCAGTATTTTATATTCTTTTTTTTATAATTTTTATAGATTTACTTGCAAAGTTAAAGAAATATTATTTTTAAAGTAAAAAAATACTTTTTTTATATAACATATTTTAAGGTTTTTTATAATATATGAATATTAATTTACCTTTGATATGAATAAGTACGTTTCAAAGTAAAATAATGAATGGTAATAGTGCAGATTAGGATTTGACTTTTACAGAATTATTTTAAATATTAATTTAATGAAACTATCAGATTCGAGAACATCATGATTTTTTATTAAAAGTAATGTATATAATTGACACGAAAATTATTATAGTTTAAATCAGTATTGTATCAGAGTCTATATGTTATCACCATACACGTATAACACAATATTAACATTATAATTATACACACGTGTAACGCATTGATCATGTCATTTTGTTGTAATTATAAATACAGAATAATTAAATATATAAAGCATTAGTCACTAGAAGTAATGGATCATACAGTCGTATTATTCACGGAGCATCCATACTCTCTCGCTGTTCCTTAACAACAATCATGAATATTAGTTATTTAATTTTATTGTATTGCAGACACCCATTGCACCTCTTATGCCCGAGTATAGGCCACGTCAATCTAACGAACAGGTTAGCACTATTTTATTATGTTATATTAAAACTTAATATAATTTTATATGATCTATATGTAATCAATTTAATCTTATTCCATAATTTTATGTTAAAGGAGAAGTCAGCTTCAATTGGCTCTACCAAACGTATGGCAAATGCCCGCCCTAACGCAACAAGTGATCAGGTCAGTATTTTATATTCTTTTTTTTATAATTTTTATAGATTTACTTGCAAAGTTAAAGAAATATTATTTTTAAAGTAAAAAAATACTTTTTTTATATAACATATTTTAAGGTTTTTTATAATATATGAATAATAATTTACCTTTGATATGAATAAGTACGTTTCAAAGTAAAATAATGAATGGTAATAGTGCAGATTAGGATTTGACTTTTACAGAATTATTTTAAATATTAATTTAATGAAACTATCAGATTCGAGAGGATCATGATTTTTTATTAAATGTAATGTATATAATTGACACGAAAATTATTATAGTTTATATCAGTATTGTATCAGAGTCTATATGTTATCACCATACACGTATAACACAATATTAACATTATAATTATACACACGTGTAACGCATTGATCATGTCATTTTGTTGTAATTATAAATACAGAATAATTAAATATATAAAGCATTAGTCACTAGAAGTAATGGATCATACAGTCGTATTATTCACGGAGCATCCATACTCTCTCGCTGTTCCTTAACAACAATCATGAATATTAGTTATTTAATTTTATTGTATTGCAGACACCCATTGCACCTCTTATGCCCGAGTATAGGCCACGTCAATCTAACGAACAGGTTAGCACTATTTTATTATGTTATATTAAAACTTAATATAATTTTATATGATCTATATGTAATCAATTTAATCTTATTCCATAATTTTATGTTAAAGGAGAAGTCAGCTTCAATTGGCTCTACCAAACGTATGGCAAATGCCCGCCCTAACGCAACAAGTGATCAGGTCAGTATTTTATATTCTTTTTTTTATAATTTTTATAGATTTACTTGCAAAGTTAAAGAAATATTATTTTTAAAGTAAAAAAATACTTTTTTTATATAACATATTTTAAGGTTTTTTATAATATATGAATAATAATTTACCTTTGATATGAATAAGTACGTTTCAAAGTAAAATAATGAATGGTAATAGTGCAGATTAGGATTTGACTTTTACAGAATTATTTTAAATATTAATTTAATGAAACTATCAGATTCGAGAGGATCATGATTTTTTATTAAATGTAATGTATATAATTGACACGAAAATTATTATAGTTTATATCAGTATTGTATCAGAGTCTATATGTTATCACCATACACGTATAACACAATATTAACATTATAATTATACACACGTGTAACGCATTGATCATGTCATTTTGTTGTAATTATAAATACAGAATAATTAAATATATAAAGCATTAGTCACTAGAAGTAATGGATCATACAGTCGTATTATTCACGGAGCATCCATACTCTCTCGCTGTTCCTTAACAACAATCATGAATATTAGTTATTTAATTTTATTGTATTGCAGACACCCATTGCACCTCTTATGCCCGAGTATAGGCCACGTCAATCTAACGAACAGGTTAGCACTATTTTATTATGTTATATTAAAACTTAATATAATTTTATATGATCTATATGTAATCAATTTAATCTTATTCCATAATTTTATGTTAAAGGAGAAGTCAGCTTCAATTGGCTCTACCAAACGTATGGCAAATGCCCGCCCTAACGCAACAAGTGATCAGGTCAGTATTTTATATTCTTTTTTTTATAATTTTTATAGATTTACTTGCAAAGTTAAAGAAATATTATTTTTAAAGTAAAAAAATACTTTTTTTATATAACATATTTTAAGGTTTTTTATAATATATGAATAATAATTTACCTTTGATATGAATAAGTACGTTTCAAAGTAAAATAATGAATGGTAATAGTGCAGATTAGGATTTGACTTTTACAGAATTATTTTAAATATTAATTTAATGAAACTATCAGATTCGAGAGGATCATGATTTTTTATTAAATGTAATGTATATAATTGACACGAAAATTATTATAGTTTATATCAGTATTGTATCAGAGTCTATATGTTATCACCATACACGTATAACACAATATTAACATTATAATTATACACACGTGTAACGCATTGATCATGTCATTTTGTTGTAATTATAAATACAGAATAATTAAATATATAAAGCATTAGTCACTAGAAGTAATGGATCATACAGTCGTATTATTCACGGAGCATCCATACTCTCTCGCTGTTCCTTAACAACAATCATGAATATTAGTTATTTAATTTTATTGTATTGCAGACACCCATTGCACCTCTTATGCCCGAGTATAGGCCACGTCAATCTAACGAACAGGTTAGCACTATTTTATTATGTTATAATAAAACTTAATATAATTTTATATGATCTATATGTAATCAATTTAATCTTATTCCATAATTTTATGTTAAAGGAGAAGTCAGCTTCAATTGGCTCTACCAAACGTATGGCAAATGCCCGCCCTAACGCAACAAGTGATCAGGTCAGTATTTTATATTCTTTTTTTTATAATTTTTACAGATTTACTTGCAAAGTTAAAGAAATATTATTTTTAAAGTAAAAAAATACTTTTTTTATATAACATATTTTAAGGTTTTTTATAATATATGAATAATAATTTACCTTTGATATGAATAAGTACGTTTCAAATGTAAAATAATGAATGGTAAAAGTGCAGATTAGGATTTGACTTTTACAGAATTATTTTAAATATTAATTTAATGAAACTATCAGGTTCGAGAACATCATGATTTTTTATTAAAAGTAATGTATATAATTGACACGAAAATTATTATAGTTTAAATCAGTATTGTATCAGAATCTATATGTTATCACCATACTCGTATAACACAATATCAAAATTATAATTATACACACGTGTAACGCATTAATCATGTCATTGTGTTTTAATTATAAATACAGAATAATTAAATTTATACAGCATTAGTCACTAGAAGTAAAGAATCATACAGTCGTATTATTCACGGAGCATCCATACTCTCTCGCTGTTCCTTAACAATAATCACGAATATTAGTTATTTAATTTTATGGTATTGCAGACACCCATTGCACCTCTTATGCCTGAGTATAGGCCACGTCAATTTGACGAAAAGGTTAGCACTATTTTATTATGTTATATTAAAACTTAATATTATTTTAAATGACCTATATGTAATCAATTTAATCGTATTCCATTATTTTATGTTAAAGGAGAAGTCAGCTTCAATTGGCTCCACCAAACGTGTGGAAAATGCCCGCCCTAACGTAACAAGTGATCAGGTCAGTATTTTATATTATTTTTTTAATAATTTTTACAGATTTACTTGCAAAGTTTTAGCAATATTATTCTTAAAGTAAAAAATACATATATTATATTACATATTTTAGAGCTTTTTATAATATATGAATAATAATTTACCTTTGATATGAATAAGTACGTTTCAAATGTAAAATAATGAATGTTAATAGTGCAGATTAGATTTGACTTTTACAGAATTATTTTAAATATTATTGAAATGAAACTATCAGGTTCGAGAAGATCATGATTTTTTATTAAATATAATATATATAATTGACACGAAAATTATTATAGTTTAAATCAGTATTGTATCAGAATCTGTATCTTATCACCATACACGTATAACACAATATTAAAATTATAATTATACACACCTGTAACGCATTGATCATGTCATTGTGTTGTAATTATAAATACAGAGGAATTAAATTTATAAAGCATTAGTTACTAGAACTAAAGGATCATACAGTCGTATTATTCACGGAGCATTCCTACTCTCTCGCTGTTCATTAACAATAATTATTTAATTAAACCTATATTTATGTAATCTATTCGAAGTAACATGTTAAATAATTTTATGTTATTGCAGACACCCATTACACCTCTTATGCCTGAGTATATGCCACGTCAATTTAACGAACAGGTTAGCACTATTTTATTATATAATATTAAAACTTAATATTATTTTATATGATCTATATGTAATCAATTTAATCGTGTTCCATATTTTTATGTTAAAGGAAATGTCAGCTCCAATTGCCTCTACCGGAAATGTGACAAATTACCGCCCTAACGCAACAAGTGCTCAGGTTAGTACTTTGTATTACTTTTTTTATAATTTATAGAATACATTATACACAACGTGTTTTTATCAAATATTTTCGGATTTTTCTAATGTTGACGAGTTCCAATTAAACACAAATTGGTCCGATACAGTAATATTTTATTGAAAGTATATACATCTTTAATAAGTGAACGATGGACGAGGCACCACCGGATGTTGTCCTTACGTTGACGTCCGCCAAAATAATTTGCTGGCTTCCGCCACCATAACGTCTTTCTTATCTTATTTATAATTTATTTAACACACCGATATTAATAAATCAAAAAAATATATATTTGTTTATCAAATATTATTTATTTAAAAAATAATTATTTTATACATTATAATCATAATCGTCAAACTTCATAAATTTTATAAAATATGTATTTCACAATACTGTGCGAATATATGTGCCAAGATTTATATGCATGTTAGTACTAGTTGTTTTTTTTTAATTTTACATACATTTTTTTGCTATAAATATAAATTAAATAATAATCTATTTGTAACCGATTTAATAAATTGCGTTCTATTATTTTATGTTATATAGTTCTTTTTTACCAGCAGCTTATACATATGTGCCAAAAAAAAAATCCAATGATGAGAAAAGTACATGATAGCAATAGATATTACTTTAATGTAAATAAAACTGATTCCCTTGCAAAGTTTAATTAATAATATTTTAAAAGCTAAAAATACCAGTTTAATACTAGGTAGAGCAAAAACATTTTTTATAGTATTAAAATTATTATTTCATGTACTTATAAATTATACTTTTCATCGTTATTATCAAATTTTCAATACATTTTTTATAAAACCCTGGTTTTTACAAAATTATATTAAATATTATTTAATTGATACTATATGTATGTAATATATTCAATAATTTATTTTCCATAATTTTATGTTGTAGGAGGTGGCACAACAAATTGAAGTGGGCAATCGCGTGGCTGAGTATAACCAATATCCAAGAACAACAGGACAGGTTAGCATTAGTTTATTATATTATAATAAAATCGATTTACTTAATATACTATATGTACGTATACATAACCTATTATTTAAACCGTATTATATAATTCTGTATTATAGAGATTGTTACCGACAACAGATCCGATACATTTTGTGCCAGAAGAAAGCCAAAAAACGACTAATGTGCAGGCTAGTACAAGTTGATGTTTTTTTTATTAATATATAAACATAATTAATTTTGTTCTTATATAAATTATGTTTTTATTAATTTACTATATTATCGTAATCTATTTTTATTTCAAAGGAGATGGCATCTTCAGTCTATCAACCTAAGAAACGCGGGAGGAAAAGGAAAAATCCGGTTAGGATAAATTTAACGGATTATCTCAAAAAAATTTAATAAATAATATTTTATAGTAATATATTATAATTTTATGTTATAGGTTGAGCCATTAGACGGTCAATCGATTAAACAAGTGGCAAAAAAGTGCAAAAAAAATACGAACGATAAGGTTAAGGTACCGTATATTATTTTTGTTCAGATTTACTTGCAATATATGTATATAAATATTAACGTAATCTATTTTTATTTCATAGGAGAAGGCATCTGCAGTCAATCCACCTAAGAAACGCGGAAGGAAAAGGAAATATCCGGTTAGGATAAATTTAACGGATTTATTCACAAAATTTTATTAAATATTATTTTATAATAATATCTTATAATCTTATGTTATAGGTTGAGCCATTGGTTGTTCAGCAAGTGTCAAAAAGCTGCCAAACAAATATGGACGAGGTAAAGACCATATATTATTTTTGTTAAAAACATATAATTCCATTAGCATAAAGTGCTATGGCTTTGATTCAAAATATTTCGATAGCCCTATTTTCACATTGTCTAGGAAATGTTGCATCGATAAAAATTAGTCATTGTCGGAAGGTCTGGATAATAAGATGGATAAGATAAAACCTTTCAGCGAAGTTCCTAGCTTTTATCGACAGTTAAATTCGTCGTTAAAATTTAAATTCAATAAAACGAGCTAATATACATATATACACTGTGAAATAATCTCCCTTTCGCTCGCTCACGTGTTAAGTGACGAGAGTGAGTGAGAGGCAAGGGCATGCGGATCGCATGCGCCTGATATACACCTATGTTACTATATATTAAATAAATCGTGTTCTTTCATTTTATGTTATAGGAATCAGCTACTGCAACTGAAGTGATTGGATGTACTCAAAATGTCCCCCAAATGCCAACAAATGCGCAGGTTAGCACGAGTTATTACATTTTTATTTGTTTTAATGAAACGTTTTATCTTTGATTATATATATATTTATGTAGTGGTGGTTTATTACTGCATAAAAAATACATATACAATTAATGCATAGACCTCCAACTGCGAGTACCTGGATGAGAACAAATCAGTATTTTATGGCAGATGAGTAAAAAGTCTGATAGTTGTACTCATTGGATAGTTGTCCAATATTCCTGTTCTTGCATGCAGTATGTACTTAAATCAGTATTTAGGAATGCAAGGTGGCACACAAAAACGAAGTTTTTAAAGAATCTCTAGATTGCTTATATTGCTTACCAGCAACTTAAAGATATGCTTTAGCAAATATACTCGATTCGAGTAAATTATATCCCAGTATACCTTGAAGGGATTTTGTGTGAAATAAAAATCATATTTATATTCCCATGTGTATGGATATGTGCGAAACTTTTTTTGGATCATTTCTATTAATATTATACAAGGCGCACGGTGACCCCGAGCTCTTCATTTGATTATAAACTCTATGCCGGTGGAATTTATAGAACATATAAATCCATTACTACTTCTTAGTGACGAGTCATTTTATAATTAATATTAAAATCTGTAGTTATGTAGGTTGCTTTGGAAGAATTATAAGCCGAATGAATTATAATCCTCTCTAATAATTTATTAAATTATTTGTTATAGCAGTCTGGACGTGGTCAAGAACTCAACGGGACAGTGTCGTTTAAGAAGGTTAGCACAAGTGATAATACAAAAATCGATTCGAATTCTAAAATTTTGTAATAAACTGTTTCAGCTGTCAGATATTGTCATCGAACAACTTCTGAATAAAGAGCCTGATCCTTTGAATTTGACTACAAAAGCAGCAAAACCGGCACAAATGGTGCGCATTATTCATAAATTACACAGACCTGCGAAAAACTATTTAAAAAAAAAATAGTTTTGTAAACTGCTTATTATGCAATTTTTAATGCTGATTCTAAAAATGAAATCCATTACGTTGGGTTATTTTTGAAAAAAATAGGAATTTGTATTTTAATGTTGACACTTGATATATACCAGAATACACAAATTCATTAAGAATGTTCCTAATCGATAAAAAAGTCCTTAGAGCAACATTTTCTCTTTCAATCAAAACTTATTTTTACGCTGTTTTCTTTGTAAATTTCCTGAAGATCTTGCAATATTTCGCGATTATGTTCACATTACATCTTCCTTGGTATCGCATTTCCATTATTATGTTCCGGTGAAATCTTTCACCTTGCTTACTGCTTACTGAACCCAAATTTTCCATATGTACTTTTAAAGACAGGTGTCTGGTTTTTATTAGTTTTATTTTTGTAACTATGCTAATTTCATCAAGTTTAATGCAAATGTTTTCTGCTTTATACTCTTTTTTTAAATGTTAACAAAATTAAAATATTTATTTAATATACCATAAATATGTATGTATTATACATAAAAGAGTTTCACTATACTTTTCGTACTATTAAATGTCAAAATTAGAAGTATAAACAATTTTTTTCAATATGAGTCCAATAATCAGCACCTAAAAAACTACTTTTACATAGCAGGCTTGTGTTATCTTTAAATTGTAAACTAATACATGTTTTTTTTTTATAATTTAGCCGCCAGCTACAGTGACTGCCAGTAATACTCACAAGGAACAGCAGGTCTTAAAATAAATAATATAATTTATATTGGAGTAATAAACTCAAACTGTAATTTTATGTTATAGAGGTCATCTGTAATCAAGTGTGGATATAGCAAAACATGCTTGGAACATGAAAGTTATGCACAGCATGTTGATGTTGTACAACAGGTACGTTATATTTATAAACAAAAATACTTATGTGATGAAAACCTATTTTGTATTAAAACAAATAATAATCATATCGATATAAAGTAAGATTACTCTCGAGTGTTCTTAATTACAGAACCTAAACCGTATTTTATAACAGTAACTTTGTGCGCGCTTTTTCCCCAGTTGCATTAAATATGTTTATTCAATAATAACAGATTGCGGAAACGTAAAATTCTAATCATAATCAATATACCACCTCGGACCACTTTCCTGTGTTTTAATACTGGAAGGTGAGACTGAGATTATCCATAAAATTGTCTTTGATTATAGCACTGCTGATTGGAAGGGTTTCGAGAGTATTGTCGAGTCGGGGGCGCTAAAACTATCGACGATCATATTAATTATTAAACATCCATAATCGAACAAGATAAAATATCATCACTACCGACGCGTAAAATTAATTATAATTGTTAAGCTTTCTCCATCGATTAATAAAAATATTAAACTTACTGTATCGATTATTAAATACAACATGTTTCGGATCTGCCGTCATTGTGCCCTTTAAACCGATATTTAATAGAAAGAGCGCGTTAACTATAAAAAATAAAATAAGTACTCAACTTATTGATTTTAATTTTTTTGAATTCTAAAATGTTTTTAATTTTTTTCTCTTAAATTAGTATTATATAAAGTATTACATTTTGAAAGCTGCAGATGTCTAGTAAAATAAATACAACACTAATGTATAATCGAGTTATTACCTAATTTAACGTAGTTACGTAGACTTCAAATTCTCTTTTAGTTTCAAACATTTTATTAATCAAAAACTAAATTTTAATAACTACATGATTAAATCTCTATCCGACTACTAGAGCATAATATTAATTAAGACAATACATTGACATGATATAATCATTGAAAAAAACAATAATTATCACCAAACATGAACATTACTCTCTTTTCTAGAACCATACAATTTAAGTTTAAGCAACAGTGTTATTTTGTTACAAAAAAACAGTTTTGACAATATTTAATTTTAATTTACATCACTATTTTAAGGAATAATTTAAAAAAACTCTCCTTACATCTAAAATATTAATTATGGCACCAAGAAAAAAAATACTAACAATCTCTTGAAAACAAGACAGACATTATAATTTTCATGATGAATGGTGAGAGATCAGTTAGTCATAAAAATCATGACATTTTTAATTCCTGCAAATGATTATACTTAGTCTTGGATATTTTCTGTGGGGTTTGATGAAGCTAGGGAACATCTGACAAAAGAGATTCGATTTGTTTATGGCGCCTGGGTAATAGAGAAAATTCTTTTGAGAACTTTTTAATCAATAATGTCATCGATATTATATCTAAGGACTCTTATCAGTAACACATTTCTCACCAGCAATTCTTCCATGGCGTATAGAGTCATAAACATGGTAATCTTCATTGCTATAATCTTTGAAAAAGATAAAATCTAGAAAGAGTCTAGATCTTGCATCAGTTGCATATTAGCTGGGAAGAAATATTTCCTGATTTTTTAGTGTCCTTTCCATAGTCGGCTTCCATTTGGTTGTGGCCCTTTTTCTGTTTATATTTTGAGAGGTGCATCCATCCGTGTAAATGTCTTATGGTCTTTGTCAACAAGTTTCGCCAAATTATTTATGAAAAATTTAGCATAAGTCGGTAACAGTTATAACTGAGCTTTAAATTGAATAACAGGTTTCAAGTACAGTTTTTGAATAGATTTTCTACAATAGTGTTAAGGTAGTTTTAGTAGAGAAAATTCAATACCGAGCTTTTTTTCGTAATTTGTTCATAGCTAATATTTATTTTTGATTCTGTAGAACGTTTCTGGGTTCCTGTCTGTCATCTATTACCCAACCAATACATGACTGTCCATTCCTTAACACTAAAACTTCCCAAAAACATACTTTGGCATACTCTCATTTTCTTGTCAGAAGTTTTCAGATAGACTTTGCTTTCATTGTGATTTTTGCACGTCTATGAAAGTCAGCCCATAAACTTTTTTCTCGTTCCGTGACATTGCCCAAAAGTCATCAAATATTTATTTTCGAATGTCTTCTGTAAGCATATACTTTCCAATTTAATTTCCTAGAAGATTTTGAAATATCTTGTACATATTTGTCATCGACCATCCTGAAACCTAAGTACAGTCTGTCCAAGATGTGAACGCTCATCGATATAGTATTGGTGAGAAATGCAATAGGGTAACCATGTGAAATTACAAGTTAAATTAATTTGTTTAAAAAAACGTAAAATATCACTTTCTTACTTATTTAGTTTATTTATATACATATTTAACTCAAAAACATGAGAGCAGTTTTGGAATCACTCTCCAGGTTGAATATCTGTTCAATATAATATTTTTAAAATACCAATAGAATATTACAGGAATTGTTTTATTGATTACAATGACAATAATTTATAATAAAAATATAAAACATAATAAATTTTAATTCAATTTTCCACGTATGGCAACCCTACCCTTAAAACAGCCCTGATTTAGTATTGATAACGTTCTCCTATCGGTGTAAACAAGTTCGCGGAAAACTGTGTATGTATGCATACATGCGTACACGCACTCTTATTTCCAACACAATGATGATGAGCGTTAACATCTTGGATGGACTATACTTTTTTCCCATCATTCTCTTTTTTTTATTACCTTGCTTTTTCTACGCGTCCACTTATGCATTTCATTTTATTGTCATTTGTTCTTTCCGGGAAACAGTCAATGTCCTTCAACTGAATAGATGATGACAGAGACTGGATTATTTTTTTGCATTAAACATTTTTTTTTTATTTTTATATAGTTTCAAGATGAAATATTAGGAAAAAGTTTCGTTTAAAAGTTGAATTAAATGAAGTGAAAAAATGTTTTTTTTTTGGAAAATCCAATGGACAATAATAAATCAATTTATTTATGTGGTGGTGGTCCCGATAGAGGAAACCTCAGGATTAAATGTCAATCAATGCCTACCTAATTATTGTGTAAAAAAAAAACACGATTGAGTTTTCTTTCTTAATTTTAAATATTATCGGAAAAATATCACCTAATTCTTACTATTCATAAATTAACTTAAAGATATGTAACTAAACCTAACTATATGATAATTTAGCTTTGATTTTAGACTCTTCAACTGTGATATTATTTGATTTAAAAAGAGCAGTTTGATAGGAGTGAATATATATTGGCTGAAATTAAAATAATTTATTATTTAGGGGCCGGCATTTAGATCCATTGCTCCTCGTGGTTGGCAAGCATCTGACACTGATTCTAGTACAAGCACACAAGTACGTATTAATCACAATGAAAGGAATTTCGATTCAAATTCAAAATTTATTTTAAACATATTACAGTTGCCGGAGAGTTTTTTAAGAAACTCAATGATTGGTCCCTTTCCCAGTATTTGGTTATACTCAACTTATATCGCGGCTAAAAATTCCGCGAATTCGCAATAGGTATGTATTTTTAATCATATGTACTTTTTATTGTATTTACAACAAATGTGTTGTGAGATAATAACGGGGGTGTGATTATTTGTCATAGTGATTTTCATTTGAATGGATGTATGACTTCATTTTTGTTCAATCCTTTTGTTGTCATACTTTTTGTCACATGTTACAAGACGTTTGACAAATTAATAGTTTAAAAAATCACACAACAAACTTTTTGCTTTTCATTCGGTTCATGCGGCACGTGTTTGTCAAGCTTTTTGACTTTCTGTTTAATTAATAACGTTCAACTTTTATCCAAGCTTTCGAATTTCGAATCCGCAGCCATATATCAACTAAAAAAAGGTGACAACTACATTCTTAAGTAAGATTTTTCTGGTATTTGTGTCCTGAATATTAGTTCGTTTCGTTATATTTAATCAATAATAGTTGCGAATCGATTATCCTATTCTACTAATCCGCCGTGGAACTTTAATTACAATGGAATATAAATACTTTTCAAGTACACTAAAAAAATATTTTGATAATAATTATTTCGTATAAAATTTTGTATACTAAAAATATAACGAGAATGTAAGAAATATAAATATTGCATAAAAAAAGCTGACAAACTCTCGTTCTGACATTTGGCAACTACAGCCGATTGACAGTTACTCGTTCGACGATGTATTTTTGATGACATGGAAATATAATAATTTATACATAAAGATCGTAAAATGTCACTGGAAATTTATTTAAACGCGAAGCAAAGCATATAAACATATCTTAAACTGATTTTAAACCACATGACCGAAATATAAGTTTTTATGAAATAAGCAAGCTAATTTTATTGATATAACTCTGTGTTGCGCGAAAATCACGCGGTAAAAAATGACCCATCCATTAAGTGTTAAATAAATTTTGTTTCAAATTGCAGTCTAATATTGTCACGTAACTTCTATAGTTATATGTATTTATTCAGTTAAACAATTGCATTTTTTTAATAAAGATGAGTGAAAAACTATTTTTACATTAAAAAAAATCATTAATAACTAAAAACGATAACAGAGAGTGCACCGATTAATCTAATAATGTAAGTGAAGTGAATAAAGTACGCGAATCAAATAAAATAATGATTTTTTAAAAAAGCTTTTTCAATGGAAAATATTGCAATGTTGAATGAATTTTTTGAAATTCATCTTTAAAATATAATACAAACTTGCGACTTAAAACAAATAATACCGTCACAATAATTACTATAAAAATATTGCCAATAATATACTTACCGAAATTGCGACAAACAAATTCTAAGGTGTTGACGAATAAAAGTTTATAAAATCGATCGGTGTCGGGCATCTCCTTATTATTTTATTAAGCTTATTTTTTTTAAAACAGGTCTAACATATTCCTGTTGTGATAAAATGTATTCGAACGACGTTCCAGCACCATTACACCACTACACAAGAGATTAAACATTATTTTACACACACAAAAGTCACCTATCGGATACTTAAAATTCTTCCAACTTTCAACAGCATAGTCCCAAGTAAGTTTCTGCACCTAAATTCAATTCTACTATTTTCTGCCGAAGCATGGTATATGATATAAAGTGTACCAATAAATGATTTGAACTTATTTGGTTCTGAAGTTTTCTTGATAGCATCACCTACTGATAATTTTAGTATGTGTCAAATTACAATAAAAGAAAAACATTTTGACATCCATATTTTAACTCTTTTTTTTAATTATCTTCTGTCATCCTATAATAGTGAAGACATTTCTACCAAGTCTATCAGTGAATTCATTCCAACACCTTCAATATAGTTATCCGTCGAAAAAAGTGATAAAAAAGTATGTTATATGACAAAAAAGCATTGGATATTCATATTTTATGCAACGTATAAAAATTAAAAATGTATTTGAGAAAGGATATATATGCATATATATGTGTATGTGTGTGTGTGTGCATGTTTTCTGAGCATATCAGAAAAATCTTCCTTGAACTAAAACATAATAACATTCCATTTTTTTATTTCAGCCATTGCCGAACCAGCTAACTTTCAATACAAATACGCCGCTCCCACTTAAACCGCAAGCTCATTCGGAAAATGAGAGCGATGCTTCACTATCTAAAACTAAAGAACCCAGAACACCACGAAAACCACGCAAACCGAACTACATTACCATTATTTCGGTTGAAACGGCTAATTCTGAAATTCCACCTTTCGCTGCTTTACGGCTTTTAGACAAAAATGCAAATAAATGGAAAGGTAAGAAGACTAGAGGACTGCCAATCAAACAAACACAAAAATCAACCGAAATAATGGTAAAAGATAGTGAAGAGGAGAACACAGAAGTAATCGTGGGCAGATCCATGCCAGAGATCGGCGATGAAATACCTACAGAGCCATTTGTTATTAGACATAAATTTTAAAGCGTTCAGAAACATCATCTCGTACCAAATGCATGGAGATTAGTAGAATGGAGTCTGATAATCTATATACATATGTAAGTCTCATTAAATTGTTGCTAGTTTTAAGTGTTCTCTGTTCTTCCTCATTATCGATGCTGGCATATAAAAATGCAGTTGTATTTCGAATCACATCTATTGACTGTTATGGTACAATACACTCGTTGTCTTTTTTAGAACTATATTATCTTTATTAAGAATGTTCTTCTTACTGAACATGAATATAATAATATTATGAGCATTATATTGCAATTAATGTGTTAAAATGTAAATTTAAATTTGGATTCGGATGTAAATTAACCGTGTTTTTTATGAAACCAAAGATTAAACTGAACTATGATTGTAAACAAACACCTTCAGGTGAATTTGTATCTGTAATACAATTATTTCGAAATGAGATTTAAATAAACTTTATTGGGAACAATCAAGTATCACTATTTTTATATGATATATTCCATTTATTGGATATTATAGAACCACTCTAACGTTGTGTATTTTTCAGAATTACTGTACTAACTATAACTTACAATTACTTGTAATATCTTATATTGAAAATGTATCTCTCGGTGAATCTGTGTATAGTTTTAAGTAATGATATTTTGATAGGGTTTTAATGAAACCGAGTATTACCAAATATATATATTTATGAATATATTATATTGTAATTGATGTATTGAAATGTAAATCCAAACGTTACATTATATTGAATTTTTATGTAACCATATCGAAGGAATTATACGTTCCATTTAAAACTATGATTAAAATTGAACTAAGGTTTTATACAATACAACTGCAGTTACAATTGAAGTGTATAATCATATCAATGTCACATTATTAAAAGTGACTTAAAATTAATATTAAAAAAAATGTTTTTTGGGAACAAAGATGAAACATTCTAGTTCAAGACTAAGATTAAAATTGAGCTAAAGTCTTAAACAATACACTTGCAGATATAACTGAAGTGTATAGTTATATAATGTCATACAGTAATTTAATCTGTATGAGAAGTGACTGTAATATATTTACTTAAAATAAGATTTAAAAAAAAATGTTTGTTGGGAACAAAGTATATGATACATTCTATTTAAAAGGTTTAAAACGACCTATAATTTAAGAGTAAGGTGATATGAATACGTCACATAGTCAGAAACTGGCTGTTATACATTTAGTTCAAAATAAGATTAAAAAATGTTGATTAGGAACAAGCAAGTTGTTTCAAAAATTCTTATATGCATATACATAGTATACTAACTTGACTGTTTTACTATATATTAATGGTAAATTTTATTTAAAAACATTTTCTCTGCAACTATAAAGAGTAAAAAAAAATTAACATGTTGCATTAAGTCACTGGATTCATAGGTAAAGTGACTTATACATTTAACTCAAAAAATGTTAATTGGAAACATATACATATATTAATATTTGTTAAGAACGTTAAGATTAATAAAAAGTGTTAGAACACAACATATTGTTTTATTCACAATAAACCATTTAAAAATAATTAAATTGGTCATTGCTAAAAATAAATCTATATAATAAAAAAATATAAGCATTAAAATGTGTCATATTTTGACTTGTAGCTATGGGGGAGAGGTGGAGGGGGCGGGCCGCCCCGGGCGGCACTTGCTTGGGGACGGCATCTTTGCGATGGGATCGTCTAGTGCGGTACTTAACCCTAAATGCACTAAAATATATATATATATACTTATCCACGAATAGCAAGAGCTGAACAATAACCAATTAATTATTTTAAGAAATGCTAATTTTATGACCATGCAAAAAAATGTATAGGGGGGGGACGGCAATTTTAAGGATCGCCCCGGGCACCACATACTCTAACTACGCCACTGTAAATAATGCATTATAATAATATATCATACGTGTAAAATTGTTATCGACCTCTGCTACTCTCCAAAGTATGCCGATGCGCTGTAGTTTCCCGATAATAACCGTTATTGCAGCGCAGGTAGAAACAAAAACAACACACAATCGTATTTTTATCCAATCCTTAGTGCAATCCAATTGTTTTCTTCTTCAGGTTCTTCTCGGAAGAGAAATTTTGAAATTTTTTCAGGGTTAAAAATGTGAGCGATTAAAACAATATACATATATGTAAATTATGATAATAAACTTTATTCGAAAATATTACAACTGATAGCTTTCGCAATAAATTTTCCAATAAGGAGCTTACAACAGGTGACTAGAATCGGCGCTCTTCTAAACCATTATTCAATTATATGCCTAATCAATACCGATATGTAGATACATAAAGGTGATGCGTAAATGTTTTAAAATAAATATCAAATAAGAACAGTGAAGACGATTAAATTAAAATATATTTTAGAACTTTCAAAGTAAAGAAATTTCGATGTTTTTTAGATGAAAACAATAACTTCAATGGTATATAATAAAGATAAAAAAGTTTAAAACGATGTTTTTAAAAACTTATTTTTATGGTAAAATTATAATGCAATTCAAAACACATAATCTTTTATGTATGGTATTTGATTTGAGTCATTGACAAAATGATTGGATAAGCACTCGATCAACCTGTTGCACAGTTTTACAAAGATGTCCCATATGCGATTGCAAATAATATAATATATTTATAATTTTTAATTTTAATATATAGTAATAAAAAATGAGGTATAAAAACAAAGGCAGTACATTCAAAATTTTAAAAAAAGTTTCCAAAAATACAAGCAGATGATGCTGTGTCTTGCTTATAAAATATCTATAGTTACCCAGTTGTAGCACATTAGGCTAAAGTCTGTAATGACATAATAATAATAATAATCATTGATATATATAAATCCAAAATCAGTGATTCATTGTTAAAATCATATCTGCAGTATTTGCCATAGAAACCAGCCGTAATGAACGCTTTCAAAAAATGACAATTATTTACCAGTTACATTCAGAATTATTGCAAAAAATTATCGGGCTATAAAGCAGAGCATTCACGAAGAACTAGAAACGTCCATTCAAAGTAATAACTTAGAGGAGATGACCGATCTCTTTATAGAGTAAATAATTATGGATAATTAAAGGACTTCAAAAGAAGTAAACAATTTACCTAGGAGCTCTTACTTCGAAAAATATAGAAATCGAAGGAGATATCCATAGGCGCATTGAAATGGCTAAATCTAAGATGACTACTCTAATGAATACTAATAAAAATCTATCTGGTGAAGACTAATATTCTTCAACAACTAATTCAGTAATAGCGAACCCGTGACCAACGAGACAATTTTATGACATATTATGAGAGTGAAAGTATTTGTCGATCTTCCGATCCCTACTAACTTGCGTAGTGAGAATATGGCAGGAGTTTGTATATAACGCGGTTACAAATCCGGACCCGATGTTTTCAAGAAAGAAATTGAAAAAGACGTTTCATTTTTAATTTAAAAAATAATTTAATCTTTAAAAGTATTCAATTAAAATATTTGATTTGCAAATACAATAATTTGATTCTCGACACACCGCCAAAAAAAGGTTCGATATTGCTGAAGTAGTCAATAAAGAGAGCCTCTAAACTATATGTCTTATAAGAATACTTGCATATTTTAAACATACTGCAAGAATAAAGGAAGAGCATTGATAGTTACGATTGGTTGTGTTAAGATGAAAACAACAGGAAGACAGTCCCTGAAAAAAATGGATGGAACACATTCAGAAAAACTGCACTCGACATCATAAAAGTTTCTTCAACATACCAATCCTCTAACAAAAACAGCATCATCATATATCATTTCACAGTAAAAGTATTGCTCTAGATTTACAAGATTGTTTTCGTACTATATACATAAATAAATTTATTGCCACAATACCTAAGAATAAGAAAGCCTTCAATTTTTATCCCCTATATGTATATTTACATTATAAATATATATATATATGATTTTTAATATTCATGAGTTTTGAGATGTGATTTTACAAGATCGAATCAAAGACGACGCAGCTAAAAACTCTGCAATGGCTAAGATAAGGTCTAGCTATGCTCAAGACGATGACCCCAACATTGGTGGTCGAAACGTCATCAACAGATACGAGTAAGAAATTATATATACAGTCTTTTCAACAAGAACGAAACGACGATATTTTGTAAACTATAAAATATTTAATCAATTTATTTTTACAATGATGTATATTAATAGAGTTTCGACGCAAAATTATTAGTATGATGTGTAGTCACCCTCGTTGTCGATAATAGTCTGGCACCTGGATTTCACCATGGGCAGTACCCGAAAAAAAGCGCAACTGCAATATATTTTTAGTTTCCAAAAATATGCCCTCACGTTCTTGTTGAAATGATTGAATATATAATATATATATATATGTATATATATATATATCAGTGGTGTGCGGTCCATACATGCAGTAGATACGGCGCATGCCTTGGGATTATAAATCGATTCTAAAATTGAAATATTTTCATCATTTATTCATTTTTTAATTTACATAATTATGAAACGTAATCGCTCAGAAAATCGGCTACAGACAACCACATCGAGGAAGCAGCTAAAGCCGACTGGAGTGCGGGCGAGCTGGCTGGCTTGTGCAGTCGATACGAGTACACCATTAATTGCTAATCGAGAATTGAATTGATCGCGCAGGCGCACTAGAACTTTAGCCGTTACTCGTGCTCGTGTCGCCCGTCATCAACCGTTCATACGGTTGACGTTTTGAATTTGTCTATTTCTCCAGCCTTTTGGCCTTCATGCCTTGCAGTGGGAGCTGCCGGATTCCCATACCAATTGAAAATATCAATTGAAAGACGATATATTATATGATGCGGTTATTGATGATTTTTGTAAGGAGCGTCGAATAAAATTAATTTAAAAAAATTAAATACATGTTTTTTAAATAAAGAAAATAAATTAAAAAATATTGTTTTTGTTTCCGTCCCTCTGACCGCATGCCACTGATTAAAATAACATATGATTTTATTTTGTTGTTTAAGTTTTTACCGGATTTATTCAACACTTTACTTAGCTTTTTGAGATGTAAGGGCTTGCATATCGGTCCAATTCTTTTCGCATATCGTTTGCCGACGTTTTGACTACCGATGTAGGGATCATCATCTTGGGCGTAATCTGGACCTTATCTCAGCCGACGCAGACTTTTCGGCTGTGTCGTCTTTGATTCGATCTTTCGATTTGTTATTTTTCTTTTTTGTATGTTTAAATGTATATTTGTGTGAGTTTTGTTAAAATCTAATTTAGTTTAGTTTAAAACCGGTAATCGGGTATTTTAGTGTTTTCGCGTCGTCTCTTTTATTTAATGCTATTTTCCTTTTAATTGGGTTTTTAAATTTGCTTAAAGTTTTGGTTGTATCGAAGTTTATATGGTGATTTTTATCGAAAGTATGGTGTGCTAAAGTTGATTTTTCATCAAAGTATTTAATCACATTTTTATGTTCTATTTTTCTTTGTGAAATCCTACGGTTTGTCTGACCAATGTAAATTTTGTCACAATTCCCAATTTGGTATACTCCATCTGTTATTAATTTTGTCTTTTCCATTCGGTACAATATTATTTTGTTCCTATTTTATTTTGAGATTTAAAAATTGCAAGTACCTGTCCTATCTTTTCTGAAATCCCTTGAACATACCGTATATGTAAAATACTATTAAATTTTTAATTTATTATTATTGTTCTTTCTATTGTGAATTTAAATTTAATGCTTCTTTTGAGATTTTTAAATTCCTAAAATTTATGTTCATTATCCAAAAGCGTTTCTGCTCTATGAAATAACTAAGCTACTATAGAATTAAGTCGTGAAGGATGATCGTGGGAATAAGCATTTGTGTGTGCTTTTTCCTATAAACTGTGTCCAAAATTTGTTCCATTATTTTTTCTAAGAATAAATAAGTTTAAAAATGGCAGGGAATACGCCCAAGATGATGACCCCAACATCAATATCAAACGAGATGCGAGAAAGAAAAAATACGAATACAAAAAGCTAATAAATCTGTTAAAAAATTAAACAACATAAAATCATACGTTAATTTAAAAAATATTATATATATATATATATATATATATATATATATATATATATATATATATATATATATATATATATATATCAATATTTTTTAAATTCATGTTTTGATAGAATTCAATACATTGAATATATATTATATATGGATATATATATTATATACATAATTATGTATATATATATTTTAAATCGATGGATTAAAGTGTAAATTTGTTAACTCCACTTTTGGGTGAAAATGACTTAATGTCATCTTGTACCTTTAATCGAAATACACATGCTCAAAAAATTGCTTTCTCCAATTAACACTACAAATAATAAATTACAAACTTGAGATATTGTTTTATTTTCCTAATTTCAAGTTATCTATTTAGTCTTTTTTTTCTCCTGTAAAGTTTTCATAAATGGATTTAGCAATTTTACACTTTAATCCTTCGATATGTATATTTATTATATATGTAAATTAATTATTTAGAAATGTATTAATCTAGCCTCGGCTTGCGACTGTTCCATGGGACAATAAGGGCACTTCAATCTAAAAGAAAAAAAAGGAGACCATTAGACGGCATTGTCGGTATATGTTTTATAAATAATGCATAAAGGAGTCAGAAAGCGATACATGCATGTTATTGTACCTGATTCCTTGACACAACTTATTTAGAGCGTCTTTTGAGATAACGTGGCCGCAAAGCAATCTCATGGGCGGATTTTGTTCCGACCCTTGCTGCCTGAGAATGGGACATGCGAATACAGAGTGATGTCCTCCTCCTTCAACTTCAACCTGGAATACTCGGTAATTGGTTATTTTCTACAGCTATCGAATACATACTCAGTGTGCACATCCTAAGATCTATGAGAATTTATTTTTAATTCTCTATGCGGCGAGTTGCAGACGTGGCCACGACAAACTGTAGACGTGACTGAGTGGCTTGGTGGACGTCGAGGAATCCGCCCCGCTCATTCGACTTTCACAAGTCAAACGCAGGGAAATCTAAACTCCACTAAGTTACGGTTGTTAAAAATTGAATATTTAATCAATTTGGGCAGTATATAAATATTAAGGATGATTAAATTAATACTTTTGAAATGTAAATATGTACTAATAACACATTAATGGTTATTTAAAAAAACATTTAATAAAAAAAAAGTTGATGTCAAAAAAATATATAACGAGTATAGGTTATAAAAATATATGTATCGACAGGAGTATAATTTTTGGTATAAAAATATTAAACCAGTGGCAAAGTGTGTGAAGATTTTTTTACCTAGTCATAAGTCTTGCTTGTTAAACTGTCACATAAAGACATTTTTGTTGGAAGTAGAAATGTGAAGTAAAACATGAATTTAGAGAATTATAGCAATTTTAAAAGAAGTTGGCAGTAGGTATGATTGAAACCTTGCGCTTTCAGCAATATATATATAATAAATTATATTTTTTATGGATCAATTATACAATTTATTGTTGTTTATGCAATGTGTATGATACTAGTATTCAAATTTTATGAAGGTGAGAAAAGCATTACCTTATCAAAAAGGTGCCAAGATACAAATACGGACACAATCCGTACTCTATCATGTAGATAAGAATTTTCTTTGAAGTATATCAAATGACAAGAAATACTTCCCTGTTTTGAGATTCCAGATGACGAAGCCATATTCTAACCAATTACAATATTAAATGAAACTTACCGGTAGCTCATCTTTTGATGCCCAAACATGGTGAGCGTGCGTGTGAGCCATCTTTATGCGTATGTCAAGCAAGGCTGGCAATACGCGACTTCCAACACTGACCGCTGACTGCAGAGGGCTGCATTGATAAAAAGCAAACTGTTAATTTTGGATGAAAAGACACAGATAAAACGCTCGCAAATCAAAACACTAGTATGGCAGGGAAACGCGCTAGGCGGTAATGTCAAAAAGTTTTTGACCTAAGAGGAGGCAGCCGTAGGAGTGTGCAGGCATCCTTCAGGAACACGTCGATTGCGTCGGGCCAAAGTGCATCGTCTTTCAGCGACGAATAGCCAGCTGGTAGGACTCCGCCTTCGTATGCCAGCATGCACATGGTGCGCTGAATCTCTGCAACGACAGAAGAAACGCTCGCAATGTCTTTTTCTGAGAGATTCAAATGTTCAAAGAAGCTCACCCTTCTCATGTTTGTGTACGAATTGCGGGAAGTGGTTTTGTGCATACATGACGGCAGCGAAGAGACCTTCTCTTCGTCCGGTCAATAAGAATGTTAATCTATAAATAAAAATGACATACTCTTTTATGATTGTAGGACTTAGAAAACCAGCTAGAAGTATATAAAAACAAGTGTTTTACTGCAACGTGACAATGCTACAAAATTAAACTTAACATTTACTCGCCGCTTTCTCCATCACGCAGATAAATTCTACGTAGTGTTATTTCCGATAATGGCTGTAAAGCATATTTGTGATGGTGCCCAAATGGTCAGAAATATTATAATTATAATATAATTTTTATTCTTAAATTTTAAAAATTTTTAAATCAGGTATTAAATACTATTGACGATTCTCACTTACTTAATCAATATATATTTTTTTAATTAATATTTTGTCACAACTTTTAATCAGAGTTGCTGATTGGTTTTGAAAAGAAAAAATCAGATGGCAACAGGTTAAGAATACCTGTGTAGTTTAAACGGTAGTTGCGAGTGTTGAAGTGTATCGGCATGTTGTTCAGCCCACATAAGAGCTGGTCCCGGATCGTGAGCTTGGAGGGCTTCCACGACACGGTGAAGACTTGCAAATGGTTCACTTTGTCCCGTTTCTTCATCTAATTGTGCTTCCTAGAATAAATAAATTTAATAACGATATTAATACAACCAAATATTTATATAAGATGATGAACAAATTATGCTATACAAATAAATGTGAATATATTTACATCTCCTTTAAATTTTTATTAATAACTTGCTTCAGACGATCTGCACCTTCATTAACGTAAATTCTGCATCTGAACAAAACGTAATTTGTTGCAACCGATATACTGAAACATTACTTTCATAATGCTTTTAGCTCATGCTTAGATTTGTACACATAAATATTATAAGTCAGGATAAGCAGGTTGATTTTTATTAATTTTTTTATTAACAAGCTTACTTTTATTAGCGTATCAGCGACCGTGTCCATGCCTTGTCTGTAGAGGTGCTGCACAATGGCCCGATCGAGCAGAGGACGTTGTTGCGCCGTCGAAAAGACTGAATCTCTTGGAACAGCGCCGGACAGCTCGGCCACAAAACTACGATCTATGACCTTTCCCACCCGAGAGACACACGCATGGCTATCACGATGCTCTGTACAACATCATAAGTATAAACATCAAGTGCCGTTACAAAACAAAGTTACATTATATTATTCAGAGCATTACCAGACGCCAAACACTGCAGCATTTCTTTACAACGATTCATTATGTCTCGAATGACATCTACTTGTGTCGCCGTAAGAGGCATATTACTCGGAACTGTAAAGAAAAAATTAATATGATTTTTAATTGTCAAAAGCAGTTTTACCTTTAGCGTATTCAGTATAAAAAGTTTTTGTGCATCATGTACTCTGTGCTGTAAGACTGCAATGTAACACCGTTACTGAATTATGAAATTGCCAAAACAAATACTATGTAATCTCCTTCATTTACAATAATTTTACGATTACTCGCCGATCAAACTGTTTTGAAACAAACTAGTTGTCATACGATAAATCATAGAACAAATACCTCATCTGGTGAAGATCGGCTGATATGTCGAATCTGCTTACGCGATTGGTGTAGAACAGCAGTAGATATTACCAGCGAGTTTAATGATACAAAAAATAAACGCGGACACAACTCGTAGGCGTTTTAAAGATGAAGGTCTCTTTGGCCGTATACCTGCTAAAAACCTGTTATTGATACAAAAAATGCGATAGAAATGCATGGAATGGGCCAATCGGCATAAAAATTGGACTTCTATCGATTCGAGAAGAGTGATATTCTCCAATGAGAGCAAAACTAATTTATTCTGGTCAGATGGAACGCTTACGTTCGTCGTTGAAAAAGTGAAAAATACCCTGATTATTGTATTCAGCCAACTGTGCGAAATTCAGTAAGTTAAATAATCTGAGGATGTTTTTCGTATTTCGGAGTGAGAAGTATACACTTTATCAACGGAACAGTAAAGTGGGCAGATAACAAAATCATTTTGTAATTTTTTTTAATCCATTCGATGGAAGAGCATCTGGACTCAAATTTTACTGAATTTTCATGGATGATTCTGCACTCTGTCTTTTGGCGAATTGTCACTTATATTTTTTTTAAATCAATTCTATAATGTCTTAGAAATGAGATTAAAAATTAAAATACAACTAATTATTTATTAAAAGATTTCAGATTATATGGAAAAATGCGGAATTAAATCGTTGGAATGGCCCGGGAACAGCTCCAATTTGAACCCTATTGAAAATCTTTAAAAAATAATAAAGAAAAAAAATTGAGTGCACAAACCATTTAGTGTAAAAAACTAAAAGAAATGATCGAAAAAGTGCAGTACGAAGAAATTGACAATAAATTGATTGTCATAGAATCTGGTAGTTAATACTTGCATATTAGTCTTGTTAATACTTAATTGTAATTGACTTATTCAGTTGGTTTACCCCGTTGTAACACATCGGGCCTACGCCTGTCAGGTTACAACGGAAGAATTAATAAAAATAAATAAATAAAAGAAGAAAAAGGAAGATTATAAAATATGAATTGGCCACTCCAATCGGCAGATTTTAATCTAATTGAGCTTTTAGGCCCTGGCGAATTTTCTGATCAAGCTCATCCCCTAAAATTTAGGGGATGAGCTTGATCAGAAAATTCGCCAGCACTTATTAAATTCCCAAAACGATTACAGAGTGGGTAAGCTAACATATCAACCAGCTACATTGAAAACTAATATGGCAATGGCAAGAATAGTTAAAGCAGTTATTACCTTATAAGGGTAGATTTTTTTATGAAAATGTAATAATTAAAAAAAAAAATTTTAAAAATACTATTTAAAATTGTAATTTTAAGTTAATTGGTAAACCAATATTTGATTTTTCATATAATGTGTTTTATTATTATTTATCTAATTTATATTAAGAATATCAACAAAAAACTAAAACTTTTGACCGGTAGAGTATATACATAATATACAATTAAATTTGTTTAATGGCACAATAGGTATTTTAACAAAATATACAGTGGCACGAGGAGCTGGTCTGGTTCTAATCATTTAAAAAAAAAATTAAATTATTGTTTCTTTCTATGATTTATTTTTGTGTATTATTTTTAAAACATATATTTTTTGTGTATTTAAAAAATACTATGTATTGTTTTTCGACCATCGTGACGCATTGGAGTAACACGTTAATTTACGATGGTCTTAATTTAATAAATAAAAAAAATATCAAAGCTTGAAAATACAAAGTATTTTTCGGTCATTCTCTACCACGTTTCTGATGTAAATCATTTTATATTATTCACTATTAGATTCAACTTGAACATTGAAAACTTTCATTTTAATTTTAGCTTTAAATTTAAGTAAATTTATTGCCGGAATATCAAATGTAATAATGTACAAATAATTTATAATTTCAACTTTCATAAACGTATATATATAAAGCTTTGGTGTCACAGTTATAATTTTCGTCCTTTAGATATCAAAATAAATAGTGTTGACATGTGTTTATTGTTTATGTTTATATTTTTGAATTTTAAGTAAATTATGGATAAATTAATGGATAAAATGTAATTTGGTGCATACTGATAACGACCACATAGAATTAAAGGTGACTATGCAATACATTAATCCCGAATCGGTCATGAGAAGATCCATAACCGATACAATGCAATGCAGAACGACACAGCGATGACAACACAGTTTCCGTCGTAGCGAACTGTTTATTTACAAATGCGTTGACAGTTCTTATGTAAAGTACGAACCCTCCGCCAGCTCCCGCTTGAGGTTCTGTATGTGGGCGACGACATCACCGAGCACCCTGTCTGCATGCTCACTCAGCCCAGTGAATTTAGCTAGGGCCGCGTCGATGTCTTTCTCCACAGCCAGACACGACTCCATCCCGACAAAGACGACAGGACGACGCAAAAACGCACGGACGACGACACCGCGACTCCACCGAAACCTTCTAATAAGCAAAATCCTAACATCAGCTGTTAATTCAATAGGATAGTCTATAAAAATAAAACAATATATTGACTAAAGCTATTTTTTTTACATTGAATTTAACAATTACCTAATATTAGCTAGAAATTTTAAATAGGTGATGTATGGTTATGTCATATAAGATGGTTTAGACATGGCCTGCAGCGAAGCGCTCAACCGTCCATGGCCGCGATCCGTCAAAACAATATTAATCTGATAATTTATTTATATAACGGCTATATAGTCTAAATAAATAAAAACACATTAAATAATACAAATAAACAATATTTAAATAAATTATCACCAAAGCAATATAATTATGTATTATATATAGATAATTATATTTCTATTATATTTCAAGGCAATAAATAAAATATTAAAAATTGGATACAAATAAAAAGAAAATAATTTATAACTTCCTCTTATCAATATTATATTCAAATAATGAACAAGTAATAAATTCTGACTGTTATGTATACTTTCTTTAATCAGACATGTTCAAAAAATGGTATTCTTTGAAAACTTTATCCATTTATTTATTCTTAACAATTTCTACATTTTACATTTCGTATTTACATGTGCTATTGCTATAAGCAGAGCCACGCATATAATGCGTGCGGTGCACACGGGCGGCCACAACAACATATCAGCATTTCATAATTATAGTTTTTCGCTAATTTTTTAATATTGTTTGTCTAAATCTCGAAAAATGAATAAGGGCATAATATGAGAAATTTTTCTCCAGGCAGTTACACGAACAAGGATGGATTAGCCCTTAAGCACACAAAGCACGTGCTTAGAGCACGAAAGAAAGGGGGCACCAGCTATATTTTACACTAATACATTTACAATTAATCTTATACCCACTGCAAACGGTTCAACCAAAAATGTAAAAATAATACATCTAACATCTGTAAGTGCAAGCGACGAGTCATCTACTAGTATAGCAATAAATAAAATAAAAACATAATAATAAAATATGGTGCTCCGAAGCACTTTTTTGTATAAATTCAGATATCTTTGGCTCCAGATGAACGTATTTTTGGAAACAGTATGCGATTGAAATTCTTCTTATTTTTTCTTAAACTTACCACTTTTATAATATATATTGTATATATATAGTTTTTTTTTTAATTTTTACTATTCCAATTTAATGTAAAAGTGGGCAAAAAAATGAAAAGTAATATAAAATGTCTTTAGTGCCCTTGAATCATTATTTAACATAGCTATAATTAGACAATGCTAGTCCGCACGTGCTTAAGACGCCGGAAAAGTGCGAAAAATAAACAAATTCTAAATTATATTATATTTATTTTTAGCTTTTTATATATTAAAATTTTGCGAAATTCGTCAGCCCCTCATGAATATCTTAATAATTTATTCGCATTGATCGTTTCTTTCGAATTTTGTCAATATATCATATTTTTGGCATTACGTTTTAGAACTGTGTATGTAAATATTCTCGTTATTCTATATTAATATGGAAAAATCATTTTTCTTTAGAACTCGCGAATTAAAAATACCATATTTGTTTGTAATGTGTTTAATATTAAATATGTTATAAGTATATTTATACTATATTACAATAACACGTAATCATTATCTCGATACTTCAATAATAATTTCATTTAATTATTACCCATCAATTAATACATATAATAACATATTTTAACAATATTTTTAATTCTTAATCTAAATTGGGTAATAATCGTATAAATAGAAAATCATTAATTTTCGATTGACTTTTCCTCAGAAACTAGCCTTAAATATTGAAATATCAATTCATATTGATGTTCATCGTAATTAAAATCTATGAAAGAATATGAGTAAGTACCTCTCTTTCGTCTTATTGAAATATGAATAACAATAAAAGTAGTTATTTTGTGATGAAATAAAAATGTTACAGATTATGTTATAAAGTATGTAATATTTTTTTAAAGAAAATGTTAATAATATCTATATCCAACAACATACTTTATAATCTATATTCTATAGCAGTGTAACCCGCGTGTGAAATTATCGAACCCCCTTGAATTTTTAGGTATGATATAAACAACAACATATTTCCCATTAAATGATTTATTCTTCCTTTCCTCCTTTTATTTATAAAGAATTCATTGAAATTTTGCTTGTAAATTTTAATGTTAATAAAACTTGTAAGCCTTTATTTATTATTGTTTTAATTACTCAAACTTTAATAAAAAAATTTATCAAATTTGACCCATTTGGGAAAAAGGTTCGCCATCCCTGTTCTATAGTATAGGTATGAATTAACAATTTATTTGCGAATTTACATATTTCGATTGAAAAAATTATCTAAAAACTTACATCTTTTTAAAAAATTATATAAATTATTTTGACCACTTTTTTATTTGAACAATATACATATTCGCAAATTTACATTTAAAATCACACATGAAAATGTACATATTTTAATTAATCAATAACAACAATTACATTTCTTTTTATAATTTTTTATACTTTATATCGATTCAACAAAATGTTCTACAAAATTTCCTACTAGATTTTTTTTCATACATTAAAATTATTTTATTTATTTCTACAGTTATTTATATATCCTATTTCGTGAAGAAAAAATGTATAATAAAAATAATAATAATTTTATGTTTACATCATATTATTTTTTTGAGGACCATTGATTCTTGCGAGGATGGATCAAGATTGCTGTGACGTAAAACAAGAAACGCTTGATTCAGCAGCTGAAGATGATCGCTACATCGCGATTGAAAGCGCTAGTGCAAAGATAAAAATAATGGCCGCAGGTAGAACATATTCAAAATTGCAAAAAACAAATATATCGGTAAGAGATACAATTTGTGTTATTTATTTTTAAATATAATAAAAATGTACAATTTTAATAATTGCGATTCAATCTTCATATATCTTCGCAAGAACAACATGTCTGCAACATCGCGGGGCAATCGATTTTATTAATAGGATAAGGGTAGACCAAGATTGCTACGACGTAAACAAGGAATATTCCATTCAGCACTTGAAGATGACCGCTACATCGCAAATTATAGCGCTCATGCAAAGAATATTCAATATTGCAAAAATCGAATATATACCTGCGAGATAATAATAAAAATAATTATTAATTATAATCAACTGTACAAATATATATTGACTACGGATGTTAGTCTCTGAGGATGAAGAGTGAGAGACTCTTCGAAACGTCAAGTAAGATCGCGATGGCATCCGTAGCCAATGTTGATCAAAAATGTGTATCTCGTAATAAAAATTTAAAATCTAATATATATATACATATCAGGCGCATGCGGTGAGATACTTTCCCTTTCGCTCACTGGCGTGTTAAGTGACGAGAGCGAGTGAGAGATAAGGGCATGCGATCCGCATGCCCTTATCTCATTTATATGTGTGTGTGCTCGCGTGTGTGCATGTGTATAAAATTAATAATGACCAAAACAATGTGGTAAACTGTACAAAAATAAATTCTTTCACAACCGTTCGCTATACTGATTAATACAGCTCTATTATTAAAAATGAAAGTAAATATTTACTATGTATGAGAACAGAATAAATAACGTAAGACGAAAAAAATGGTATTCTGATACAATATATTTATACTTTCTTATACATATATACAATATATGTATAAGAAAGCACTAAAATGTATGTTACGACCAGTGGTGTGATAAAAAAACAAGCTCCGAAACGCTGAACTTTCACCCCTCCCCCCATTTTTTTTAAAAATAGCCAATATAGATATTTCGAAATATTTTTTTAATGTTTTTTTGAGAATAAGAAAACTTATTTCAATATTTTAATAATGTATTATAGAATTTTCCTAATGTAATATGTGTATTTTTATTATCCTGTTTCGTGATTGCTACAGACTAAAATGTTATCAAGAAATCACTGATAACTTATCAGTTTTTGCAAATAAAGTTTAATAAATTAATCTAATTTATTTGACAGATGTTATTTATGTTTTACCGAAATGCGCGATCTAATGTCAACCTAGGTTGCACTCCCCTGAATACGGTCGATACATTCAGACGAAATTCAAAAGAAAAGGCAATCGGCTGCAAAAGTGTTTGTATGTCACAGAAGAAAGACTATATGTTGTACTTTTATGACTTTGTACAAACAACTTATAGAACTGGACTGCCTATTGTTACTTTGATTCTTTTGTGTTACACGGGCGCAAATAGGAATAAATTTTTTTCAGTTTTGATTTTCTTGTGAAATTTCCGGTACGTTTTAAAAATTTGAAGATTTATAAAATGTACAGGAGTGCGCTCCTGCCTCTTAAAAATGCGCCGGAGCGCCGCCCCGGCGTGCTCCGGCCCCACTACACCATTGGTTACGACCTAGCTCGATTAAATTAATCACTACGATTTTCATCAATGAGATTATAAAACTTTAATTTCCCAGACGCGTTAGAAAACAGAAATTGTAGATTGATGTAAAATTTAAAACTACGATCCTTAATTTATGCATAATTAAGCTAACTTAATCATTGATTTTCAGCTCTGTTTTAAAGTATCGATCTCAACTAAATATGATCCAAAAGCGGTTCATCCATATCCACTGAGGAAGTGCCGTTTTTCCTATTATTTTTCATATATTTAATTCGCTCATTCCTAAGAAGTAAAAGCTATGTGTTTTCACTAAATAATAAAATAGTAATTATACAAATCGTACGTGATTCAAGAACTGTAGCTTGCTGTAGACATCAAATTCACGTAGCTGTAGACATCAAATTCACGTAATTTAATTTTCCTAATAATGTTTCATCTTTATAACCTATATTCTGTTCTCATACAGTAGTAATACACATCCGCACATCTACGAACATTCACCAACGCCCAAACACAGATGCGCAACCGAAGAAGAAATTTCAAAGCTTACCTTGAGCAATTTCTCTAATAATTGGAAGCTGGTGTTTTTTTAGCTTTGAAGGCTCGCTACTATTGAAATTACACATTTCACACTTGAATCTATTATTGTATGTATGGATGAAATGAGTGTAGTGCACAAGTCCTTCTATAAAAAGACGATTCAATTGGTTAACGTATTTAAAAAAAATATTTTATGATATATACTATTATATATATATATATGATGAGAGTATACTCGAAGTTTCGAATGCCCTGTGGCACACGAGGCAATCGTGCAGTTTTGCAATCATTTGCTTATGGATTTTAATGTGGACTCGAAGCGACCCCTTCGTTTTAAACTCCTTGTTGCGTGTATAGCTCTTGGTGGAACCCACTTCGGAGTGCTTCGATGGTAAGTTTCTAAGAAAAGAAAAATGAGTAAGCTTGGCTTTTGAGAACTTTTTTATCTTTACTATGAGAAATTGAATTTATATTGCTGTACAAACTAAAGTAGGATAATTTATGTTGAAGCTAAATTTCCCGGAATATATCCTACACCAACGAGTAACTGTCCTATGCTAATTGAAACCACTAAAGCAATGTTAAATTTACATAAATGTATAAGTAAGCATAATCTTAAAGTATTATTTTTTATATAATTTTTTTAGCGGACGGCTTTAATTATAAATTTAATTAAAAAAATCTATTTTAGTTTTTTCAAATGCTTACTAACATACTAAAATTAAATACTAACTTTTTATTTTTAGAGATTTTCTTCGTGTGTTGTTCATTTTTAGTCGTAAATACCATAAACATAAGAGATTTTATCATGTCGAAATTTTTTTGTAACATCAGCGTATCTTTTAATTCGAACAGTTTTGGTCTTTTCAGTGATTCTGGTATATCGACAGATTCTCTTATATTTAATGACTTTAATAACTTGAGTGATTCTGGAAGCTCGAGTGAGTCTAGTAGCTCGAATGACTTTAGTAAACCAAGCGACCTTGATAACTCGAGTGAATCTGACATATTTAGGGACTTTGTAAGTTCGAGAATATCTGGTAACTCGAGAGCGTTGTTTGAATTCCACGCCTGCAATAAATAAATCAATAGTTTTATTTTCTGGAATTCATCTTTGAGACAGTGCCTGTGCTTCCACCATCGCCATCATCCAGAGATTCCGAAACAAGGTTCTACGAATGATTATACGAAGCTCCCTGGTATGTTCCTAGTGACGTAACACATAACGACCTTAACATTGAATTCATAAAAGAGGCAAACTAAAGCTCCACCCAGACATAATGTGTGTGAGCTAAGAAGTATAAATTGATTAAACTATATCAAATCATAAGACAATCTTCGTAATAAAATTTTCAAATTTTGAGTTCCGTCGGCGTTCTTGATTTTCAATACATCAAATTATCATTGATTCTGAAAAATAATTAAAAACAGTAAGAGTATAGAATAGATAACAATACATTATATTTATAGAAAATAGTATATAAGTTCATATATAATTTAAAGAAATAAAACCCATTATCATTAAAAAAATATCATTTCAGTCGTTCCATTCCGAGTGCGTCAAAATAACTTATCTATGTTAAAGCGTTTTATCAACTATTCTTCCATGCGATCATTTTACATTTTAAGTTATTCACTCAAAGCAAACTTAGTATGTTCTTTAAAAAGCAAAATACATACTGTTATTATGAGAAATAAAGTAAATAGTTAGTACATACAACATTATATTATCATAAGATATTTGGATTATGGCCGAGGACACCGAATACTTGAATTTTCCATTGACAAAACTAAATTAATATATTAATAAAAACCTATTCGAAATTTAAAATGTTTTTTATAAAACAAAATAAGTGCTGGTAATATGAGAAATAAAATGTGTAGAAGGTAGATATCGAGGAGGTATTAAGAGCACAATTAAAATACTTAAATTAACCATTGACAACCAAGGAACAAAAAGTGTTTATGTATATGAATACAACATGTTATTTTATTAATTATTTAGATCCTTGAATTAATAGAATATAATCCAATCTAACCGGTATTTAGGTTAATGTTGCATTATGAACTTGCATGTACCGATGTTTCTCCTCTAATATATGGACCTAAAACAATAATAATAGTTTTATTGTTGTTTTAGGTTTTTTTTTAATATGAAGTTAAATTATTTTGAAAAGTTAATTTAAAACAAATTAAGTCACAACTAAATATAAATAGCACATTATTTCGTTAAATTATTCGAAAATAATTGATCAAGTTCGTGAAAATAAATTCCTTAAAAATTAAACCGTTAAATGATATTGTATTTATTTCAGTTTTCAATAGTTTTATTTTACGGCATAATCATATATAAATTCATATTTCTGATATTGTTTGTGTTTACTTTCGTATTTAAATCACTCACAAATAAAATGAACTTTTAATTGGGTTGAAGCGGGTTAAACGGCAAACTACGAATGAGTGTCTAAAGTAATGGAGTGATGTCAATTTAAGCCAATAAAGGACGCTAAATCCCTCTATTACTCCTTATCATATTGTAATATAAACACAGAAAACTAAAAATGATAAAAAAAATAGTCAAAAGTTCTCGGAGATGGTTTTCACTTATTATAAATGGTTTAAATTTGTTTAAAATGAGTCCGATGACACATCTATCAAACTGCACTGACAGATCGACGTTGACAGATAAAATTTTTTTTTGGTCATAGCATCTTATTTAACGGACATTAGATATTAACGTTCGCGAATATTTATTAACTTAATCGCAGTATTATTTTCATATTTAAAAATATGAAATTTGTAGTTTTCTCTATCACAAAATCATTAAAAAGTCATGCCAATTTATATATTTTCTTGAATAAAAATATAAAATAATATGTTAACGCTGATTATGAAAAATTAAAAAATTACGTACGATGTAAATTTTTACCAAGCGTCATCATAATATATTTTTAATTATTAAAATTTAAATATACAGTAATACCATATTTGCGAAATACAGAAGCTTACCAAATTTATAAAACTCGAAATCGGGACAGCTAAAAAAATCATTTTGGATCATATTTTTACATGTTAGAACGCAGGATACTAGTAAGAGCTAAAAAAATAATCTCGGAAATTTTTTAAACCTTAGTAAAATAACACATAACCTAACCTTACATACAATATAGTTTCGATGATATCATTTTTTTTATTTTGCGTTGCGGGTAATTCCATATATAATATACAAAATCTAAAACATATTGCCGCACTACTACGCAATATGTATACGGCGTTAAACGCGACAACTCAGCGTGTGTGGCTGAGTGTTGATATCCATACACAATTTTTGTTTTTATTAATAATTTATCATATTGTGTCGTAGTTACAATAAATCATATTGTGAATTTTAATATAATAAGTATTCAAAATAGAACAATTTATATTTTATAATCAAATATAATTCATTATTAAATCATTTTCTTAGCATTATAATATATGTATGTATATACAATACATATATAGGTATTTAAAAATGAGACTTTCTTATAAAAAAATACCACGATGACTATAAACTGTAGAAATAAATTCACGATACTTTCCATAATCTTCTCCTTAATTATGTTTATAATTAGCATTACTTTTTATTAATCCTTTGGTTCCGCTCAAAAATATTCCATACAACAACCGTGCGCGACGTTATTTTAATGAATTAGGAAATAATTTTTTTTATACATAAACTCGTACTCTTCCATAATATAATGAACATGTCAATTTATATCTAAAGATTGTTTTAATTCATTAACGGTAAAATATGTGTCAAGCATTCGGTGCAACGTGTAAAAATCGTTCTGAAATCCAAAAAACGCGTTACGCGATTTTTCAGTTAAAAAAAATATTTAATTATGTTTTGTAATTATTCTATTGCAACACAAGCAATAGGAATACCATAGTTATGAAACTCTAAACTGTAAAATAATTTAATTATGTATTATTTAATTACAATAATCTACATAAAGTGGCATTTTAGTCAAAGTAAATAACATACTTGAATTATTCATATTTTTTCTTTTAGTTTATATTGTAATCATATGTGCCTAAAACATGAAGAGGCGGTCTAAAATTGTTAGAAAACTTAAAAATGTAATAGACTTTCTGAAAACAGTAAATATTTCATCTTAAAATTAAATATTTTCTATCCAATTTGTGCCTAATTGCCACTTGTCAACATCCAATTACCAAAATTAAATACTGCAAAATAATAAAAGTCATTTTAACCCAATAATTAAAACTCTTTTATAATAAATTTGAAAATATTTTATTAAGTAAATATATTAATCGTTTTTATATCAAGAAAAACAAACTTTTAATAGAAAAATAAAATAATCACGTGTATGACGTGTATTAAAGAACTTGCGTAAGAAATAATATACATTATATAAACATGTTTGCCGTTGACAAACGATATATTATTATTTTTAATTGGAAAGCAACAACAATAACTACACGTGTTTTCGTAAATGACGACCTTGTTTTTTAGGTGTGGTTATATAGGTGTTACGAGATTGTTATTAAGAGAGTCGCTTGAAGCGTTTTATTTTTTGTATACAATTAAAACAATATTTGTAAGAGGAAAAAAATATATTTTGATTCAATATGATTTTATTGTAAAACTGTGTAATTTTAAACACATTTATATTAGTGTTTAAAATACATTGTATAGTTTTCTCTTGAAAATTATACATTGTATTTTACTTTTTAACTTCCCCAGTAAAGGAGACTACCGCACTACCATGGTTTCTTATCTTGGTATTTTTTAATGGCAACACTTCTAAATTCTAACCACAATAGCGAGCTGTTATAGTGACAGCTTACCGCAGAAAGTTATAGCAAATTTTATTAAATCAATAGTGAACAATTTTCTAATCACAGTGGATTTTTCTTAAAGTTAGTTGAATTTTATGCGAAATGATGTAGCACCTAGAATTATCAATGTTAGTTGAATTTTATGCGAAATGATGTAGCACCTAGAATTATCAACAGTTTAAAAATACTTTTAGTGTGCCAGTATTTTGTTGTATAGGAGACACAAATAACTAATTTGCTAATTATAAATATTTTAATAGTTTATAAATATTAAGATGGATGTCAGTAATCTATAGCTTTTAGACTGATGTCTCACTCCTTAGTAGGTGTTGACTGTTATTCTTAGTTTATTTATTAAACTCTAAGGCAAGACAGGCAAAAAAATTTAAAAAGTACCTATTTTTATCCTATTGTTTATAAACTATTATCGTATCTATTAGTTATAATTTTTTGCGGTGCGCAGCGATTGTGACAGTTCCCTATTGACAGTTAGAATTTAGAAGTGTTGCCATCAAAAACTACCAAGATAAGAAACACATTGTAGCGCTGTAATCTCCTTTACTGACGCGCTCAAGAAACTATACAATTTATTTTATTGACTAAAATTGTAAAATACTAACATAAATGTTTTTAAAATTATAAAGTTTTACATTAAACCAAAATATATATTATAAACTTGAAAAAACATAATTATTATAATATTTTATTGCACACTCAAGGGCAAGCTCATAGTGCGCTTGCCCTTGAGTGTGCATTTGTTCTTAAGTAACAGATTTGCCGGTCGATATTCTTAATTTTAAAGCTATTCTAAAAAATCTCGAGATTCTTGAGTAATATATTTTAAAATTTACTATTAAAAACTTTTAATTATCAAGTTAAAATGATTTTTATCATTTTTGCTGTATTTACTTTTGATAATCAGATGGTGACGGGTGACAACTAGACACAAATTTAAGATAAAAAAATTTTTCACTTCATCGTTAGATTTGGCACAACCGAGATGTCATCTTATCGATTTTTCAACCACATAATATCGGTAAATCTGTTTGTGAGAAATGTAATTATAATAATTATATTATTTAGTGTTTTGAGTAAATTACATGTTTTTAATGCATTCTGAAGCAAATAGAGAAATGATGAATATAGTATATTTATAAATATTTATTGGAATTAATTACATTAAATTATCTACTGTTTTACAAAATTATATTATATTTACTGCCCCTTCATGTTTTAGGCACATGATTATAATGTATATTAAAATAAAAATTAGTGATACATTCAAGTATTTTATTTACTTTTACTGAAATGCCACTTTTTGTATATTATTGTAATGAAATATTACATAATTAAATATGTGATATTTGATAAATTAGTTTTATTTAATGTACTTAAAAATCCTAATCACTGACAAATATGTAAGTTTTTCTTATACTATTTTTGAAAAAATATAATTTGGTGTTAAATAATATTACAAAAAATTCTACCTCGACTCGTTTCGAGAATAAATTAGTATCTATTTTCAACTTTTTTGTCTTTTATCTTGAGTTTTGGGTTTAAATATAAAACACATTCATAAATCATCTTGTAACAATTTTCACAATTTTTTTAGGAGGGGCACTGCACCTGTTTCTTACCTCGGATTCGAGGGGTGGGCTGTACGGGCAGTCGCTAGGGGCGCAATTTGATTTTATTTAACACGGTGATAGAAGTTTGTATATGCACAAACAGCGCCATCCAACTGACAAAAAAAATGTCATATAGGATTTTGTGTTCATTTAGTAATTCTACAGGAGCTAAAAACATAAGGTTACCTTGGAAATTTTTGTTTGTTTAAAAATGTCTGAGATGATATTTTTATAGATCTGGCAGGATTTGATATTTTAAAAAATCTGATCACCTTACTAAATATAGAAAAAAGGCCTAGTTGTGTTTTTTTGTTTTAGAGCGTGGTGCTAAATAGTCTCGGATCACCCCTATCCAGCATTTTTTTACCACCGGTCCTGAGTGTGACTGTTAAGGTCTCTGCCCACTACACCGTATCATATCATGATCGTAACCCTATCGACACATGCAATTAAATACTCTTGTGTAAATTAGTATGAAGCAACGCCCACTACACCGTTCCGTAACAGACCACTGTGGGCGTTGATAATGTTCGCAGCGCTACTTTCGTGACATAAATTTTTCGTTTTATTAGTATTTAGCTAAGATGCAAACTTATTTGTAAATGTCATGAAAACATTACGTAGTTTACCTACATATAAAACTACATTAACCAATTGTTTAAAAAACCAAAAATAACCATTCACGTATTGTACAAATTCACACAGTAATTCAGAAATATTTGAAAATGTACTGTGATCAATCGTATATTTATCGAACGCGCACGTGCGCAAATTTGACTGCAGCGGTGAAATTGGAATTTTGTCATTGGTAATGTTTTGAGCAACCATTATATTTTATTTTTTAACAAACTGCTACATGGTTTAAATATCTTTTTTCAACAAATTAATACTAAAATTTGATAATAATAAAAAAAAAATCAGAATAAATATTTATAATATATTTATACAACGGTATTTATACACTCATTAGCTGTGGTACTTGACGATAGAAATGACCGATTACTAGTAAATATGTATTGATTGTCTCGTCTTCAGGAATGTCTGTTTTTAATTGTGGCAACACTTACGACCAGATGTCAACGCGACGCGCGCGTCAGATAGAGATGTGCCGGCAGAAAAAATGTTTTTTTTTAAAAAAAAAAAAAGATGGAGGAGTTCCACCAGTATAGGCTCTGATGAACCAGGAAGTATATTTTAATATTATAGAACCCGTAATATTACCTTATGCTGAAGATTTCGGGTCATTGTCAACAGGACAATGACCTGAAATCTTCACCATAAGATAAACACTGTGTTCCAATTGAGCAAAGCTTAGATCTCGTTATTTAAAATACTGTTTTCATGTCCTTATTTATATTCTTTACTTTTTATTACATTGTTTATCAAATATTTTTTTAAAGTTGAACTTTTTTTAATTTTTTTGTTTATTGAAAAATAAAAAAAAAATTGATAGATTTTAGTCTTTTATTTTTTCTCCTGACCGATTGTTTGATTACATCAAAATTCAGTATCAAAAATAGACAAATCCACTTACGATAGTTTAAAATCAAGACACATTCACTATGTAATATCAAATTGACAAATCCAAAATTGAAATTAAATTAAAATCAAAATACTAATAATGCTTTTTTCTGATTAACTCGACAAAATAACTCTTTATTTTTGCACTTATCTTGGCTAGAACGTTTTTTTAGTGACACTATACAGTCGTATCATAAGTTACTTTACAATTTAAAAATATTATTAATTTTGAGATTTTTGTTAGAAAATATTTTAATTTTGAGAAAACTTTTTTTAAGAAAAAGTTGCTGCACAACATAATAATTTTCTAGAATAAAGTTTAAAAAGTTTTACTAGGTGGCAAAATACACCACAAATATAAAAATAGGATATTTGGTTCTCAAAATTATTAAAAAAGGATCATAAACTTAATTTACACCATATTTTTGTATGAAGGTAATTCATATTAAACTAAAAATATTTTTTTGAAAATTAAATTTGATTTTATTGCAAAATTTTATAATTTAAAAAATAATGTTTAACCATTTTGTATAGTTTTTACTTAAACGCGTCACTAATTGGGATTCCTGCGTTACTATGGGTTTTTATATTGGTGGCTGTTAATGCCAGTGCAAATATTACTTATTTTGAGACATTTGCTTTTTTGAACACCACTGGTTTTATAATCCAATTGCGTGGCATTACCGCGGTGTGTGTGCGAGTAGTGAAACAACAGCGTTTCTGAATTTATTATGTTCAAACCAAAACCTAACATGAACAAATTAACCATTATATACGTTTAGGTTAGGTTTTGGTTTGAACAGCAAGTGGACGTTTCGCAACCGTAAAATATGCCGTGTTGCGTCCTTCTAATTACCAAATACCGAAATAATTTTATTTCTACTCAGGTGTTTTTTAAGCAAAATTTTCGCTACTAAGCATAATATATTTTTTTTAAATTCTAAAAAAAAGTACTTTAAAATTTTAAATTGACAACGTTTGCCAAAATTAATAAAAAAAAACATTTTATTTTAAATCTGATTATTTTTTAAAACATTTGGATTTTTCTACACGGATAGATTAGTGTTTTACAATTTAAATCGATAAAATAAATTGTGTACTTCGTTCTCAAATCTATCTTCTATATATCAAACACACGCTGTGGACAGTTTAGTTAAGTGCAATTAAATAACAGTGAAATAATATGTTATAAGCACAGTGCATTTTTCTTACACAGTGTTAATTGAATCTAAGCAGTGATTTGGCAATTAAAGATACACATATCAAAGGTATGATTAGCATGGTTTAACATATTACAATGATATGATTAGCATGGTAGTATAAATGAAAAAGCCGATATTCATTGTAAACAAAAAGTTACATTTTACGCGATTTTTCACTATTTCATTTAAAGTTAAATTTCAGAAGAAATGAGAAATCTTATTGCAATGTTCGGTGATCATTGCTCACATGGCAACTGGTCACAGAAAGATTGCTCACACGAACATTAGTCACAAAGCAATTTACTCACAAATAGATTGCTCATACGGTTTAAGGAGAGTTATTTAATTTCAATATTAACAGAAAACAAAGTGAAAAAATTTAATTGACTAAAATAAAATATTATTAATAATGCACTATTTTTAAATGTTTTTATCGAGTTTTACAAAAAAATCTCCGGGTTAAATAATAATGCGGCAATCAGGTATTTTTGATTTTAAAATCGAAAGCATGTTTAATTATGAAAACGTTATAAAAGCTGCTGATTTGTTAAACTAAATATATTAATGAACGGTGATAGATATAAACATAATTATATAATAGCTGATCGTTTAAAAAATGAATAAAAGCAAATTAATGCAATGTATTTAATTATTATATAGGAAGTATGTTTTTTCAACTTCCGCCATAATTCGCAACTACTTTGAAAAGTGTTTCAGCGCAATCCCTATATTTCTTACACGCATATTGTTCTATTTGAAATGTTTAAATCCTTAAGTAAATAAATAATTTTCACAAATTTATAAATAAATAAATAAACATTGCAAAGTCAAAGAAGAATATCCAACTGATTACGTAGTATCCAAAGTCAAATATTGTGGCGGAAGCGTTATGGTCTGTGGTTGCATGACAGCAAAAGGTGTAGGAAACCTGTGCACTTGCGAGGGTAGTATGAATAGTGACATTTATATTTCAATGTTGGAATGAACTGGAATGAAATATTTTCAAGCATAAACCACACTACCATCCGATTCCAGCAAGAAAACGCTCCATGCCATAATTCACCAAAAAGCAAGGGTTTGAGCATTTATGGGCAAAATTAAAAGAAAAGGTTGCCCAACACAATTGCAAACCTAAAATTAAGTTGCGAGAAAAATTGCGGATGGAATGAAGAAAATAGTTTCCGCCCACCTGCAAGTCATTAGTTGATAGTATGCCAAAAAGGGTCACAGCTGTAATTACAGTTAAGGGTGGGTCTACTAAATATTAAAAATAAGCTTAAAATAAACCCTTAAAGCAACCTTAGTCGGTTTTTATTCATATATTCACGATTTTTTAAGATGTAACACATTTGTTAGGGTGCCCATTGTTATGACCAAGCCTATATTCTAAAAATAAGTATTTACACAACAAAATGAAAGCAATACACATTCAATTGAAGGCCAAAAGTATTCATAAGCATAAACAAGCTGATACAAAATATTACATACATATTTTTTTATGTATTTAGAATTTACAAAATTCGACAGCTCCTCATGAACGTATCAATAATTTGTATGCAATGAACGTGTATTGAAATTAAAAAACTTACCTTTCTTTAACGCTTTGGAGGCGTTAATCAAAAATAATGTTTAATTCTTTTTTTTTTTTTGAAAAATGCAAATTTTATCTTGATACTGTGTTTAAATGTTCTGATTTTTTAATTTTTATTTATTTAAAATATTTTATGCTTATTCACAATAAAAGTTTTTTTTGAAAAGCAATCGCCTTGTGAGCGATCGATTTTCGTGAGCAAAAGTCCATTCATCAATTACGTGTATGTATGGCAAACAATTAGAATATGACATATTGCGACAACTTATCAGTTAAATAAAAGATGTTTAATCCTCTACAGTAAATAATGTTAATTTTTTTCTTCAGTTATCGTTTAAATTTCAAATATGGATTATATTAGTAGTAATAATGTGTTATCTGTTTAACTATTGATAAAGATCTTATTTATTTAAATTAATTTTCAGAAGCAATGATAGAACAATTTAATGATTTATATGGCAACATAACGTAGAATTGGTATATATATATAAAAAGTGCATCATTTCAAATTGAAGTCGCTGTCAGTAAGAATTACCTTTTTATAAGGAACATAACTATATAAGTTTGATCCAAGTGATTCCAAGCTGTTCTGTAAGAAAAATTATCACACACTTAGATTATTCTAGGTATACATTCACATATTTAAAATTATTGTTTGTAAGTTGGTCAATGGCTGATATATTGCGATTCGTCGCTCGAAACGGATCGATCAAGGTGATCTTTTTTTCGATACAATGATTTACAAACCTTAGTACAGTGGTCTCCAAAGTGGGGTACGCATACCCTAGGACAGTGGTCGGCAAACTTATTAGCCAAAGAGCCAAATATGTATATTACAACGATTAAAAAAAAATTGAGAGCCAAATCTTTGCCGACTTTGCCAACCTCTGCCCTAGGAGATACACAAATTGACTCTTGGAGGTACGCCAAGTAATACTTAACCATTGTAAATATTAATTTAACGAGAAATTGAAAGACACAATGCGTATAATCGTAAAAGAGTTCACCTCAAATCTTTAAGATAAATCTGAACTTTTTACTAACGTATGTAACAATTAATATTTTATAATTATTTTCTATTTAAGGGGTACATAATTAAAATATTTTGGGGACGACTGCCTTAGTCTATACAACTCACTTCCTCCCATATAACATTTAAGGACAATTATAAAATTCATTTGAATATATCGTATTCGCGAATATTGTATTTGCACAGGTAAAACTGTTTGTTCGTGAAGTGAATGGTTCGAACAAAGAAACGCAAGGCATATATGATAGATTTCAACAAGTTTACAAAGCATCCCTGGAATAATAGGAATAATGGATACACTTGGACGAGTTATAGTGTTTTGGATAAATTGTACTTAAAATAATACAGAAAATGAGTTATTGAAAAAAATCGGTGTTGACATAAAATACATTATAAACTAAGAGTAATTTTAAAACGAACGTTTTTGGTAAGATAAAACGCATATTATTTCTTCATAACGGAAGAGTGATATCAGCAGTCATTTTAGTTTATATACGGTGACTATATTTTGATATCAAAAGACACTAAAAAAAAGTAAATTTCGGAAGTTTTTGTTCATTTAGAGCGAGTTAAAAAAGCGACATTTTTGTTCAAGGGCAAATATTTTGAGGGCAATCCTCAAATGAGGATATATGGTCACCTTAGTTTATAACTACTGAATTGCATAATTTTAAATAAATTGCTCATTGATTAAGCACAAGAAAATTGGAAATCATAGTTTTTAATTCTTAAGCTACACAATGATAAATCGATGAAAAATACTGAATGCCTTACTGTAATTACTAGAAAAATCATCAGGCAATGATTTTGTCATCGGGATCTTTTTTGGTGCTCACACGTCCCTGTCGCCTTCCGTCGGTTTATAGCTCCTTGTTTATAATGCGAGAATTTCGTTTTCAAAGCTGACAAGAGAAAATTAGACACGCGCATGCGTCGGCTGTCAACGCCTTATTATGTTTCTTCAGTTGGATATAACACTTCTTATGTTGACCATCATTATTTTTTTATTATTTAAGAGTAATATTAAATATATAGTATATTTCTGTATACAATTTATTGTATAAAAAAATATACAAATTGCAATATCTGAAACGATTTAACGAAAATTTTTATTGCTGATTATATATTACCAATAAAAATATGATAAAAACACTCGAGGCTGTCATGCATGCCATCAGACCCGCCGAGAGAAAAATCAGGCCCCAGTGCTCATTGTTACTGCGGACTTCCTTAATATTTAAGTAACGTCTAAAATATAATATTTAAATACTCACAGTTCGCACAATTGTGCGTTTCTTGTATAAATAAAAGTGAAACATTTCACATTATTTTACAGTGGTCCACGGAGAATTGTGAAAAGACAAAAACTAATTGGTAAAAGAACGGAGATCCGGTACTCATAAAATTGGACTCAATAAAACAATTTATATTTTTTTGTTAGTCTACATTATGGCGGATTTCATAATTATGTAACAGGTTTAGGTTAAAGGAATTGTGACAGAAGTATAGATACGGGGTTTCCTTTGCATACACTACTGCCGTTACTAGTAATAGGGCCCTAGAGTCCAACACTTATGGGCAGGCACCCAGCTTTTGACGGCCGGATGAGTGGGACCCATCCCCCGTAGTGCTAAATATTTTATTGGAGTTTCATTAGTATTTCTCCCGAGCGTTTGGAGAAACGTGCTCTCGTTGGCTGGCCTGCATTGCGTATCATCCTTGTTACAACACCACCATATGTGTATATGTTGCCTCAGTCGCAGCCTTGGCCCTCTGTTCCCCTCAGGGCCCTTTAGCCCTGCTTGCGTTACTCTGCTATGCTTTGTTCGACATAAGTAGTGCCTCGCGTCCTACCTCAGACGGCCAGCCCGAGAGACCACGTCCCCTCAAGGGTTTGGGTTTTTACTTCAAGAGTGGTTCCTCGCTCTCCCACACTATAAACGGCGAGCTCCAGCACGTGGTCGACTGGCAGTGACGAATTGTGACAGTGTGAAACAAAAAGGAACCTTGTGACATAGAAGAGGGGAAGGTAAAAAAATCACGTAAAACCTGTGACATCATTTATGGAAGCCGCCTATAGAGTAAGGCTGACCACGCACTAGGCAACTTGGCTGCCGCAGCCAATACACTTTATGCGCTGTCTCAGTGTTTTTTCTAGCCTAGACTAGTGCGCGGTGATACAATCGAAGATGAAAAGTTTTGTAAGGGCCCATTTGTATATGTATGTTTATTTAGGTTTTAATGTGGGTAAGACTTGGCAGCACTCTGATAGCACTGATGTGACGTGAACATTCTCTTGGCGAACTTTGGCGGACTCGCAACGGTCAGTGTTGGTTCGTGCACCGTCCACTCATTTTTATATTCTAAGCATGATACTGTACTTTCAATGAAATACTACTACAGCGGTTCAATCTGTATCTAATTGCTACCCGTCATCATTCGTTGCAAAACTGTTGACCGTCGAGTCAATACATGGCCAACACGTATGTAGCTGCAGCGCCACATAAACTGAGTCGCCACAGAATCGCTTGCCGTAATTCTGCCGGAGACTTCCTGGATCTGGACTCGAGATGGCAGACCACCGAGACGATGGGCCTGCGCCCTCTTACAAGGTGCCCACATTGACAGTCGTCACCGCCCATCGCGCTACCCAGGAAGTGCCCAGCGTTATCACACGTCTCCAGCAGAAGCCACCAATGTGCCACCGCAAACCAAATCTAACCGGACCACGTGTTACCCGACGCGCATCTGTAGGGCTGCGCCTAACGAGTGTCCGGGACCATATCGTCACAGAACGGCCATACACTGGCTTTTGTGTTAATATAAGGTAGGATAAAATTCGTCCCTCCCATCAAATGGTGACTTTTTGCATCATGTCCATTATATAAGAACTATAATTTAGGCGTCATGGCCGGTTAAGAGGCTAAGAAAAAATAAGTTATTTAGTAATTCAATATGTTCATAAAGAAATATAAACAATGGATAACACAGAAACAACGCAACATAAGGAATACAATATTAAAGACACGTTTAAAAATATTATTTTTATTACAATATATTTTATATACATTTTATAAAAGGCTTTTAAAATTAAAAAAAATGTATACCATTTTAAATAAGAGATATATATTAATTTAAAAAAATGTGTATAATAATAAAATCGAAAAACAATTAATGTTTTTGGTTTCATGCGTTTTTTGTATACGTACAGATTAAATATAAATACTAGTTTTTATGCGTGTGGACACGCAGTGTTATATTTGTTGTCAATATTACATTTAACTTGAACGAAGTGACTATTGATAATCAGAATTTTAAGGTGAGTGATTATAGTTTTTGTTTATAAATCATACATGTCATAAAAAATTGCTGTATACATACATATATACTTCGGTAAAACATGTACATACATTATTAAACTATAATAGTGGCTCTCTTAGTTCTAGTAAGGTCTGTGGGTCTATGAGGATAACATCAAAATGCCCTTAAGCTCTGCTCTATCATTCAGAGAATATCACATCGAATTCACAGTTTTACTTATACAATTTGATTATACGAAAGACAATCTGATTGCTCATACTCGTCATGGGTAACCAGAAAGCCATCGCAATCTATTAAAATAAGCGAAGACCCAAACCGGGTTGATGATGCAGATAGTAAAATACAACACTGATCAAAACTACTTATATACTAAGATGTAAATGCGTTATTTGCAATATATTATGAATAATCATCAACATCCATCAAATGTATGCCTATGTTCGAATTCACAATATTGCAATATGTATAAATAATCAGTCTTTTTCGAACGATAATCTTCACTATTTCACTTTTCAGTTAGTCAACGATTCATTTCCTGTTCAGTACTGCATTGAATTTTCGGATCATGTAACATGTGATAACATTAGTCATGAAGAGAACAGATATGACGCCGATCATGCAATAGGCCAACTGAAACAATAAACACAAATATGTAATAAAATATTGTAATTACTATAAAAAGTGAAATTGATTTAAACAAAAAAGTTATTGAAACTGTATTTATTGGACTTCTTTTTAAGAACAATAATATGAGCAAATATTTAAAAAGAATGTGTCAAATATTTCAGATTAATTTTCTATAAGAGAGCAAAAAGTATCTTCATTTTTAAAATTATCGTACAAGTTCAAATTATGCTTACCACGTTATAAGGTTCTATATCCAAAGCCTTGCGCAACTTACACTCTTCTGTGTGGTTATCTGGTATGAGATGTGCATAATTAGTCACCCATTGGTATAGTGGACAGCTGTTACCGCATTTCGGTATGTGCAGTTCTTTGTCTTGATACAAGACACGAACGTAGTGGTTGTCATTGTCATCTGAAACAATTAAAAGTATATACATAAAATATATTGACACTCAATATTAAGATTTAAATTTAAAAAACGTATTTTTCATACCTTTGTAGAGTTCGAATGCCATATGCGCAGCATACGGCGACATTTCCATGGACTTGAGATTCAAAGAGTACAGTAATTTGGCCAACGTTAAATCGTGTGCACTGTACACCCACATTTTTGTTGTTGTTGCGTTTTTGGATGCGTTCAGCAAATGGGAGGTAATTTCTTTGATCAATGGTCCAACTCTCAATCGAGCTAAGGTCGGCGTAAAAGTGTCCAATACGAAGCTGAAACAATCAGTTTTAAAAAAAATATATAATACGTAAAAAATATTTAATTTTAAATAATAATCTGTTCTATACTTGTACTAATCTAATATTGTATGGCTTAGGACGAAGATATTGACTACTCACAAGTAGGAATTGCAATAATACCGGTATTGGAAAGAGAAAAAAACAGACAATACCGGTATTGACATTATTATTTAAATTAATTAGTAATAAAAAATAACGAAAAATATGTTTCACTGTTTTTTGATTATTTTATTAGCAAAACCAAAGCATTCTAATACTCCGGAAATTATTGTTTCGATATATTTAATATTTTAATTATAGCATTATCCCTTTTAATGTTTACAATGTTTTCATCCATCATGGGTGTAGAAAAATATTATTTTTTCAGTACTACTGATATTTTATTTTGTAATACCAATTGCATCTAAGGTCGGTTTTTGACTCAATACCAATATGAAAAAACAACACTCACAAGTTACAGGTCATTATGAGAAGCGTTATCGTGAATGGCTAATAATACATTCTTAAAACAACTGGAGTATTTTTGCATATATGTTAATTAAAAATTATTTATTAATTATATATAAAAAAAAGCCATAAAATTTATTGTTCAACCTGTTTTTATTATTATTATTATTGAAAACCATATATTATTTTTTAATATACTAAACAATTAATTTAAGGTTTTTCCATGTACATACATTTAATAACTGTTATGTTTTTATAGTGTATAAAAAATATTACGATTACTTTGCATTTAAAAAAGTTGTTGATTTTTTTATATCTCCGTTTTTAGTTAAGAAATTTAGTTTAGAAAAAATGTATGACACGCAAATGGTTAATATAATTTAATGTTGAAAGTCACTTGAATTTATTGAACTACATACATACATATATACAGGTGCCCAGTAAATTTGAGCGATTATCGATATGGCGTACATAAATGCATGAAAGGGTTAATGTTTTTACTTTATAGTAAGTACAAAGTACATGAAGAATATTACACATACGTTCGATCGATTAATAATAAAACTTTAATATGTACATATGTATCTATGCGAAATGGCCTATTATGCAAAATATGTACATTAGCATATTTTGCCTACTGCATTATGCATTTCTAATTTAAGCATATGAATTATTATTAGTACAACAGTACCAATCTTCAAGAGCTGCAGATAGACTCAAATATGTAACTAAGGATACTCAAGATATTTCAACACATTTTTTCGAAAGGAAGAAGGCAATATGTAATAGAAAATAACATCAAAATTTAAACAAATCTCCAATTATAATAAATTGGCAACAACATCAAAAATCTCATATTTTTAAGAAATACTGTAAAAACCGATTTTGATAATGAGAATAATCAATCTTACCTTAAAGCGCTAATGGGTTCCATTTTATCAGGATACACAGATTGCGTCCACTGCGGTAACGTTAAATTGTACATTTGCTCAATCTTCAGAATGTCGTAGATGTAAGAGAGAGTCGTCATATCGTTGATCTGCCTGCCCGTGTAGTTGCTGACATATCTATAAATATAAAAATAAGTTCCTTAATAATTGCGAGGGTTTTTAACATAAATTGAGCATCGCAGTTGAAATCTAATCGCCGCAGCAAAGTAACAGATTATTTACCAGCAACTTGCATGGCGAATGTAAATGTACTGATTATATTTTTAACAATAATTAATTAGTTAAATAATTGGAGTTTACGGTTTAATTTAATTTAAATGAGCAATATATAAAATAATTGTTCCATAATACGATTGTTTGATTGGCATTAATCAGAACAGTTAACATCCTATGAAAAACCCTCTCCTTTTCTGAAGATTAACTTCACGTTAATGCACAAACAATTCGTTTAATGGAACAAAGTATTTATTTAAATACACATATTTCTTTAAATAATTCCCTGTTAAATAGCACCCAATCATTAATAAAATACATATTAACGCATAGTGTTCCGTGACACTAAAAGAATAAAAATATAATTATAATGAAAGAGACGTTGATAAAACAAACCGATAGACGGGTTGGTATTGTTTGTTCAGATCTTGGAAGTATTTTGTCCGCATCATCTTTTCCATCTCGAGCGTCAGCTTAGCGCAAGGAGTCTTCATAGCGAGGACGTCGTCGAGCGATTGGGGAATCGTGTGTATGGGAATAGGCTGCCACGGTAAACCGTCCAAGATTTCTTGTGAGGAGTTCACCGGAAACAATCCTGATGAAGATTATAATTAAATGGAATTAAAAGAGAGTTATAATAATTAAACGGGAGATTAAATTAAATTAAGTTCCCATTAATATTTAAAAAAATAATTAGTATCATAATTGCATACCTGCCAAATTGCTCAAAGCTGACATGATAGACCGATCAACATCAGTGGACCTCACGTAAATCTGTTTATGATTGTATTTTGCGTCCAATAAGTACTGAAAAAAAAAATTGCCATTGGTACAAGGTCAGGCGCAAGGTGATGGATGATACATGTATTTTACATGATTGGAAAATAATTGACATAATTGTTTCGGCCATACATTACTGTTGTCGGACTTATGCTGTAACTATAACGATATAATTCCTATGCTGTCTTTCAGAATCAAGTATATCGATGATATTCTTGTTGTTTGGTGTTTCAATACAATATATTTATGTATAATGAAAATTACATTAGAATCCAGAAAGTTGTTTTAAAGTTTAAAAAAACTGTTAATACAATGAATGGGTGTTTTGTTATTTTTTGGTCGCTACTAACTTATAGTTGTTCTATATATATATATATATATACTATTTCGCAGAGATCATAAACTTTTTTGCAACACAATTTAATTTGTCTAATATTTAAATATAAATTATTTGCCGAAAGTAATGAACTTCAACGATAAAACATTGGACGGTTCACAAAATATTGCTGACGGTTTTGCGAAATATTTTCGGTTCTGTTTTCGAGGAATATTTTTCGCCTTCTGCTGTCACTTCCTTCTTCTTGTTCTTGGTCTTCAGTACTGACCATCAAAGAAACTGAGTGCTCAGATCGTAAATACGGCTTTAATAAATTCTTCTGGGCCTGATTTGATTTTGAAGGGTTGCGAAGTCAGTCTCGCTGCTCCTCTAAAACGTATTTTTGATCTAATTCTCAAGACATCATCATTTCATGATCTACGGAAATGCACAAAAGTCACCCCTATTCATAAAAAGGGTGACAATTATGTAGAAGACCAGTCGCAGTGTTATCAGCTCCTGCCAAATTGTTTGAAATAATTATTCATAGATATGTCTTTAATCACTTTCAGCAAGTTTTGTTGGACCAACAGCACGGGAGTCGTCCCGCCCGTTCTACTGTTACTAACCTTCTGTCTTTCAACAAAATGGTGACAAAATCTCTCGATGCGGGAATTCAAGTAAACGTCGTATATACAGATTTTGAGAAGGCCTTCGACAAGGTTTGTCATGATTATTATTTAAAAAAATTGTCAAACCTCGGTTGCTCGGATGTTTTAACTCGGTTATTCTTGAGTTATTTTAGCGATCGTAGACAGTTTGTAATCTATGGGGGCCGATTGTCGAAAGAATATTTCGCCCCTCGGGGGTTCCTCAAGGGTCCAATCTAGGCCCTCTGCTCTTTATGTTATTTATTAATGACATAAATACGGCAGTTACAAATTCAAGTTTTCTTCTGTACGCAGATGATTTAAAATTGTATAAATGCATTCGATCTGTTGCGGACTCCTCTCTACAGAGTGATTTAGACTCTATGGAGATGGAGATCTGCCATTTAGTGTCGGAAAGTTCTCGATCCCGTTCGCCATCAGCTTATTCCTATGATCTCAATGGAACATTTTGACTAGAGAAACTTCCACTAAAGACATCGGAATCACTTTTGAGAGCAAGTGGAGGTTCAGGGTTCTTGTGGCTGTCTGCAGCGAGTGTCAGGAGGCAGGTTCTCTTGCGGCGATGGTCGTTCGGGAGTTCCAGGTCGTCTCTTCGTGTCTGTCGGTGGGGGCGCATCTGCTGGTGACTCCGACTGCCTGTCTGCGTTGATTTTAACGTGCGTTAATTGCGCCTCGAATATCACGAACCATAGTATTGGGTTGTCACTTGCAAATGGCGGCGGTATAATTGCTACCGTATCGGAACTTGCGCTGAATATGTAATTTGCCGTCGCTTCCAGGTCTATGGCTTGTTTTATCAGAAGGTCAATGCTTTCGGGTGTTGAACTTTGCGTGTTCGTATCAAGTCCACCACTTTAGGGTTTGAGACAATTTCACACGTGGTCATCTGTCTGCGGTCGTTACAATATATATATTTTTATGGTGAATTGAAATAATATAATTATTGTTTTCGACCATCGTGACGCATTGGGATAACCTGTTTGTCATAATTTAATTTAAATAAATAAATAAACGTGCAGGGCATAGAAAATAAACAATACATATTAACAAAACACATAAAACAAATAAGTACAAAAACAATTAGATTGTCATATCAATAAAAATCAGCATAGATGATTTCTACTCAATTGCCTATACCGAGATATTTCACAAAAACCATGCTGTTGATCAGTCAAGTATATAACTATTATATACGCGCTAGCAATAAAACTAATACAATCATTTTGAGATCAGTGTATACTTCTATATTATTTATAAGTGCCGGATTTTAAAAATGTCATATTATGTCAAATAAAAAAAATAAAATTTATCAGAATCTACCGCAATTATAATCTAATAATATATTTTTATAAGCGTTCATGTTATTCGATTACATAATGATTATTTTCCGTAAATTTTGAGCATTAAACAATAAATGTGTTATAGTATATAAAACACAACAAGTCACGAAATAAACTATAATAATATATGACAAATGCAACATTAACTGAATTTTGATTGCCAATATTTTGATAGTTAATCTTTGTAAATTATCAACTGATTGTAATCGCGAATGCGTAATAAAATTGTTAATCGAAACTTTATGATATTTCAATTATTAACCATTTAATACTAACATTTTAAATAATAAAAAAAACATAAAAATATGGATTAACTTGAAATTGTACGATGGTGAATCAAGGTAATAAATAACAATACATGATGTAACTGTTAAGTTTAAAAAAAACAGTGATTCAATCGTCACTTGAAAATTTTTATATCCGATTCTTCAGGCAAATTTCAATTAGGTAGAAAAAGCCAATAAATATGTTTTCAGCAAATAAAGGGCTAAGGATATTTATCTGTCGATGCAATTGTAATTTCTGAAAAACTTCGTTGTCGTTTTTAAGAGTTCGACAAGTTTGAGAATATGCAATATTTGATTAAAACACAATATAATCTGCACAACGCGTTATTTGATGTACTAGCATAAATGCTCGGCAATGCTCACTCTTTGTAAATGGAGATGTAATAAATAAAAATATTATTTTTATTATATGTCAAGTTATCTGGGGTAAAAAATTATAATATAATGCCTTGGGAGTTTCTACATATAGACCGTGGGAAAAGTAAGGTGTTTCCAAGTACACTCCAACAACCTTAAGATATTTATTTATAGTTATGCGAACCTTTCTTCAGTTGAATTTTAAACTTTTTTTAAATGCAATTTGGTGTTTCATTATTTTGCTTACAATTAGGCTATTGAAAGAGTTTAAAAAGAGTTATAAAATAATGTAAATTGCTTGTTAATTAAACAATGATTTTGTTGTGGATAATGTTAAGGAACGTAATAGTGGTTCTATAAATTTCAATAAACAAAATAAAATTGGAATCAAAAAGTTGGATGTTGGTAGTCCAATAGTGCTGGAGCGCTGATGATAAATTACGTAATATAATTATACCAGCAGAATAAATTAGTTGCATTTAATTGGCAAAACTGATTCGATTATTATTATCCGAGAAAAATGGATTTAAATTTTAATGGCATCAACGTAATTATTTTCCAGCAAGTCACAATGCAATTTTATTAGCGGAGTTATGAATATTTAACCCTTTCTATGCTACAGATAATATTAGATATTATTTTAAAACTAATTAAAAATATCTACTTATAATATTTAACTGACAGTCGAGCGTGTTTTTTGGCTGCTCAGTGTTGCCATATGGTGAATTGATTTTTTATTTTTTATCTTCAATTTAATATTAAACTCCTGTAATCTATTACACATAAAGGTGTTTTTTTTGAATTGGCAACACTTTTTCCAGCGACAGAAAATTTGTCAGCTGACAGCTGATTTGTGCTGTTTGGTTTGCCATTTCACCATGAACAGACTTACGCCAGAACAACCTTTGCAAATTGCGAAAATCATGGTTCAGTCCGCAACAGTGCGCTACGTCTATTTTACAGTCGGCATAAACGTTCATCCCAGCAAGTAATTCGAATAACCATGGATCGTTTTCGCATCACGCATACTCTAATTGATAATACGCATCCGCAGAGACGTCGTACAGTGCGCATCGAATAAGTTGTTTCTGCTGTGGAGCGTAGTATTGAGGAGGATCCGAATGAGTTGATTCGCCATCATGCACAGCAATTGGAGCTGTGTCCATCCACTTTATGGAAGAATTTGCGGAAAGATTTTGGTTTACGAGCTTACAAGATAATTGAAGCCTGCATCGTACATTCGGTGAATAGGCCGAAAATGATCCTCATTTTCACCGCAAAAATTTGTTCAGCGATGAGGCTCATTTGAATGGCTACGTCAACAAGCAAAAGTGCCGCATTTGGAGTGAAGAAAATCAACAAGCCATCCGCAAAAAGTCCCTGTTTGGTGTGCTTTATGGGCTTGTCCATATTTATTCAAAAATTATGCCGGCCAGAATGTTAGTCAACGCATACTTTTCGTGGAAACAAAATGTATTTGTTAACAATCGCGGCGCCACGCTCAAATTTGACAGTTGCGAAACCTCCATTTGTTATTCAAACCCAAACCTAACATTAACAAATATAATAACGGTATAATGGTTAATTTGTTTAGGTTAGGTTTGGGTTTGAACAGCAAATAGATGTTTCGCAACCGTTAAATTTGACCGAAGCACCGTGATAATAAACAAGTAGTAAACAAAATTAATGCATTTCGGCAACTTATCCTCAAAACCACATTTTTATATTATTTTAATTTTATTCATTAAAACAGATTGAAAACCACCGATAAAATAATTTATTGCATTACAAGAAGTGATAAACGATTGATCAAGGATACGAATAAAATCAAGAGAGCTTTAAAAGCAACAGAAGTATAATGTTAAATAAATTAGAGATTATAGGTATATATGAAATAGTTTTAAGAACGTTGATAATTATATAAAAAAAGAGAATGCAAAAAGTTAAAATTAGTTGTGCTTATTCCAAAGAAATAATAATATCTCACGGTGTACCACAGCTAGGTACCCTAAATTAGGATTATTGTTGCTTATAATATATTTAACGATATAATTAATAATATATAAAATATAAAAAACAATATGTTTGGAAACGATATTTTAATTTATGGCATTTATTGTATAATAGAAACGTGGTTTAAAAATAATGTACTTAAACTAAATGAGAATAGAACTAAATGTATGTTTCTTAATCATAGAGAAATGTAAGATAATATTATAAACAAAGTTATAGATAAGATAGTTGATAATATAAAATATTTAGGGGTAAAAAATAGTAGATAAGTATTTATATAATCTAGGATGAGAAATATGTTATGTATTAATGCAAAAAAAAATATTTCTCCACTTAAATTATTGAGCAAGAATATTATATATGCTTAATAAATTTGATAAGACGATATTGCAAAAATTACAAAATAGGGCAATGAAAGTAGCTTTAAATCAGAATAGATTTACGATTAAAGTATGGTTGAAAGATCGGAATAGTTGGATATTTAAGAAATATTGAAGATTCATGTTTTAGTATTTATATATATAAGTTAGAAAATAATATGTTAGCAGAGTATTTTAATGAGAAATAAAAATGTACATATAGATAATTTAAGGATAAATAGGTATAAGTCCAGGGGATGGAATTAGTACAATAATATTCCTAGGATAATTTGCAAAAAATAAAAATGTAGCGGATTTATTCCAATGAATTAAAGAAACACATTTTTTTTAAATTTGCTTTTGTTTGTTTAGTGCAGGGCTTCCCAAACTTTTTGAGCGACGGAACACTTGGCAAATCCGAAAATTTTGGCGGAACACTTAGCTTATTTTTTAGGTTGGGTAATTCATAATAGTAAAAATAAAAATAAAAAATGTTATTAAAGAAATATCATTAATTAATAAACATAAAAATACAAATAAATAAAACTCCTAATGACTCTGATGATTTTGGGTTGTTAAATTATTTTTTTTATATCCGGCACAATATTATTTCTGTATTTTGTTTTTGTTGCGTCGTGGAAAACGGAAGTAAACAAATCAGAGCTTGTTTTGACACAATAGCTAAGCACACACGTACGGATTTGCCCGTCGGACATCTGACGGATTTGTCCGAGCTTGGCCAAATTCTTATCGGACATAAGATTTACGTGTTTTTATGTGAAATTTTGTTTAAAATATATGATGTTTTACTGTCTTTGATAAAAATAATGGCAAAAAATACATTTTCAACGGTAACAATATTATGTGACCGATGGGTCATAAAGTAATAAAACCTTATTTAGATATTTTAGACAATAAACATACCGATGGCGGCAACTTTGGCACAAATTAATAAAGGCGAGCGGAAATGGCCCAGGTCATAAAATCACTTAAGGGACAAATTTTAACAAAAAATACTGTAAACCATCGGGTGCGAATAACACAATTGCGATACATTTTAATTACCTTTTAATTGACAAAAGCGGAGAGCCGAAGGCCGATATTTTAATTTAATTTTTTTATCAAAAAATTCAATTTTATCTCTCATATTAAAAATTGTAATTGTAAACTTCTTCCTTGTAATGATAAGTTAACACCATTGCACTTTATAAAAATATCCGCCAGATATGCAAGATGTATCAACCAGGAAGGATTTGTTAAACATTTGACAAAATGGTGTTGCAAATTATTTTGTGCCTTCAAGAAGACTAATAATTCATTTCGAAGTTCATAGTCTTAATTGTGCTTTTCTTCTGGATAGCCATCTCACTTCAGTATGTACAATTTTTATGTATTAGCAAGACTAACAATTTTTTTAATTTACTCTAAATTTTTGTGAAATATCTATTTTGGCTCCGCGGAACACCTATTTTGGATCCGCGGAACACCAGTGTTCCGCGGAACATAGTTTGGGAAACCATGGTTTAGTGTATAAGCAATTAGGTATACAGTGAAATCTCTTTGTAACGAATACGGAAATAACGAAATTCCCAGTATAACGAATCTTCAATTTGTCCCCGAAAAACTTTCATATAAAATGTTTTCATTGTAACGAAGACTGATCTCAGTATAACGAAATATTTTGATCAGAATTACAACTTGACACTATATTTCTCTGAATTCAGTTCGTCTTTACTTGGCGTGTACTGGATATGTTCATAAGCCAGGGCCGGCCCGAGGGGCAGGCAGTACAGGCGGTCGCCTGGGGCGCTAGATCTTGTGGGGCGCCGTGATACCAATAAAAGGCGCAATATTCACTTAAAAGTATCAAACAATATTGTTGAAGAATATAATCCGATATTATTTTTTTTTGTATATACTACTGTGTACTCTTTAGATTATTTCACGCATAAAAAAACGCGACGAAAAATAAACTACAAATTCTTAAATACCCACAATCGCAAAAAAGAGTATGGTGTCAAATATAATATTAAATTACTTTAATTTGAAATATATTTTTGCGATCATGTAATGAGTTATTGAAGTATTAATAGAGGGGGGGGGGGGGATGCGCAAATTTAGTTTTTGCCTGGGGCGCCAAATAACTTAGGGCCGGCCCTGTCATAAGCGACATTCAATGTGTTTCGCCGACCCTCAATCTTTTTTATAAAACATTTTTTTAACAAATTATATTGTGTTCATTACAGTATCCTTAAAAATAGACAAAAAACGAGCTGTCAATCTTGTGAGAGGTTTGGTGCTTTTTTAATATGGTAATTAAAAATAAAATAAAAAAGATATCATCATCTTTACATTCAATACAACGAAAGTTTTTCTTCGGTTCCGTGAGCTTCGCTATACTGAGATTTCACTGAATTAGCTAAATAAATAAAATTTTAATAAAATTTTATTTATTTCAAATTTTTATAAATTTGAGCACGGCAAGTACCGAATTTCATCAATTTCATCAACTTATCCGAAAAGTTATTATTTTTTTCAAAATATTGTTTATATTTTAAAAATAGAAATAAAACAGATTGTAAACCAATGAAAAATAATTTTAACAGTCCAAGTCAAAACATTAAATAATTTTAGGTTTTTAATTCAAAAGTTAACATTTTTTAGTTATAACTTATGTGTTTGCGTGCGCCTAATTGTTTCAGTGGCTGACAAAAAACCGACTTGAATCTATAATTGTTTTTGAAATACACTGATCACTATGAGACATTAAATCTTCATCCTCACATGTCAATCTGTCTACATTTTTAAAACTGCCTTCCATTAAGAGAAAATAATTTCAATATAAAGTCACTAATGCACGTTTAAATAATTATTTTATAATAATTATAAGTTAAAAGAACTTTGTTACAAAGCACTGCACACAAAAATAACAACCAAAACAAAAACTATCAAAAAAACAGAACCGCTATGGATACGAAAAAAGAAAAACACATAATGGCTGAATCTATTCATTTTTTTATTGAATTCCAAACATATGTGACTAAAACTTAAACAATGTCAATGAAGTAGTGATAAAAAATTCGGCAACTTCCCGCAATCCGGGAGTTTTTCACGCGTGGCAGCATTGATCCGCGAAGTTTGTATGAGTGTCAAAACGAAAATAAAAACTAATGTATAAAATCAAAATATTATATTTTGATTCGTTATCACTTCTCCGGAGATAGCACTATATACCTAAATTATTTTTTTAATATAACTTCCAAAAAGTCCCATAAAACCCTCATTGGAAGGGTTGATGAAAGCATTTGTGTCAAAATGTCCAATGTAAATAGAATATATGGTCAAATTTTAAAGTGCTATCGCCGTGTGTTTATGATTTACTTTTCAATTGGAATTATGTCAATTTGTAATCAATAAAACATATGGTCAAATTTTGACGTGTTATCGCCAAGCACACGTTTTAATTTTTAATAATTTATTTGAATTTATTTTTCTGTTGGCCTACGTTTTGACCGCTGTGGCCAAATCTGAATATACAAATATGTTTATTTAATCCGTCGATGTTCGACATATGTATGTAAATATACACACGTGCAGAAAAAAGTCGAGAGGTCAACGCTCGATTGTAAAATATGTATAAAAATAAAGTTATCGCGCGTTATACTGACCCCGTATCTCTCTCTGAAGAACTTGCCCAGGTTGTAGTGTTGTACCTCTCCCTTAGGTGTCAGCTGTCCCCAGTCAGCCGGCCAATATTTGGGGTCGCCATAGGGGTCGTTTGGATAAGGGTCAATGGGGGTCCTGTCGCCGTGGCGGAAGACGACTATGACCGCAGAAGGCCTGGGAGCCATTTCTGCGCGACTGAGTGAGATAAAAAATAGCGCTAATGCGCAAGCGCGACGAGCGACCGTCAACGACGAAAGCATGGCGATCACTGTCTGAACGGTGAACGCAGGCGTCAGATTTTATACTCGCAGTGTCTTGCGTGGGGGTAGCAGCAAATAGTAAAAAAACGCAACGGTTTTTTTAAATGCCGGCGGATTCCCGGTTTTAAACTAAAATGTTTATATAAAAAAATACAGTGGCGGAACTTGTATGTAGGAAGTGGTGGTGGTGGTGGTGGATTAATTTTTTTTATAATATGCATGTACGAGGTATATATGAAAAGTTAAAAATAACGTAAATAAATAGTTAGTTGTATCAGGTTGTTCTATAACTCTTTGCGTTTTTAAAACGGCAGGTTAACGAATCAAAAATAATATATTTTTGGAAGCAATATTTTTTTATACTCATTTTTGTAAAATATTTGTTTTCATCTAAAAACTGTTCTTTGGAGCAATGTGTGAAAAATACGGTGGATGAGAAAGGAGTTCCTAAGAAAATCCATTGATTTTTCTATCGTGTTCTTGGATAAATGAAAGCGAGCGATTTATAAGGGAGGGTCTTTTTATGGTCTGAGTCGCTTTTAAACGAATTAGCTGAGCACACTGTGTGTGTGTGTAGTAATTGCTTGCCTATAATTCAATAACTCATAATGAATTATGCCCTTTATATCCCACAAAATGCATAACATTATCGTATTAAGGTGCAATTCTGTTTTTGGGGCTGGAATTGGGGGTTAATTGGCATAAACACTTACTTGCCAACTTTTGCCCCCCCTCCCTGGAAAAAGCTGAAATGACGTCCCTGTATTGTTATATTAAGATTATGATATACCCATAACACATTTCCTAATTTTTTTAAATGGTTGTGCACTGATGTAGACTACACGTTGAGCTTTTGTATCATTAATCTCGGATCTGCTTTGATGGCAGCCCTAATAAACAACACTACACGTTCTTAATTCCCGGAACGAAAACCCTTGAACCACATTTGCCACTTTATAAATTTAATGGCATCCCTGCTCAATGCATTACATATGTATTTTACTGTATTGTCGCATTATGCATAAAGCATAATATAGCTTAATTGCGATTATTTTATCTTTTCTGCTGGTTAAAAATATCGAAACAAAAAATGTCCCGTTACTAAATACTAAATATATAGAAAAAATATATTTCATATTTTATATAACATTGAACTTTATCATTGGTCTCAAATATATATTTCAATTCAGAAGGTGACTGGAGGTATAATAACTCAATCTGCAAATTTGTTGGTGCTGATTTCATAATAATGTCAAATATTCAATATATTCTGTATATAAAAATCTATCCTGAAATTCTCGTAATAAATTAGCAGTGGCGTAGCTTTGGGGGCGGGCCGCCCCGGGGTTACTTGCTTAGGGTCGGCATATTCGCGATGGAATCGTCTAGTGTGGTTCTTAACCCTGAATAAACTAAAATTTATGTACATCTACGAATAGCAAGAGCTTAATAATAATCGATTTATTATTTCAAGAAATGCAAACTTTTGACCCTGCTAAAAAATGTATGGGGGGCGGAAATTTTAAGGATTGCCCCAGGTGGCACATTCGCCACTGTAAATTAGTCATTTTTTGGGCACATTTAGAAAAAAGGTGTCACTATTAACGAAAAACGAACTGTATTTTTAGATTTCAACTAACTTTCATAAAGGTTAAATTTTGCTATGAATGCATTATATTTTGATAATAATCCGTGATCAATTTGTTTTCACCTTGAACCTGCTTGTTAAGTTCGTTTAATTTCATTGTGACGTCTGTAAGGACATATACATTTAAAATACATTGTTCATCTTATAATTCAGGAACATTCTGGACTTTTTCATTCATAAAAATTTGAATTTCTTTAAATTCCAAAATCTTTCTAAGCATTTTCTTCGACTTAGCCATCGAATTTTTTACTTAGCAAGTCAAGACATGATTATATGTATACATACTCACAAAGGTTAAGCTGTTTTTTAATAAACAACCACTCTTTCAGAATGAAATGTCTGATATTTTCTTATTAAAGCTATATGATATTTTATTTTGTAAACTTAGGATATCTCATATATGAATTATGGTTAAAGGAAACTTCGGCATTAAATCGGTTAAATTGGTTAATGCAATCATACAATTAATGTATGCCACTTTCTAGTTACCTGTTTAATAAAATAATGCATGAAAATATCAATGTATCATCGACACAATCATTTAAGTACTTTGGTAATTTCATAACATGGTTTGTGTTGCGACGTTCTTTTATGTATATTACCTTATACATGGTTAACAGCAAAGGTCTTAAAACTTGAGTTGTACAATGGCAAAACTGTTTTTAATTATTAGCAATGTTGTAAAATATTATGCGATTAACGAACTTTGACACTTCAATTATTTAATTTAACTTATTTTTATATTATTGTATTTATATTTTATATTAATGCATATTATAAATACATACATATATATTTTTTATCAATATTTTACTTGTATGTGAGCGTCTTACGTTTCGAAGAGTCTGTCACTCTTCATCACTCTTCGTCCTCGACCTGGTCATGTGGGTATTCATCGGTTATGCCGCACTTTTGAATTATCACTTGAATTGTAGAGGTCCAATTCTTTTGCACGACAATGCAGGACGATACATCGATGCACAAATGAGCCTTGGAATATTGCTTCATCCATTATACTCACCGACACATATTATTTGTTTAAGCATTTAAACAACTTTTTACGGGGTAATGTCTTCAACAACCAAACTGTTTTCAAAAGTGCATTTCAACATTTTATCAGCTCCAAATCAGATTAACAATTAATTAATTAACGAATTTGTGGTCATAAACCGCAGTAATTATACTAGCAACCTGAATCTTTTATCTACAATAAATATTTTATACACCTCCTTACAAATAGTCGAACTGTGGTATTGAAATGCTTCACATTACACCATAATAAATTTAATAATTATTACAGATGCAAATACGATAATAAGATAGTGATTGAACTTTGAAGCTTAGTTTACTACTTTTTTTTTACGGATCGGTGTATCGTCAATGTATAGTCAATATTAAATTATCGACAATCTAAGATGCGAATTACTCCACTGAATATTATCAAAATTAGAATTAAAATTACATTGTTACTAACCTTAGTGTGTATGTTAAGTAATTATAGATTATAGATGCTAACGTTGGTTATTTCGCATTTAAATTAAATAAAACTAATTTTAAGTTACATATGTATATATATATATATATTAATTATTAATGTAGTATATGTATATAAAAACGAATATATTTTTAAATACTATTATAACAATATAAAATAATAATAATAAAAATCATATCGCTACACTATAGCAATATACAGGGTTGACTTAAATTTTTAAAGGTACATAAATCAGAATATCGAATAGCTAAGAGCTAAGTTGAATAAGTGAAAACAATAAACAAATAATTTTATGACCCGGCCGGAAAGTTTTGGAATATTAAAGTCACATATTAAGTTGCAGATTTTATATTAGATAATTTAATGGAACGGGGGGGGGGGGCAAAAATTCTAGCTGCGCCACTGCATTCGCCAAATTACTTATTTACCAAACATTGAATTTTTGTCAAAAATAACTATTTTTTATTACTGGATGTATTATAATATTAGACAATATACCATTTATTTTTGATAGTTTGCCTTGTTTTCCATAACCTGCAATTTTAGAATATGTTTTCAATAACCGTTATTGTGCTTAAGGTGACATAATTTATTTGGCCACGCATGAAGAACTTTTGCCATCTTTTTTTACTAATTTACTTACTGGTTCATTTTAAAACGCATCGTATAATTTATACACATAATTACCATAATACTTTTTTAGTAGCACAGCGGGAGTATTTTTATATATATTCTATTATCAAAGTGCTGTATTTGCGAAAGATAAATATATATTTATACCACACGAGGATGAAGATAATTGATGCAAACGAGACAAACAAAATTAAAAAGCTGTCATATGTATGTAATCATTAAACTTATGGATATAATGTAGTGGTTTCCCATTTGCAGTTTAATCGTTTATGTACTTTTTGAGAATAATGATTTAATAGCGATTTACCTTGGTTTCTAATAATCACCTCGTTATTCCCCAGTAAGATTAGAAAAACCAAATCATGGTGATTGTAATTATAATAAGCACTTATTCTAATCTCCCAGAAACGATTAATTTGAAGAAGTTCAGGGGTTAATATGAGATTCAAACCATTAATGACGATTTGTCTTTAAAAGTAATATAAAAATATATCCGAAAAACGACGACGTCCAAATTCGTTTTTTTTTGTATATATTATTTTATATCCTATTATGTTTTAATATTTAAAGATTATATTTAAACCGTATTAAATAAAGTATTTACTTGTAATCAAAGAAGAAAATTAATTATTACTGAGTGCTTCTTTGAGTATGGTTTCAAAGTATATATTGAAAAAAGTAGGAGAAAGAACACATCCCTGCCTGACAGCAATACCGATACAATCCGATACAGACCGATATAATTTAGGCCCCATATACTATTATCATATTTTACGCGATCAAATGCTTTCTCAGAATCTATGATGCAAATGCAAACAGGTTTACGAACTTCGTGATATCCTTGAAGTAGCGTCTGCATGCAGAAGTGTGAATTTTTCATTGTATATTTTTCAACAGAATTTTCACCAAGTTACTCCTATACTGCCTTTTACATATTTTTAATAACATAACTATTTTTTAAATGTCTAGTAATTAAAATCTTAACGCTTAAACAATACTACAATTGAATAAAGAGTACAAGTTCATATAATCAACACTAACGCTATGGGAAAAAAAATAATCAATATAAAATAGTTTTTATATTAGAATATGATATTTTTAATGTTACTGTATTTTAAAAAGTTGTTAGTGGTTAAACCTTTTTAAGGGGATGTTAATGTAAGTAAAAAAATATGCCTTTTGTTATCCTTACATTCAAGAATATTATCATTGAAAATGAGCTTATTATTAGTTGAAGATATAAATACTAATTTTAATATATAGCCTTATAAATCGCAAGATCACCATAAAATATATATTTAAGATATAAAAGTTTTTGCATTTAACAAATAAGAAAAATCATCATTTATTTTTATAGCTCGCTTTTTTTACATCTGACAAATTGTAGTCAACCAAAGAATTCCGTGACTAACTATGTATATGTAAATTATTTGATCCTCATGAGTAATATTTTATCTTAAATGAGTTAATTATCCTTATGTGCTCTTAAGACTAATAAATTTATGTTTTAATCAAACTTTATATTCGCCTAATTTCAGACTTTTTCTAAATATGCATATGCTTTGTACAGAGACGTCATTTCAGGGGGGATAGGGTGGCATCCCCCCCCCCCTCCTTGAATTTGGCCAGAAAAATGTGTCGCTTAATGAACTACGAATTTTACTATAAATTTTAATAACGTCGAAATATTAAAAAAACGATCACAGAATGGACCATTTTTGTCTCCTCTGGAATAATTTAAATGACGTCCCTGATTCCAAACCAGAAATTCTCGAATTATCCCTCAAAAAAATAACAGTACTTTATACCGAAAATATTAAAAAATAAAAAAAAATACATTTTAGTGAAATTATATCGGAATACATTTTTACCGGTAGATATATTTTTACCAGTGGAAATATAATTAATAAAATTATAATAATACGTACTTATAATTATTTATTTAGATGCGATGAATGTGTATAATTTTAGAACTTTCATTAGGTTAATTCTAAAATATGAAAACTTACAGATAGACGTCGCATATTGCATATTGTTCCATAGTTTGTCTGCACTTGGATATTACACTATGTTTAAAAATTACAATAGCTATTCTTATTTATATTATTTTGGACTTCTGATATAAGAGCATTGTTCAAAGTTCAATAGAAGGACGCAAAAACAATTATCACTTCTCAGAAGTCAAAAATTCACGTCAAAAGCAATAAAACCGTGTCGATAATAAAATAATTCGAGTATTCGATTGAGATTCGATTCTATTAATATTTCTTTGAATGCGAGACAAAATTCCAAGCCCTTTTTGAGAGAATTGAAATAATTTCACAAATGGGTAGTCTACAGCAAATTATCAACAAAAGCTTTGGAACTTCAATGAAGTATATTTAGTTAGATTCAAATATTGTCGTGTTTTAGCTCATATAATCCACCTGCACAATTAACAAAATTTAACACTGGCTTTCAAAATGACATAAAAGGGGTAATATCTCACCACGGCAACACGCAACTAAGTGTAGGGATGGTGTTCCAAGAAAAAATAAAATTAAAATATGTATGGATGTATCTACATACATATATCGTGACTTGTATTGTATTGTTACACATTACGTAAATGGGACATGTTTACGTGAATATCAACACGTTAGTCTTTTGTGGCGTGAAATTACTAACCTTTTGTAATTGCATGTTCATCTCTTTTTATATCACTTACAGCATATAGTTGTTTTAACCAGAGAAATACTTTATTCCATCTTTTGCCGCAAAAGTAAATTAATAAACACGTCCAACTTTTCTGCTCTTTTTTATGTTGATCTAAATATTAAAAAAAACAAATTAATAGTATGAGCCTCGATTTTAATCCCCACGATTAATAAAATCGTGGTTTGCATTTCACGCTTTAATTCGAAAGTTGTATATTGCTTTAAAAGATAGATGTATTTTTTATACATCAGAATTTTGAGAAATACTTAAAATTTCATCCTTAAATAACAAAATTCGATCATGTTCTCGATAATACTCTGTGCAAAAGAAATAGTCTCATTTAAGTCGAGTATTAAACATGTTCATATTCGTTATATAAGTTCTCTACTACTACTTAAATAATATCAATTATGTATTAAATTAAAGCGTCGTCTGCAAACATTTTAATATTATTAATTATAGCATTAATATATATTATAATCAAAAATGATCATAATTTAGACCCCCGTGGAACACCGTGAGATATTATTTTTTTTCTACAATAATTAAAAAATACGTTTATTTTAAGCACGTTATTTTTTAATCATATTTCTATTATCATACTTAATTTATTATTTTAATTATCTACAATTTTTTTAACATTATCACCTATGCATTAAATTAAAGTGTCTTCCATAGACATATATATTTTACATTTCTTATGTTTTTAATTATATCATTAATATATATTATAAACAGTAATGGTCCTAATTTGGACCCTTGTGGTGCAGTGAGATATTATTTTCCCTTTGAAATAAGCATTATTAATTTTATGTTTTTTTTTTAATTTTCAAACTATCTTAAAACTATTTCACTTATACCTATAATCTCGAATTACTTTAACATTATACTTCTGTCTATTGTTTCGAAAGCTCTTCTGAAATTCAAGAAAACTGCTCCAATGATTTTGTTCGTATCCTTGGCCAACAATCAATCATTTATCACTGCTTATAATGCAATAAATTTTAGTATAAATAACAATGATCCTAAAAAATATTTTTTTGTCAATATAAATATCCACAAAATTAGATAATCAGGTAACATACAATGGTCCAGGAACTGTAATAGTTATTTTACCTTATAAAACATGTAAGTATTGAATGGATAAATCGCTAACAGTCAAAATATATGTTTAACCTTTTCACTCTGCTTAAAGATAAAACAAACTTCATACTTTATTTTATCATGTCTGTGTAATAGCACATTGCTTATTGATTGAATGTTATAATATTATAAGACATTTCGGTTACTAATGTATTAATATAAACTTGTTTTTTAGTAACATGGAATGGCATGGTACTGTCTAGTTTTTTAAAGTTTTGTTTAAAGCATTTTGATGGTATGGTTTTCGTTTTAAACATGTACTAAATATAGCATAAGACAGGTTTTACGACCTCACCTATGGGATTTGGAGGAGGCAAGGGAAGGGGTTCTTACCTATTAAAAAGTATAAAAGAAGTGTTAAGATGGAAGATTTCATAATAAATAAAAATCTAATAAAATTTGTTAAAAATATACTCACGCACCAAAATTTAATCTCATTCATGTATCAAGAGACGTATTAATTATTCTGGATAATATTACTGAATCTCATCAAGAATAGTTGGTTGCAAAAAACCATAGCGATCGCCAGCATCGTTTATTACAAATGGTTCAGAAGAACCAAGTCGGAAGACATGAGCTCATGATAAATTGTTTGGACAGCTTAGTTTGCTGTCAAGGGGTGCAAGTTTTTAATTAAATTGATAATATAAATGTGATACAACTTATTTGACAGATTTATATATAACTTATAATTTTATTTTACGCTTATATGAATTACTTTTATTTTTTGAATAGCTTTAGAGGAAAGTAGTGTTGTAGGTTTAATAACTATTTTAAGGACACAAAGTCGCAGATTAGATGTATCTATTTATTTATAGTTACATGTTGTTATTGTTACGTATGTGATATAAATGCAAATGGCGGTTGAACCAGTCGTCATACTCTCGTTGCCACCGCAACGTCAATGTTGCCAGAGTGCCACTTAGCTTATGGCCAAATAAATCTACTCCCCTAACAATTTATAATTTAAAAATTCAACTTAGAAGAGAGACAGAGACATTGGCATTGATAAATGTGTGGATGTTGCTATACGCGCTGTAAGGTCGGTGGAGCGAGTGTTTTGATAGTACACAGTGACATTTATTTTCAGATCCAATAATGAATGAGTTTCAAAATGTTATTTTAAATCTAGTGCAACGCAGATAGCACAAATTATTTGGCTGTTAAACGCAGTTTGTCGACGATTTGAAAATTATAATAAATCAAACTTTCATTTTAAACTCACACTCACACTTTAAATAGTTCAATATTTTTCGGTTTTTGCTTTCATGTACAAGCTGTCAGGTTTTGCATATATTATTTATTTAGATTATTAAAATAATAAAATAATATTTTAATTAGTACCTAATAATATACCTGAGATTCTTATGTACACAAATAAATTTACGTAATAAATAAATAATATTAAAATATTTCATATTAAATAAATTTGGTAGTAGTAAATTAAATTATAAAAATTCTCATTATAGCAGGTTAAATTTTGCAGAATGGTTTATATCAAAATAGTTTAGTTTATGGGATTTTTGTTTCGATATGCATTTTAATTTACGAAGAATGCCATACGAACGCAATCATTAATGTTTACCGTATGTTTGTGTATAAAAAGAAAAATCTTACAGGCACATTTATGAAAACAAACAATTGGAGAATTTCCAAGCCGCGTTAAAAATAATATAATATAATCTATTTCTAAATCTATTATTATACACTTATTCTAAATCTATTATTATAAGTTGGTTTTAAATGGTTAAATAAACAATTTATATAAATTTAAATTAATTTTTCATTGACACGTTTACTTAAATGCTCTCTATTGAGAAAATATTTATTAAATTTTAATATGTGAAAATATGACTAATTTAATTTTTATTACTGAAACTTGAGGTTAAAATATACACATTGAGAAATATTCGTAAACATTAAGCACTGCAATTATATTACAGAAATATTTTGGAAACTTAAATAAATAATTAAAATCAACCAAAATAAAACAGAAGCAATTATAATAACGAAACTTTGCCACCGCCTCTCACTAGTACACATTTAATGTAAAATGAAAATTAGGCGTTAAATACATGGGTTTAAATTTAATAAACACATAAAGGGCTTGCCACCATTGCGACCTCTAGACCGATATTCAAAAGCAAGAGTGCGCTATTCACAAGAAGTAAAATCTTAATGTACAAACAATTAATCAGACCCATATTAACATATGCCTGTTCGGTGAAGAGTAACACCAGTAATACAATTTATTTTTTACAGTTTATCCTCTAGAGATGAGTAAAATTTATTTTTTCTCATTATTTTTATTATCAACTATTTTTAATATTAGGTAATACTAAAATGAACATGAATACGTTGATACTTTATCTGTACTCCACATTCAGATGTGGAAATAAATTAGGTCCCAGATTTATAATGGCAGCTTTTTTTATAAATAAAATAAGCAATTTATACAAAATTGATTACTGAAAAAAGCTTGATTTATTCTTAGGCTCAAAATGGAAGGAATTTTATTGTCAGGTAATAAAAAATGTAGAAGCAATTTTTTTAATTTTCTGTTGACATGACAGGCATAAGCCCAATGCTTTACAGTGGGGTAAACATGTACTAACTGCGTAAGTCAATCAGACATATTAAATACATACACCAGACAGTGACATTTATATTATTAATTATAAATTATAATGTGTAATATAATTTATGATCAATATATGTCACTTTAGCTGAGATTTTTTAATAGTAGCGCATTTTTATAAATTAAAATTCGAGTACAGCTGCCAGGGCTGGAACTCGCAACCTCAGAGTTTCTAGTCTGAGACGTTACGGACTGTGCTATTCCGTCCTTATAAGACTGGAAGAAATTATAAGAACAAATAAATTTAAAGAGCACATAAGTGTGTATTTATATTATAGTTTAGCTATTCATATGTATTTATAGGCATGTTTTAATTATAATAATTGTTATTATTTCTGAAACATCACCTAGTTGTTTGAAAACATTGCGGTTGCTAATTTCTTCATTGCTTTAAATGAACGTACGGAATATAATTGTTTCATGGACACATTGAATCTGAACTTCGTACTAATAATTTACCTGTGCTGATTTACATTCAATATTATATGTTCTTGTATATTTTTTGTTATCGTTTTTATTTTGCTTCCATGCTTTTACAGTACACATTAAATTAAAGCATGGCATTCGCAAAGCATATTAAGTAATAACGTGTCAAGATACGAATAAGCAAATGTTGTGTTTTGCATATGATAAATTATTACATGAGCTCAGTAGAACTTGTTTATACAGATATAGAGAGCTATTTAAAGACTGCTATTTAATAGAAAGATTAGGTAAAACTAGGTAAAGAAACACGTTGTCTATTAAGATTACCTACCTATTGAGACTCGTTTTAGCGTTAACCGGTGATTAATCATTGTAGTACTAGTCATTATCTACTTGTAGCTGAAGCGTTGCATTGCTGTTATTTCGATTATATTATTACGACGCAATATTTTTTTATAAGTTTATCAAAGGAACAGAATCTGATAATTGATAAGTGAAAGACAGTAAACCAATACCTATGTATATAGCGTTGATTTGGATTACAACACCCACCCGAATAGCATGTCTCAAATCTACTGTGTTATTGTGTGGTCTAGTGAAATTATATGCGGCTCTAAAATGTAAAAATAAATTTAACAGTTGCGAAACGTACATATGCTGTTCAAACCCAAACCTAACATACACAAATTAACCAAACCCAACTTGACATAACAAGTCCAAAATATTTCTTTCAGGGAAAAATAAGTGGAAAAAGAAGTACAGAAAGACGTCACATCTCACATATTGTTCCATAGTTTATCTGCACTTTGATTTTACTGTTTTAAGAATATTATAGTCATAATAAATAGCATATGGGACATTTCACTTTCAGAAATATGAATAAAAATAAATTGTCTAACTGTACTAAGTATAAAGAAACAATAAATTTAAAATATCGACTGCACAATCTGTTGCTTAAGACCAAAAGTAGACAGTAAGCGCAATATGCGCTTAAAAAATATTATTCATTTTGAGACCTAAATCTATTTTTATAAAAAAATATTTTGATTTATATGTTTTTTAATTATTATTATTTCAGCGCAGCTTAATATATTTCAATTTAGAATAAATCTTAAAATTTTATTTTAAAACTTCATAATCTAAAAAATATTCATATTCTGTTATTCAATTTTGTGTAGTTTCCTTTCGAACACGCCAGTAAACGGGATTTCCGAGTCACTATGGTATTATTGTATTAGTAGTTGCTAATGACAGCACTTCGCGCGCTATTATTGTGTCAGCGCGAATAGTACTTATGACTTGAAAATCTTTACATTTTTACTCATGTTTTTTTTAAGCAAGATTAAAGAAAAATTTTAAATTATTTTAAATCTTCATTACTCACTAAAATTGATTACAACTTTTTTCTGTATGGATAAGCTAATACAAATCCACATTATTTATATAATATTAAAAATCTTTTATAAACTAAACATATTATTTTTAATTTAAAAATATTTTTATGTAGAACTTGATGATTTTTTTACATATTTTGATAAGTGTTTTACAATTTGAATCATTAAAATCAATTGTGTAGTTCGTTCTCAAACGTGTCAAAACCAGGATTCCATTAATTATCAAATTTGCTTTCATATGGCAACTCTTCTATCTGTCAAACGCACCCGCACGAATTTGAACTGTAAAATGTTATCGCAGGAATGTTTTTGTCGAAAGTTCAATAAATCTATTCGCAATAATCATAATTGATGAGCTTACTGCCTTTCGTATCTCATACTAAATGTAAAAGAGAAATAATTTTGAAATATGGATTAGTTTGTTATTATCAGCTATCTTAAGTAATTTGCTTTCATACTTGTCTATTTTTAAATTCATTGTAATGTGCTTGCAATTATTTCTTAACGCGTTGACTGCCGTGTCAGCCACCGGTAGCCGATACCAAGGTATTCCAATTAGTCCGTGTCGATCACCGGTGCCCGACACGACATACCTAACATTAGATTGTCATTTTGCGCTGTCGGCTAACTACTATTAAACTTGGCCGATATATCATACTAGCGCCGTGTCGACCACTGGTGGCTGACACATGAAAAAACACTATAATTTACCCTAAATATCTCAAAACAAATAAAATAATTCTATTCCGACCAATTATATTAAATTAAACCTAAAAACAATAAAATATTTTTTGGACATTTTACGAAAATCCTATTGGCAGTCAACGTGTTAATAAACTAGTTATTCGTTTACTTACATGTCTTCATTTTAATTATTATATTTTGCATTATAAAATATATTTCAGAAAAGCCAACTTAAATTAAAATATAAATTTAAAATTGCTTTTGTTTATATTTTTCATAATTAGTTATTATTGAAAGTCCATTTAAAGCTAAAAAATCGTATTGTATAATAAAATTTAACAAATTTTCCATTATTTTTAGTTTGATTCAAACGCAATGTATGAATAAATGGATTTTACCGTTTTCAAAAACAATGGCTCATCTTTAGTGAAGGATCCGATACACTTGTTTATGCTGGGAGATAAAAACAATTTAACATAAATATCGTTCAAGGTCAAGTTTTAATGGATATGTTATAAGGATAAATAAAACGCTCTTTTACACATATAATATATATATTCCATGTTGTTTATTTATTTTAATTCGTATCAATTGCTACACATTAATGTAAAAGTTTACAAAATTTCGACCTATGTATGTATACATAATATATATTTATAAATATATATTTAACCGCACAATATGAGAATCATTTAGTACAAACATACCCACGTCCAACTTACACCGATGCAATATTATTTTATTACAATAATATACATTCGCCGTGGAAAGCAAATTTCATCAAAAGTTATCAGTCTGACTGTGAATAGATGAGATAACCGTTATCGCTAATCTCTATATAATATGTATATACTACAAATGGAGCTACGTACATTTATAATTACATTTAATAAAAATGTAAAATTGGTGTTAACAGTAATATATTTTTATAATGTACATAGGGCGTTAAAAAAAACCATGTAAACATTTAATCGTTTATAGTGATGAACACTGTATTGTAGTTTCTATTCAGTTTATTTGGGGCGTCATGAATATCGAATTTTTGAGAACAAATTGTTTTATATTCTCCAGACGATTGAATACATAAGAAAATCACACCACTTTGAGGTCAACATAGGCGCCTCGTTTTATAATATTATATAAAGTTTACAATGTTTGTTTTGGAATGTCTATTTATTCATTCACTAGTGCCATTTTAAAATGACAATAATTAAATTCAATGGTCCATAAAATTCATTAAAGATATGACGTATTTTATTATCATTATTATTTTAAAATCTCTCCATTATTAGGAGTATTTGACAACAATAAGATAATAAATGATTTGATTATTAAATTTTCTAAAATTTAGTTAGGCTGTTCTTATACAGATTTTTTAATTGCACCAACTGTTTTTATAATGTTTCTACTTCTTTAATATCATACATTAACAACATTACAATAAGTACAAAGTATATGAAGAATATTGCACACAAATCAATCGACTACACATTCGATCGATCGATACCAATAGTTTTATATGTATGTATGCTTTAACATCGAATTGGAAAAATTACCTATTATGCCGAATACGAATAATATCATTTATTTGTCTATTACGTCATTGATTAGCTAATATCATTTAAACATAAATGATTGATATTCTTTAAAAGAAGAGATTAAGGACACTCATATGAAAACAGATACTTTGAATATATTTTAAGAAGAAAAGAAAGCTTGTTTTGAGATGTAAATGAGAAGTTTGCTCAAATTTTATTTGGCCTTAGTGAAAGCTTTCCATCAATATTAAATATTGTGACATTTGCTTAATATCTCACTAAAAAATCGGCCATTACATATGAAACAATCTACAATAATAGTGTGCCAGAAGATGTAGATCTAGAAGTGCAAAAAATATTAAATATATTCGTTACAGCAAGTAGATATAATGCCTATTCAACATAATAAGAAACTTTACTAATCAGAGTAACATATATAAATTGTACGTATAAAATCGCATACATATATAGTAATCCCTCATTATCCAAGTATTTTATTATCAGTAGTTTTGGTATAAAGAAATAATAGTATTTATGATAGCTTAGTTCTGTTCACACTTAATAAATAAATAATGGATAACAAAGAATTACTTGGTTACACTACGTAACAAAATTTAACGATCTTATTATTAAATAGTTATTAACATGAAGATTAAATAATTGATATTATATATTGTTTCTAAACTAACAATGCTACAACAAATATAGTTATATATTTAAAATCAGAGCACTGAAATAAGTAAAGAACAAACAGTACAAAAATATGTTACGTAGTGATGTAAAGTGTTATTTAAAAGCACTAACTAATTAATATATTATTCATTTAAAACAATTGTAAATTGTAAGTGACCAATAGACATGATTTTTATATTATATATAATATAACTCAAATGTAATATAACTCAATTTATATGTAAGAAGTTTTTACTATAAAGTCTCGTTTTTAGATATTGTCAAATTTATTATTGTTTATAGACACATTTTAACAAAATACTAAAAAAGCATTTATTATTGCTTATGCTAAATGTTACATATTATATTTACTGAAAGTTGTTTACTTAGCTTATAATTACGGATTTGAAAAGAAGGAAAAGTGAAATATATTTGTAGTTACTTATATACACTAAATAAATTGTATATAAATAGCTACAAAAAACATATAAATCGAGTATCATGTCAATGTCAAAAATCTTGTTGTTTAGGTATATTGATAAATTTGCAACTGTTTTAAATATAGCAAAATATATTTTCTTGCTACGAGATCTTAATATTAAATAATAATTATAAAGAAAACACACAATAAATATGATTTTAAAACATAATATAAGTTTCGTAACATATATTTATCACATTTCATATTTATCATATTATGAATATTTTTTTCACAGTACTTTATTCATATCATATATTCATTTTTAATGTATTTATTTAATTACACATATATCGTATAATGTAATAAATAACATATAGTGCTCACATATTTAAATTTTTATTCTATTTATTTCGAAAATCATTTTTATTAATGAAATATATAAGTGCCATTTGGATATATATTTTTAATAAATCGAAAACATATATTTTCTAAAAATATATTAAATAAAAAAAAATAAAACTTTATTTAAAATGGAAGACTGCTTTCATATTGACAGAAATTAATTGTTTTAATTATATTTAGGGGTTATACAATAATAGCAACAACATGCATAAATAGTTTGTTCAAAAAGTCTCCGAACTTCGTAGAAATAATTTATATTTTTCTATGTCATTCTGATGTGTTTATTTAATTTACCATCTGGCGATTTTAAAGATATTATCATCAAACCTTGCATTGATTTAAGAAGTAAAAACGATGTAAGACAACAAAATTATCATATAAAGTATTGACTTTGATTAGGAAGTTTTTCGATTACTTTCAATTATTTGGCACTGATATTGTAATGGTAAAAAAAATAACACCGCATATTAAAATATATCTCATCATATGGAGTACTCAATTCGATTTATAAAAATTTGCAATTCCGCAGGCGTTGTTAAATAATTAAAAAAAAAGTTTTGCATTTCTTAATTTAATAATCTTTAATCGGTCAGTTAAATTATTCAAAATACTATTAATCGACAATAATTTAATTACAGTTGCCTATCACAATAGTGCTAAACAATTAATAAATATTATTATTATTATGAAATAAAAAACACCTAAGGCTTATCATTAAATAAATATGTAATACATCAACAATGAATAAAACCTATCATTATATTTATAATACATAAATAGCAAAAAATAAAAGTAAAACGAATAAGAAATAGGTGTTTTTTGTACAGCACCAAAACATTGATAAAATAAGTAGCAAAATGACATGTGCTAAGAAATAATATTATTAAGACAATATATTATATCAGCATCTAAAGCGATCTACATACGTATCTGTCTATCAAACTAAAAAATCTTAGGTGACCGATACAAGTTTCATCGAGTCATTTAATGACCGATGCCTTTGCTAATTTACAGACTAGATTTAATATATTAGATTTTTTCCATATTAAATTGCAAGTAGCGTAATAAATAAATTAAAAAATAACGCACGCGGCAAACGGATAGGTCAGTTTACATTCTCAGTCGACGAATACAATACAATTAAATTAAAATACGATCACTCTTCGCTGTCGTCAGTTGGCCAGACTTGTATCACTTGACCGAGCGCCTTAGCTTTCCACGCCTCTAGTCTCATGACCTGAAAAATTAATAATTTGATCAGATTTAGAAGAAATTACATTTCATAAACACACGCATGCCTTGGGACGTAAAATTTAAGTTTGCATATATCAATAGTTACAGCGAATATCATTGTAGATAATATTAAATTTTACATTGCACTGTTTAATAATCGGAAGAATGAGCTACAATACTATTCGTTGTGAATGTCGATTTATGTATAATTTACGTATATATAAAATACACAAAAGTATTAAATATTTTTTTTTTTAATTAAAGTAAAGGTATGAAATATTTAAAGATCTACAGTAGCGTGCAAAAACCCGCATCTCTTTACGAAATCATAAAGTAATTAAGATATAGCCATAATCCTCTGATAATTCTTTTATTATTCATTTAGGTGGTTACTAGACAATTAACCATCAGCTTACGCAGTGATAATATTTAGCGGTGCTTCACCTTTGGTAAAGATCGATTGGTAAAACTGCCAATAATTTTATCTGGGAGTATTTGAAAAACATTTGATAAAGATATAAATGTAGAAAACTCTTAAATGTGGCTTAGGAAAAGGGGAAAATATGCAGTCGTATACTTGCCAAAATAACGATATTGCCAATATAAATTGAGGAAAAGACGAGAGTAAATTAAATTTTCGAAGTTTCCTATAGCGTATTGGGCAGTCCCCCCTATAGCGTAGTTTTTATATTGCCCGGAATATTATAGCGCGCTATAATATTCCGGGGATATTAATCACAATACAGTAAGAAAATATTTATTTTTGTATGGCTATGGAAAAATTATGATATAACAAATCAATGTATATTTTTTTTAATGCATTACGTATACTTTTCAGGGGGTTTCAACCATTCTAATTTTATAAAATAAAACTATTTAATTATGTAATATATATATCTATTACAAATCTAAAAAAGTATTAATGAATCATAAAATATATTAAAATATATGATATAAGACATTTTATATCTAACATTAAAATTTTAGTGCATTTAAAATAATGCATAATCATTCTATTGTTTGTTTTTAATAATATTAATACGTTTTTATTAATATCCTAAAATAAAACATACTGCAGAAAAAGTTTAATAATTTATATTTATTCATTGTAGGTTTACGCATTTTAAAAAATAGAAAAAAACTGACGCGTTTGACTCCACTAGCACTCACTAAGGGACGTATATTAGAATGTTTTAAAAATTAGCACACTAATTTCAAAATAATAATATATATTAAAAATTAAAATACAAATTAGTTTGGGGTCTTCATATAATGCAAATAATTGTTTTAAAAATCGTCATAAAAACAACGAGAGACAGCTACACTACAAATAATTGATGTTTATTAACACCTTATAACTTTAAATTTGCTACTAATACTAACCTCATAATTGCAAACAATAACTGTATAATATATCAATAAATTTGTGTATCTTTCTAGAGTTATAAGCGATATAAAATTCGATACTTTAATTTTCAAATATTCTATTTGTATAATGGAGTACAAAAATCTAACTACGTCATAAAAAATCTAGTCACTATCACGTATACGTCACGAGCACTACCTACAAGCACAAATCACAAGGTGTAAGGAATAAAAGTCACTTTTTTCTTAGACTTACTCGAGCCACTTCCAAGGCTCGCTTTCGGGGCTCATTATAGGCGTGGGTAGCTAAAAAACCCGAAACAATTAAATTGTAAATTTCAATCATATAAATACAGCAACATAACATTTAAAAAAATTCTTGTGATCTTTAAGTAAGAAAAATCGATTTGTGCAATATACTTTTGATAATAATTAAAAGTTGAAATTGTTTTATTCAACTTTGTCTATTTATCGGCATTCTTGTTATTTTTATTTATTTATTTATAGATCAAGAATATCATTTACAGAATTAAAATCTCTATTGCTTTTTACCTCAGCTTTCAGTTCCGCAATCCTATCTTGTAATTCCCGTTCCCGTTCGCTATCGCCCAAGTTATTACGAAGCTCACCTTCTGTTATTATAACCTGATTCTGAAAGCACAAAATTGAATTGAAGTACGTTTTTAAAGAGGATAAGTTTTAATATTTTTAGTTAAATCTATAAATAATTACCTTCATCTGCAACACCGATACTTCTTGCTCGAGTTCAGCAATACGTTGAGCATCTTCAGCGTTTCTAATGTTGGCCATCATCTGCTCATATTTGGTCTGTAAAAATACAATAAAAATATGATCAGGGTCTGAAATTAAAATTATTATTTAATTATAAATGATCTTACTTTGCTTTCTAAATCTTTATATTTATTATCTTGCTCTTTCATCTTTGACATGAGTTCCCTTTCCTTCTGCTGTATCCTCTCCAATTCTTCCTTCAATGATTTCTTCTCTTCATCTTGACGCCTCAGTTGATTAGTCGATACCTGAACGTGCGTCTCCAGTTCCATAACCTAAAAAAATATATATAATAAATTGAATATAAAAATATTTACAAATAAATTATAAATAATTTACCTTTAATCTAAGCTCCTTCAATTCAGCAAGAGTCTCCATGTCGCGAATCCGACTCGTCATCAAATCTTCTTCACGTCTTTGCGAGTCAATAGCTCTGTTTTCCCAAGCTCTTAGCAACTTCTTCGGTGTGCTCATTACGTCCGAAGACTGTGGTGCTGTATTTGATTCGGGCCGGTGTTCCTTAAAAATAAAATCATTATTAAAACTATATATTAACGATAAATTAAGTCAGTAAAAAATATAATTTATACTTGTAAGTGTCGTTTCCAAGAATCGGAGAGTTCGCCGACGCGCTGTCGAAGGTCTTTAAGCGAAAGGTTAGCTTCAGCTTCGCGCAGTTTAACGGCTATGAGTTCTTCTTGCAGATGCGCCACTGAATTATCTACGGTGGATTCCCGCAACGTTTTCTTATCTTCTTCGAGCTCGCCGATTCTGGATCTAAGTTCACGTATGAGCGCTCCATTTTCAGCCTCACTCAGTCTCACCTTCACGAGCTCCTGCTGTAGACATTGTATCATACTGTCTCTCTGCACAATGTCAGCTTCTTTCAGCGAAGTGTCTTCTAAAGACGACGGCCGGGAGTTTTCCTATTTGAAAATAATATATTAAATACGCGATGGACACATTTTTAGCAAAGCGCTTGCAAAGTACATAGTACGCACACTGCTAAAGAATATTACAAAGTAAATACGCGCCGTCGATTTTTACAGTATATTTAAAAATAATAACCTCGTCGTGTTCTCTCCTGGCCAGTAGAGCTGCTTGAAGTCTTCGTTCGGCATCGGCTAGTTGCTGAGCTAGAGCGTATTCCGCTTCGGCGCCGTGAGCTCTCTCCACTTGCCATCTGACGAGGGTTTCGGCCAGAGAGGCACTTTCGACTTCCAAGTGATCGGCTATGCAACGCAAGGAGCGATTCTCGTTGCGCAGACGCTAAAATATCACAAATAGTTTAAATTTATTACACGCATACTTAAAAAATAAAGAACAAATAATTACTCTCAATTCTGTCATCTCCTCTTGTTCTTTGGTCTTCATTATAGCGTAGTCTTTTTCGAGTTTCTTCATCTTCTTCGAGTTGACTTTAATGCTGAACGCCATATTCATCAGCGCGTCTGGATCGGCGTCGGCCCTGATCGGCAAATCTTTTTGGAAGAACTAAAAAATCAATCAGAATCACATTAATACAAATAATTTTTATTAGGTCAATCCATAAGCTATGCGCATTTTTCGTTAAATTAACGCCATCCTCGCAGGTTGGCTGATAAAATGGTAGAATGTGGTTAACTTTTAATTTTTTAATTTTTTGCAAAATTAAAAGTTTCGATTAAACATGTAAGAAGGCGTAGTGTGTTTTTTTGTATGTTCAAATATACGATAATTAAATACGCATGACTTATGTGATGAGACAAATATAGCAATTAGTATATTTTAATTACCTTTTGCATTCCTTCCATGTCTAAGCTTAATAAATTCTCTTTGCCTAAAGTGAGTATGGCTAAAGCCACTTTGAAAATAATATCCATTCCTTCAGACAAAAACACGTCCATAATTCGACAGCTGAGTGGTAAAGAAAGTACAGTAGTGAACAACGTCAAAAACCAACTGCTCGCATACATTGATGTATGGAAATTCTATAAAAGAAAAAAATTAAGTATTTTAATTAATCTATATAAAATTTTAATTAATAGTTTTGAGCAATACCTGAGATTGAAAATGCGCCTGAAGATCAGGCATCAATTCTTTTACCAAATTCTCCAACTGGTACATGCAAAGACCTAACATTGCCATTGAAGGCTTGAACATATCTCTCATGCCGTGCTGCTGCATTATTTTCACGAGAACGGCGAACGACTCTTCCTCTGGCATTTGCATCAGCAACAGGCCTACTATGAAGCCGGATCCTTGACAATACCCGACTTCTCTGTCGTGCAGCGAATACGCCTTCATGACGTTGAAGAGCGACTCTTGTCCCAGACCGTCTTTTACTTTGAAAAAGTCGTGTTCGGGATATGTTCGAGCGATGTCTCGCCTGATGACTTTCTCGTAAGCTGACGTTGACTGTAAAATAATAATTGCAATAAAAAAATATATAATAAAAACTAAATAATAGCAAAAAATAACATACTCTCAAGTATTCCGAGTATAACTTTTTCTCCGGCGACTGATCGGCACCGCACAGAAGTTGCCATACGATAGCGCGAAAATGATGTGATACCCCTTTCCGAACTAAGTCCCTTACGTATTGATTCCTCTTCTTCCACTGGGCCTCCCAGTCGTTGACTAAGCGTCCCCATAGCGTCCACTGGTCTTCTTCACCAGCGTCTTCGTTACGATCCTGACTCGAACTCGTAGCTGAAACATAAAAATTAATATAAAATATTGTGTAACGCATGAAGTTATATTTAATATATGGTTGTAAACATGGCTAAATTAATTTAATATAATATTATAACAATATTCAAGCAGTTTATAAATTAATTATTAATAAATTATACAATCAATAGGTACAGAATATAGGAAGATATATATTTACAAACTGTTGGTATAGTGGCTACGAATATAATCATAAAGCTAGTGAATGTAAAAATTAAAAAAAATGTATAAAATGTGGATCTAGTAAAATAATGCAGTAAAAAAATTGTGTAAATTGTCGCAGAGCACAAATTTAAAAGTTGAACATAATTCGATTGATCGAAATCGTTCCATATATAACAGTATCATAAAAAATACAGTAAAATAAATAGCAACTAAATAAATTAATTTCACATTAGAAACATGAATTTGTAACTGAGATAATGCACAGGGTTATTTAACACATAAAGAAGAACTCGTTGAAAACGAATATCTGCTATTTAAAAACGAATATCTGCTATTTAGGATTAACAGAAACATACATATATCACAAATAATATTGAATATTGTCAATTATAATATGATTAGATGCGATTCTAATTCCAGACATACAGGAGCTGCTTTATTGTATATTAGAAAATATATCAATTATGATCCACTATTTATAAATAATTAAGATAAGACACACTGGTCCATCGTGGTAAAGATTTTTATCAAAAAAATTCCCGTATTATTATGTTTAGCATATATATCTACAAATAATGATCCAAATTCATTGTTGGAATTCATAAATAATATTACAGAATGGTTCTGATGATAAATTATGGATGCCGTTTTAATTGGAGACTGGAATTTTAATTGGAACAAATGGATTTTTCTACTTCAAAAATAGAAAAATGAGCAAATATATTTGGTTTACGACAACGTGTCAACGCAAATACAAAGACAACTAATAGCACTAGTACATTAATTGATTTAGTTTATGACAATGTTAAGGAGTGCAATGTAAAGTGAAATCTACTATTTTTATTATACAGGCGGCCCTCGACTTTCGCACATAATTGGTCCTGAAAATGTGTGCGAATGTTGAATGTTCGAAAGTAGAAGGAAGTAAAAATGTGTGTATTTAAAAATATTTATTTATCAAGTAAATATAATATGTTTAAGAGGCGTTTAAAAGACATGTTTAAGTGGGGTTTGCGGGTGCTTCCTTTGATAAGTTATCAAGAGTTAACTGTTTTCCACTATTCTTTTTATTTTCTTCATATAGTATTTTATAACATGCTATGTCTTTATTGATTGCCTTACGCACTTGAGATATGCGTTCTCCATTGGGACCACAATCTTCCATAATATTTTAAAATTTGTCAAGGTGCGTGAAGGCTTCATTCATATTTTTCATTGCTAAAGAGTTTTCCAAAATAAACCTGTCTCAACTACATTAAATATTTGGCTAGAGGAATATTCTCCATCTTCAATAATTTTAGATAATTAGGAAATAAATTCTTTTGCAGCATCTTTATCCGCATCAGCCGATTCTCCAGTAAATTTAATATTATGAAAAAAATACCTCATTTTAAAATTGTAAAACCAACCGTTACTTGCTTGAAAAACCGTGATAAAATCTTTTTTTTAATTTATCCTTCCAATCTTTGTGCAAACTAAGAGCTTTTGCTTGAATAATTTAAATACTCAGAGGGACATCTTTTTGATGTTGGTCAGAACGTCTAATAATTTCCATCTTTGTCTCGAATCGTGTAAAGTTTATGAGTCCTTGATTTCTTTTTGTTCGTATCAACACTGAAATTTTTCCGTTTCTCACTCATGTTTATAATTTTTTTTAAAAAAAAATTAAATTTAAAAAAAATGTTTTTTTTTTTAAATATATTTATATAGAAAAACAAAATGTAATTACTAAGGTAAAAAATAGATTTTACCAAATTAAGAATAGAATTACAAAAATGTGACTGGAATGCAGCGGCGTAGCTAGGGTATGTGCCGCCATTTTTGCAGCGTCATAAAATAATAAATTGATTATTGTTAAGCTCTTGGTATTCGTAGATTTACATAAATTTTATTTTATTCAGGGTTAAGAACCCCACTAAACGATTCCATCGCGAATATGCCGCCCCCAAGCAAGTGCCGCCCGGGGCGGCCCGCCCCCCATAGCTACGCCACTGCTGGAATGTAGAGAACAGGATGTTAATATGATATGGAACAATATTCATAAGAATATTTTGGAGAGTAAAATAAAATGTCAATATAATTTTAAAACAGAATATCGATTCAATCCAAAACTGTGGTTTAATGATGATGTTAAAAATGTTTAATGTAGAACAGATAAAATATATCAACAATGGCAGTCAACGCATTAAGAATAGCTAAAAAATGGTATAAGAAGTCGCATTAAGAATAGCTAAAAAATGACCCGAATAAGATGTGGAAAACAATAAAAAAATTAATTAATTCTACTCAGAGAAACGACATAATAAATATGGAGATTGATGGAAATATATATAAAGATCATCATATAATAGCAGAAAAAATGAATACAAACTATGTTTATAGTATAGAAAAGATTGTGAATTCAATACCTCAGCTTAATAAATTAGTACACTACGATAATGAAACATTTAATGTAAAATTTAGAGAATTTAAATCAGTATCTTTAGAAGAAAGTCAATACATAAGATGTAAATTAATAAAAAACACTAGAAACTAAATTACATTATTTAGTAAATAAAATACATATACCTAAAATAAAAATTAGTAAAAACGTTGAAGAAATGAGATATGAGAAACATTTTATTTTTATTCAGAGAAAAACATTCCACTGAGACGGCATTACAAGGAGTGATAAATGATTGGTTGTTGGCAAAGGATATCTCATTACTTATTGATTCAAAAGATTCTGATTTAGATGAACGAGCAAAATACGATATCATAATCCTGACAACTAAATTCCAGGAATATTTTACCTGAAGTGAGAGATATCTGAGATGTGTCCGAGCTTTTCCGAGAGTGACCCGATGTGCCGGAGAGCGAGTTGAGGCTCTTGGCGTCGGCCTCGATCAACCGATTGGCCTCCTCCAGCTTGGCAAGTAGTTGTAGTTCTTCGTTTGGAATGGAAGTGCTAGCTGCTTCAGCACCACCTAAAAAGCATGTTATTATATTTTAGTGATATGACGTGAAAAAAGTGTAAAATGAAACGATCAAATACTTTTTTATTAAATTTAGAAATGCTACACATGCAGCAGAACCACAAAAACTGATATACCAAAACATTTCAAAACCAATAGGCAAACGAGGCACAAACATAAAATTGAATATATGCAAAGCAAAAAAATTCACCGTCGTTGGGAGCAGGTGGTGAGTCAGCATCAGCCGTAAGCTTAGCTCTCATAGTGCCAGATCTTCATGAGCATCCGATATAACGTTCCTGATATTCCCTGCTGATATGATGGCGAATATCGTCTCTGAAAAATAAATAAAGCAACATTCACAAAGGGCAAAGCGATGGCAAAACAAAAACAGCAACAAAGCGACGACATGAATGATATTCGATATTAGGACAAAGTTAATTTGACGCGAACTTAATTGTTTAATAAGCTCGTGCATTTTTTTTTCAATTTTAAAAAGACATTCTTTAATTGCAACAATAATTGTTTAAAAGCATATTTAGCAATTATTATCAATAACTTAATGTTTCATAATCTTGAAGTTTGTCTGTCTTACTGAAAAGATAAACGCAAATTAAAAAAATATCATATAAATAATTTAAAATAAAATAATATGGTATAGATTCTGATATTTTTATTTTTCGACACATTCTTTGGAACGTAATTTATGGTTATACAAAAGAAGCAATACTTAAATACTGTAAAATTCGATGCAAAATATAATGCCAGTTGCTACACGTTACTTTTGTTGTATATAGAAGAGGCTAACAGTTATTAAAGTGGATCACAACATCACAAACTAACTTTATATTATGCTGTTGAGGAATTTGAACTTAACTATGTAACGGAACCTTGCTGGTTTTAAAGAAATTGAATGTGTTTGTGATTGGGGCAAAACTGGCACATTTGAAGGCGAGGATGTGTTTATTCAGAATCACAATACAATAAATTATTCAGAATAACAATACACAAACACAAGGACAGTCGCTAATTGTGACAGGAATTAGTTTAACATATGAATGCTTCTCCCGTGTGTCCAAAAGCATCTGTAATATCAACATAAAAATCAAATACAGCGAAGAGTTCAACGTTACAATATAACTGGCAACAAAACACAGGTGAAGCTGTGTATATATTATTATTATTAAGAGTAGTTTAATAGATTTATTTTTCTCAAACACTACTGGTTATTATAAAATGGTCTAAAACAGTGGTTATTATAACCACTGTTTTAGAAGCTGCCGACCGAATACATAGCAATCTACATAAACTTCTATATATTTATGTATAATCACATAAAATATTAACGTCCACAGTAAACTCATTTGCATCATTTCAGTGTATGTGATAAATGGATTTGAAAAGACTTTCTTTTAAGGAGATAATAACACAGAATGGAATTCGGAGTTAAAAGTTTTTGTGATACATACATAAGTACATATAAAAATTCTAGTGTTACGTACATACATTTCGAGTGAATGCACTTTTGAAAAACGTTCATACCCACTGACAACTGAACGAGGGGATGTTCAAAACATATATTAATAATAATAAATCAATGCTTTAATAAAAAAAAAAACACTTTGGGCTCGTCCGGGATTTGAACCCGGGACCTTTCGCACCCTAAGCGAAAATCATACCCCTAGACCAACGAGCCATACGAGTATCATACTACTAATTATAAACACTTAGTTAAAATTACTATTATTATGATAGCGTTTTGTCACCAAGAGTCGTGTACTACATATTACTTGGAAGCATTCCTTTTATAATATAAGTAGTTCAGATGAATCTCTTGAAATAGTACTAATGAATAAATTGCATATTGATTTCAGTCCTGAAACATAGACAGTTTTAGATATATGATTTATTAATGTGGGTGAAGATGCATTTTAAATGACTCATACATTTAATCACCATAAATTCAAGTGTGATATTTATAAACTGTGCACAGCTTAGAAACGTTTTCGAGAATCGAATGCTCAGTATATGAAAAGCCAGTTAGATTTAGATAGTGCAGTAATATGAGTAATGTTTATCAATTAAAAAAACCGAGATATTTATGAGATATATTTTTAGAACAACTTTTATATCAATATGTTTAAAACTACGGCAGATCGTGTCTTAAAAAAAACACAATTTGCAAAAAAAAAAAATTTATACTTTTTTCTCAAAAATATTTTTAAACAGAGTTTCGAATTTAAAATTTTTGATATAGCCTTTTTATTGTTATTTTGTCGGTGTGATTAAATTTTAAAGTGGTTTTAATTTTGCAAAGATTGCTCACAATGTGTGATAGTAAAGGGCATGAGCTTGTTCTAGGGCAAAGAGCTGGAGCTAAGTGTTTATTTTTATATAAACATTTCTACGGAAACTCAGTGAGTCTTAAGATAAATTTATTTGAAGAAACTGAATATATAATATTGTAGCGTAGTTTGCTAGTAAGTCGCTATTTTTTTCTGATTGATTTCAGTTATATCAAATAATATAAAGAATTAAGATTTATGCTTTGAATTACCCATCAGCGAAGCTCGCAGTCATCAGTGCGAGACGTTCACACACGCCATCCCCATCCACAAGTTACGTAACACATGCGACACAAAGCATTCAGAACAATTAAACCATTTCTGGCACTATTTGTTTGAAGCGAGAAAGTACACTCTTTGTACGGTTTAATTTCCAGCGGCTCGTTTAAGGAGCGGCGTTCTTCAGCACTTCCAGAAAATATACGTTTAATTTCAGATTTTTAGTTTATAAAAACAGTTTCGTTGTAATGAGTTTTGTTTCAAGAACCGTATCAAGCATTCAGTTAAAGGTTCAAATTGAACTATACATCTACAATGGTGTGACAAAATAATTGGACCACTCCAATATTTCACAAGCAACTAATGTAGTAATGCATCATATACAAATGCTCAAATATTTTGTAAAAAAAAAACATTGAAAAAGTGTGACTAAACGAACCTAAAATAAATAAAACTATGCCTAGAAGAGTACTCGAAGTAATAAAAGGGAAAGGTGATGTTACTATATATATATATATATATATTTTTTAATAAAAATGTGTAAAAATATTATTTTTAGTTTTTTTAAATTACATAAACTACAAAAATATGAAACATAATGTCTGGTCCAATTATTTTGTCATATGCAAAGTGATTTACATAAAGATAGTAGCAAAACATTGTGAGTTATGATTTTTGAGTAAACAATGACACTAAATAAATTTTAAGCAATCATAGCTTAGCAAAATGAATACGTAAGATTATTATGAACACAAGTGTTTCTCTAGTCTTATTGACTAAATACCAAAAATAAAAGGAAAACACCCTGAATCATGAAAGAATAATTAGTTGTGCTTCCAGTTCTACTTCACAGCTAAAATAGTTTTCTCGCTATTTATTACCAAGACTGACCCTTCATTCTATCCTGTGCGAGCTATTATAGTACTGACTATTTTTAGAATAATGTACTTCTCTTTGATACTTAACTCAGTGTGTCCAAGTTGCAGACATAAACATTCAAAAACAGGATTAAGCACTAGACAACCCTAATGTCGTTTAAAGCAATATTGCAGAATGGCTAAACATAAATTAGCTTATGACAATTTTGTCTGTGAATAGAACATGATTGATAATTTCGAGATGAAATCGCCACATGTGGCTGCAGTTGGCTTGGTATACGTCTCTATTATGCTCACTAATTTTTCCCCTTTTGAATAGCCGTGATTAACTTAATTGGCCACATTTATGTTCAGCTCTATCCTGAAACACATACGAAACTTTTTTTATATCCTATCAAAATACAAATTATTAGATTTGTTGACTCCCATCATTAGTGCGATATTGTGGGTCAGTAATTTTTGATATTAATAAGTAATTACTAATGATTTGATTTTGTTTTAGGAAGTAAAGTAAACAAAGGCATAATACTAATTAACAGCACATTAACACAAATAATAATATATCAGACCTACTTTAACATATGTTTGTCTGATCTAGAGTGAAACTATTGTAATAACACTATTTTTTCTAAACTACAAGTCATCCAATATAAAGCCATACAAATAATTTACATACATTATATACTAATTAAGAAAATCACAATACAGATTAAATAACATTGCTATATACTCACACCACGAAAATACGATAAAGACTAACTTTAAATATAAACACACATTTCAATAGTTACAGCTCTTTAGTTAGATAGTATTTAATCACGTTTTTATTAAAAGGTTATAATTTTTTTTATTAATTTATTTTTCTGTATTTAAAATATCACAACTGTAAACATGAAATTGGCTAGAAACCTTTACCGTGTAAATTAATTAAATTTATGTTACATAATGAATCAAAAGTTTCATACAAAACACTTTCAGACATTTTGAATTTTTTCAGTGGAAATTAAAGAGCAGACGTAATCACATTTTTAGAGGAGAAATACGTCAACTTACACTTGTAGGTTTGTACAAAAATGTGTTCCTTTTTTCCTCATAGAATTTAATTTTAGATATGCAAAGAATATATAATGATAAAAAATAAAGTATTGCCCTTCAGCTAACCTTTTAGAGTTATCGATAGAATTGTTAGAATATGACAATAGATTCATGATTGACAACAATTATCGTCTAGAAAGTGTCATGATTTATATATATATATATTTATACATAAAAATATCATAAAATTCAAGAGCAAAATACTAATTAAACAGTGGTTTTATAATATATTTAAATATAATAATGTACTATTGTACATATAATAACATATAAATAATGTTTTAAAATTTATTATAGTTATAATAAATTTTGAAACATTATTTTTAAGTAAAAAATATTACTATGTATAACTTTGGAATCGATTTTTTATGGTAGCTATGGGGGAGCGGGCCGCCCCGGGCGGCACTTGCTTGGGGGCGGCATCGTCTAGTGTGGTTCTTAACCCTGAACGCACTAAGACATATATAAATCCACGAATAACAAGAGCTTAATAATAATCAATTTATTATATTAATAAATACTGATTTTATGACCCTGTAAAATATGTATGGGGGTGGGGGGCGGCAATTTTAAGGATCGCTCTAGCTACGGCACTGCATATAGGATATTACATATGAGATGTATTAGCTATTTATTAGAGAATTTTCAATACCAAATATGTACTAGTCAATACCAGAGACTTATACTGAATTAAATTTTAATTAAAACGAAATTTTCAGGAGCAATAGAAATTTATGTTTTGGAGAAATTAGTCAACTTTCGCATGGGTATCATTATTTATTTATTACTATCATGACAATTTTCCGCAATACGTCATGATATAAATATAAAATTTTATAAGAAATGAAAAATGTGTACTATTCCACATAAATTGTACCAGATAAAAAAAAAACATCTTCGAGTCTGTCGAGTTCGCTGAGGAGCTCACTGCGTTTTCGAGCGCTAATGATAAGAATATGGATGCAATCGCGACTGTGCATAAAACACAGTTCTCAAAATCGGTAGAATTTTTTTTTTATCTTACTAAATTTTTGCAAAAAATTTGCAATAATCAAGAAGCGAAATAAAATTTATGTTTATTTCTGTGATGGCATAGTGCCAAGCGACGCAACGCAATTCGCGTACTATCTCAGTTTCTTTGCGACTGCCGGACAGTCAACAAGCAATAATGATAATGAATTCAAACACAAAATAAATCTAAAACAAGCGCTAACATTTAATTAATATATTAAAAAAAAAATGTTTTTAGCCCACGTTTGTGTGTTAAATTTATATTAAGTTTTAAACTGAGGGGCTAGAAATAAAAAATAGTTTGCGCACAACTGCTCTAAGGCACTCCATAACCCACAGTTTAAAATCGTTAAGAATCAACACCACCCTGTAGCAACTACAAAAGGTTTTTATTGAATACACGCTACGTTGAGAATACAATGAATTGTATGCCAAAGTTCAAAGCAAAAATTCGTACTTCTTGTAAAGATATCTGATAAATTTCATATGAATTCTCTTTAATATAAATAAGTACACCAATTTACAATATAGCGTGAATCGTAAATACATTGTTAAAGTGACACGCGCTCCGCGTAACAAAGCCGGGCATATTGTAAAACACTTATGCTTTAATTTTAATGAAATTTCAATGGGTAAAACGATATGTGAATTTTGCAGGTAGCGGGTTGTTAATCGATAACGTGTCAGATTTTTGAAAAATAAGTGTCATTCATTGACACGTGTCACCCTATAAACACTGAAGATAAACGAGCTGCTGCCACTTTTTTACTATCTGTATAACATATTGTGTAATAAATTTCAGAAGAAGTGCACCCCCTTTCGAAAATATTATTCATTTTCCTAGGCGTGTCGCTTTCCGGCTACGGATGTTGAGACTTCCGGTCAATTACAGCAAATTACTCTGGATGTTTGTAAAATATCAAAAATTAAATTTACTACAATGTAACATATATGTATATGTAATAATTCTTTAAATGCATTTTTTATGAAGCAAGGTGTGAACTAATCAATATAACGTGTGAATAGTTTACTTAATTTTAATATAAAACTCTAGTTTCATTCCTGTGCTTCCAATTCGCCCAAAGCTTTCATTTATATAACATGACTTTTATAATATATTCAGATTTTTAGGGTCATACCTATCCATAGACTCAACATAAGCATTATACTAAGTATGTGCTTATACCATCGCATCACATTTACATTAAAGGTCAGGTAAATATCAGCTCGCACAGGGGTGTGTCGATTATACAACGGTATATGTATGATATACATATATATATACATGGACTATTTCATTAAAAAACAGGGTAAATGAGGCCAAGTAAAAAAATGACACGAAAAGTCAGTCTTTGGTTTAATCTATAATTTCCAAACATTTGTATTCGATATTTAGAATGCTGACTAATCAAAAAGATTCTCAACTTTTATTTTATAATATTTCTACAAATATTCAAATTAATTTAAAACTGTAACTGGGAAATTGACAATCTTCTTCACTTTTTTGCAAGCGTTTAGCAGTATTAAAATATACTGCTACGAATTTTTTCTCTGGTAAAAAAATCGTGATGGATTTGGATTTTTTTAAATTATGGTTTGACACATATGAGCACCTTTTATTTATTTATTTTTATTGAATCTTCCGTTGTAACCTTACAGCCTTAAGCCCAATCTAGTAAATCTGTACCAACGGAGTAATAATGAATACCTACAATTAAGTATTAACCACCAGACAAAGTCTGGGAATCGGTGACATCTATACTGATTAATACTTGGTGTTCATTATGTCTGATTGACTTATTCAGATGCTACAGATTTGCCCGTTGTAACGCATTGAGCTTACGCATGTTATAATACAACGGAAGATTTAATGAAAAAATTAAGAAAAGTATATGGGACTATTAATCGTTGGTATAATTTAAATATTAAAATTGTAAAAGTTATCAGCAAGCAAAATATATTTAACACATTAAATACCGCGGTTTAAAAAATAAATTTAATGTTTTTTTTATTTGTAAATGTAAAATAAATAAAGTCAAATAATAAATAAATTTGTGTTAAAAAAAGTTCAACAAAATAATAGGGTTGATGAATGTGCGTATGAAGGTCGACAAATGGTGACTGGATTTATTCAATAAAAATGGGACGCATAAAAAAATACATAGAAGATGATATTGATTTTTGCGCTATTTTAGTTAATATGGTATTAGTGAAGTCTTTAGTCAAATGGCTAAATAAATACGCAGAAAATATCGATATGCACAAATTTATAATAAGAAAAGCGTAGAAATTAAAATTCTTCTGGAATGCATTTATCGATTAAAATAATCGATATTCTCTAATATGCACTTTTTTTATAAAGACGTGCTAATAAAATTTATTGTTATAATTCAACATTTTTTTAGTGTTCGCTATAAATATAATTTAAATATAAAAATTGTAAAAGTTATCAGCAACCAAAATATATTTAACCTATTAAATAAAAATGAATTGAATATTTTTTTTATTCTAAAATGTAAAATAAATAAAGTCAAACTATGGATTGCGTACCAATGAATTGATAAATATATTTGTGTTAAAATAAGTTGATGAATGTGCGTATGAAGGCCGATATCTGGTGACTGGATGTACGCAATAATTCAATCATAAAAAATGTGTAGAGAAGTATATCGATTTTTTTGAGCTATTTTAGTTAATATGATATTAATGAAGCATTTAGTCAAATGGCTAAATTAAAAACATCTATATTTATCATATTGATTTTAATTCATGAAAACTTTTCGACTTATTAAAATTTGAAGCACTTCAAGGAGTGCCAACTATACCACATAGCATCATCGCATAGTTGAAAATGTATTTTGTCAAAAAGAGCAATATAATAAAAATTAAGTTTGTGTATTAAATATATTAAAAACACCGTGAAATTTAAGTGTTCAAGAGCATCTTAGGATTGATGCGTTTTTATTTTAAAGCTGGAGAACGTTACTCGGCGTCTCTAAAGATAAAAAGAACCCATGTATCTAAGTTAATCGGACATATATGTCAAGGAAAAAAGTGCAATATAGAACGGCTTAATGACACTAACAATGTCGAAGGAACATCTCGTTTAAGATGAAGGAAGCTCACCAGGAGAGTTATAATCATAAGAATCATAAATTAAAACATTAATTAACACGAATCAATTAAAACGATCATTTAAAAGTTCGGAAACTATTTATATCATCCAGTTTTGAGTAGTAGCTTTATTTATCAGTTATTAGTTATTATTATATTATTGTAAAATTCATAGTCTGTTATAAGCTCAATTTTTAGTATAAAAGTTGAAGGATAAAACAGTTATATATTATTACAAATAGCACGTTTAAGATCGGTGTAATAAATAAGTACCCTACAAAAACGCAGAATAAATAGGGTGGTAAAATGAAGCTATTAAAGTTCATAAAATAAATAAAGAAACTTTCAAACAGATGTTTTTTATGCGTAATATTCGTAATATAAAGGACTAACTATTTTGATTGAAAGATAATACAAGTGTTATATAATAAAATATTTATAAAATAATCATAGATTATAGTTGAAGAAATACCTGAAATAACTAACTGAGGCTCGCAACCCGTCCGATCTCGAGAGCTGTCCGACAGAGACTAAGCTAAGGGCGAAACGTCCCCTCGGTTATAAAATGTTGTCGGAGGGTTGAAAAATGGGGTTAGCGGGTCGACGGTTGAATCAATTTCTCATCGGACTCAATTATTATTAAGCCGACAATATCAGTCAATATCAGCCAATCGAAAGGTCGTAGGCTCGAATTCACAAGATTTATTTTCATGGTGTATCAGAAATAATAATAATAATAACACTACACAATAATATTTTATTAACTATTTAAAAAAGAATATAAAAATATATGCACACCATTCCAAATATTTTTTAAAGGAGCATTATCAAGCCTGACGTGCTGGCCGCAACAGGCACGAACAAGGGACGCAATCGCGACAATGTATAAAAAATATTTTCTACTTAAATCCATTTTATCAACAATTTATAATCTTTGTGATAACATAAATAAATAATTTCATTTTCAGCTATTATACAGTAAATCTTAGTTTCACTTTAAAAAACTGTATTAAATAAAATAAAATTGATCATAAAAATTAATAATATGTCAAAATAAAAATTTTGAAAACGAGCAATTTTACAAATATATATTAATCATAATCGGCGATATCTCGAATATGAGAACATAACAAAAAAACAGATGGTTTTAGTGATGAATCAGCCTGTAATTTAACATATGAAACGAGATATTTTATCCTTATGGTAAAAATGTAGTGTTTTTAAAATAACTTTTTTTTATATTGTATTAATATTTTAAGCGATAAACCGCTAGGCTTCGTTCCTATACAGAGTGTTTAAAAAAATACTATACATTAAACTTATTACGAAAAATATCTAATGTATATTCTAAGACGTACGAAAAACGACGTCAGACATTTTATATATATTAGATTTCAAGCAAAGATATATGTATCACAATAAAATTAATGATTTTACATAAAAAATAAATTATTTATTCTAAAAAATGTGTATAAATATCCAAAATATAGTTTCTTATGAAATTATTTATCATATTGATTTTTAATTATTACATTTAATATATGATGCCTGCTTGATCAGTTGATGAGTAATATTAACAGTTATATAACGTGTCTGTTTTCGGTTGTACTTCCGATGTGTGCATTATTATAATATATATGTACATACACACACACACACGTATGTACCTGGAAAAGTCACATCACAATGATCTCATCTCAGCGATTGAAAGTGATCTCACTCCAAGGTGATCACAAAAAGGAGAAAAAGTATTTCCGTTATTTTAAAGATTTGTTAATCAAACATCATACATTTGAAATTGAGTTGCTGCCTTTAAATTATGTGAACGACAGTATTCAAATACCTAAATTTCTTTTACAAGCTACCATGAGGATTTTTTTAAAAAGGTAGCTTGTTTTTATATGTCACTTATTATTAAAAAATTAAAGTATTAAATAGGCACAGAATTTTTATTTAAATGTGTTCTAATCTGGAAAATTGAAATTTTTAAGATAAATAAAAATAATGTATTTTTTATTAAAAATCTGGGTTTCCCAATGCGTCATGATGTTCAATAATTATACATTTATGAGCAACATTTTTATATAAAAATAGATGAACACCATTCCACATCAATTTTTACAGATCCTCATAACCCGAGCCTGATAAAAACTTTTATATATGTAAATGCATTTAATCATTCATAGGATTTATAGTCCTTGTGATAACATAAATATAATTTCAGTGAAATATAATAAAAGTAGTCATAAAAATAATAAAATCAAATTTGACAAAAACTATTCATGTTGACAAAATCAATATTTGCAGCAATTATACTTTTGCTTTAAAAAGCAGTAATTATAACTTAGAACATATGCTTTCATATACAGTGCTAATAAAAGCACAATAAATTGAATATATTTCTAAAAAAAAATATTAAATGTATATTTTAAAACGTACGAAGAACGACGCCAGATTTTGTATTAGGATCGCATGTCACGCAAAGAGTGATCTAAGATAAACAAATTTATTTAGTTCGGCTCTGCGAAGCGTAATGCGTTACAACGCGGTAAATCTGTAGCAACTGAGTCTGTCAATCAGATATGTATACATAGTATTAGCCACCAGATTGAATGTCTAAGTGTCAGTCACATTTATATTTGTGTAATATAATTAATAAGCAATTGATGTCCGTTTTTTTTTAATAAAAGCGCATTTTTTAAATATATATATATAGAGTGCCACTGCCGGGGCTCGAACCCGCAACTTCAGAGTTACTAGTCTGAGACGTTACGTACTACGCTATTCTTTGATACAATTTAACTCTGTGAATTCTGCGTGTACTTGTTTGTTAATAAAATATGAAACCATAAAATCAATTATAGAATCATTATAAAAATACTGAGAAAATGCAAGTGTATTTATTAAAAAGTACAAAGTAAACTGTATTCATAATATTTAGAACAGAGTCAAATTTCAATGAAAATGTATCTGGTATCACGTTTTGAAGTATAATAGTATGCCTAAAAAAATGTGTCCGCGATTTCACAAAACTACTCATTTTTTTAATGTTCTCAATGTTTGCTTTTACCGTTCATATAGTCTGCAGTGCAAAACGGGTGGAGGGGGCGTCAGACCAGAAAGAGTTTTACATTACAGCAAATTCATGTTAAAAATTGAAATCTATTCAACGCCGACACAATTCAAAAGTAATCATCATTAGCCAATACTAACACTAACTGACACACAAACGTTATCGTAAATTATTCACTCTAATTATGATTTCGAACGTACGTTATTAATTCTCAAATTGATTCTGCTACATAAACGACGGCAATATTTTTCAACTATTTAAAAAAAACAGGGGTTCTTAACCTGGGGTGCGCCTCTTTTGTTAATAAACAAGATAAAATCTAGAAATCGCCTGAATCCACAGCCAGACTTGCAAGAAAGTTTCATAAAATCATTATTTAAAACAGGAAAAAAGAAGCTCTTGGATGATAGGAATTATTTTGTTGTTTATATGTTTTGGTAATAGTATTTTATAAACTAAGTTAAAAGCTTATTATTTTTAGTTAAATTTGTTCACCCGCATTTATCCTCATTGTATTAAACTTTCTGAATATCCTTCGTACATTTAATACGTAAAATATGGACAGAATATTAAGTTTAAATGTTAAGTATTACATTCATTATTCGGTTACGAATATGTAATACTAATAAATTTTAAGATCCCCTTGTGATAATTACAGGTTAATAGCTTTGCTTTCAGCACATGAAAAATTATTTAGAATTATATTACATAAATATATTTTTAATAGGTAACTTAATAGTTTTTAACTAAATTTATTTCAAGTGGGCATAAAATACGCAGATTTTGATTAGGCGTTTGATAAAGTCTCTAAAAATATCTAATTACGGATTTTCTAAGGAAAACGCATTTTTAAAATGATAAATTACTTCTATCGAAGTAACGCGAAGATCCAACTTGACACAATTGCTGTATTTATTGTTTATTAATGCCAATGAATCGCTTTAATTTCATATTATATGCGGTGACTTGAGAATTTTCAAGAGAGTGCAGTCTATTTCGGATTTACTCGACCTGCAGGAAGATCTCAATTATTAATGGAAGAGGGCTTTCGATTACCGATTGCCTTTCAGTGTCATAAAATGTCACACAATTTAATTATATAAATCCACGATGCAGGAAAAATACTTCTACCATCTCGGTGGATATATTCTATTTATTAAGTATCTTAAAGTGACATTTGAGATGCTCGGTTTCATCTTGAGAAAATCGCACTACTTTAAAAATACATTAGTATTGCGTACTCTAGTCTGCAGCATACTAGAAAATGGCTCATTAAATGAATTGAGGCTTGAAAAAGTACAACGTAAATTCCTTTTAGGAATACAGACACCATCTATTCTTGTTTCCCAGTCTTGGGAGCGCTGGGATTCGTTTCTTTTTATATTTAATTAAATACTTCAAGAAATTGCATATCTCAAAAGCATATTTATCAATCCTTCGGTGCTCCAAATGTGAGCCCGGAAGGCGGTCATAGATTTCGATCGCGTCCTCTGTTCTTGCCTGTAAAGGCTAGGACTGGAACACCTTGATATTTATTAGTGCATTTTCGGGGAGTTGGTTCAGTTTGTTTCGTTTCATGTTTTTAATTATATCTATTAAAAAGTAGAAAATTGAGGTGTAATGGATATTAGATGTCAGTAACGAAGTATACAATAAATAACTAAAGGGGGGAAATGAGGTTGTTGGACGAAATTACTAATAGATTACCATTAAGGTCGGAAAAGCGTAGTCAGAAAGGAACACCATGTATTTAAAATGATAAAATAACTATCATATGTATCAAAAAATATATATTTTTTTATAAATAACCAATAAATATACTATTCTTTCAGTGTTAATAGTAGTCGTATCAATGGGATATTTATCTTAAATTAATAATGGCAGTGGATATAAATATCGGTATCGCCGTACATGTACGGCGGTAGGCTTTTACTGTTTTGAGGTACCCCATATAGTTATATAACTTAATAAATAATAAATAAAAGTAATAACATTAATATAATATTTAAAAAAAAAATAATGTAAATGATTTTTACATAAAACACAACAACAAAATATGTTGTATTAATTTTATAAAAAAAAATTGAGAACCTTTGAATTGATATAAAAAAATTACACAGAAGCCGAAAAACATATAAAAAAATATGTAAAATAAATTATCGAAATTAAAAGTTAGAAAAGTGTTAAAAAAAATTATTAAGACATACTAATACAGAAGAGTAGTAAAATAAATCTATGAAATTATATGTTAAGAAACTCTGATTAATATAAAAAAAACTGTAATTTACTATAAATGCAATATAAATAACAATAAATAAATAACAACAAAAATACGTATAATTAATTCACTCCCAGGTGTTTACTTTAAGCAGTTAAAAACATATGTAATGCAATGGTCAAGGACGCCATTAAATTTAGAATATGTTGAATGTGATTTTAAATTTTTTTTTATTTTTTATTTTTGGGAACTCTTTTTTCATCCACCGTATTCTTCACACATTGCTCCAAATGACTATCATCTATTTAGATCCCTGCAAGTATGTTTATATTGAAAAATATATTTGAACGACATTAATATATTGCTTACGAGAATCAGATATAAAAAATTGATCAACATTTTGAGAATAAGTGTATAAAAAATAGAAACGCAAAGATTTTGGGACAACCTGATGCAATTGATTATAAAAAATGGCACCTATTGATTGTAAAAAAACACAATGATTTCTAATTAATTATATAGAAATCACCGATATTTAAACTAAAAAGTTATATCTGATTGACTTATCTAGTTGATAAATATTTACTAAGTTGTAACACATTGAGCTTACGACTGTCAAGTTACAATGAAGGATTAATAATATATATAAATATATATACAAAAAAAAATGTCAAATAAACACAACGGGCATTATTTTACCGTTATCGATTTGAAGCATTGAAAACTAGGCTGACGCTCGACTGTCAAGCAATTTATGGTTATCGCAAAAAAACTGACATAATCGAAGACTAAATGTGCACATGGCGATTTATCGCCACTGACAGGCGATTTGACCCTGAAAGTACACATTTCAATGACGTAAACATAATATTAGTCATTCCTATGAGGTTATATCTCAAGTTCATTCATGATCAAATCTGTCAGATATATGCAAATAAAGGAAAGCTATGCAAAGCAGAGTTTTCCTAGCTTTGAAGAATCTTTCAAGACTAATCAAGGGCTAGCGATATTTTTATCATGTGTGCAAAATATACGGTCAATCTTGATGGTCAAATTTATCGAAGAATATGGTTTGTAAACATATGTTGACCCAAACACTGCTTAATGATTCTAATAGCTTATTGTCACAAAGGCTGTTTAACTCTTTGGAGTCTATTGTGCAAATGAATTGGACATCTGTTTTTTTATGTCTATAACGTCTGGACATTTTTTCTAAAAATATTTCAAAACATATATTAAAATTATTGATACTTTAAATTGAAAAAAAACAATTCCAAAATTAAATATAAATAAACGGCGGTTTAGTGGCCTGGCTAAAAGGAATATTGGACAATGGACCAGCGATGTATTTCCATAAATAACGAGTATAAGAGTAGAAACTACCAGAAATGGAGTTCTATAATCGTACCTTCCAGGTAACAAATATGGTCAATTTAGAGCATATGCTCAGAGATTTATCTATCTAAAAAACAATTTTATGTATAAAATATATAAAATTACTATTCTAGGTCAGAATTAACAGATGACCATTTGCAATAAATTTTGACGATATGAATCAACGAATTTCGAACTTCTGTTTTATGAAATGTTAGCGCAAAAAAGCAATTACATTATTATCATAAGTAATTTGTTACATTGTTATTTTAACAAATTTAGCTGTTTCTTTAATGGTATGAATTAATTTGAAAATCAGTTTTAACTTGTTATTTAGTTTGAACTATTTACGATTTAGCTCTTCTCAAAAAAAATTTGCCGAATCCTGGTATGTCTATTCACAATTTAATTCCAGTACACACTGTATTGTACATTTGACGCCTTTTTAAACCACAATTTTACATATAATATAAGCAAACAAGTACTGCCACGTAATCCATTCAACGCCCAAATTCAAGATCTACAACAGCCATTTTTCAATAATCCATCCCACGCGTAGTAGCGACATTGCAAAATTCAAACAAGATTGTGCAAATCAAATATTTTGCGTGGGCAACTTATTTATCAAATTGTATTTTTAATCGCTTGAATGCTATGCAATACAAGCCTTTAAATACGTATACATAGAGACACTTATCGCTTAGCATCCAAATGTGTGATACGATATGATAACAGAATCTGAATTTGCATCTTGCATAAGTCAAACGTATGATGACTCGAAATTAACGTACGTTCATAATCATAATGGTGCGTTCACACGAACTAAAATTAGTGGGTTGCAAAATGCTATAACATGTGGTATGTTGTAATCAAATATAAAGTATATGTTGTTACTTCTGGTTCATGACTTTTTACAGAAGATTTGGGAATCTGAAGGGTGAAATTCGATATACGGGTTGTCTAGGTTCTAGTCTCTAGAACTAATATCAGGCAAGTCCATTTTTATGGTTTCTTTAACCCTTTGAGTGGCGTGTAAATTTTACGTATTATTAAATATTGCATTAATTGCTTTTATTTTACTACTTTTTTTAACACATTTCTATCGGCTTATATTATTAATATACTATTCGGCTTTTGTGATTTTTTAAAATTATTTCAGAGGCTCTTAATATGTTTTCAAAATTATTATTAAATATTTTTTGGTATGTACTCATTTACATTACATCAAAAAAAATATTATATAATTATAATATTATTTATCAGTATTTATTCAGTTATATATATAAACCACCGTACATGTACGGCGATACCGCTTAAAAGGATTAATAAAGATATAAGCGGAAATGTAGAGTAAGAGTTTTTAAACCATGCAAATATCACAATCAATGCAATGATTTAAGAAAAGTGATATTAAATTCAGGTATTGAATCGATCTATATTTTTATTTTGTCCAGTACAGTAAGTTATATATAGCTGAATAAAATATAAATACTGTACAGTGCTATCGAAGATATCTGACAGCATTTTCCCCACATGAATATGTTGTGTTATAAATATGTAATACACTTAATTTTATATTTTATGAGAAACATCTGATGAGTTATTTTGTTGCGTGTAGATTACTTTTCATTATATTTATTACATTGTGTAGCACACTATATCGGCTCGTAGGGAGTTGCATGTATTTTGCCCATCCCAGTTGCTTGATACCAACTGGGATATCAAATTATTATGTATTTACTTTTATTTATTTTTATTATCATGACTTGAATTGATTAATGTATAAAGGTATCGAAACTACGTTTTACTCAATTAAAACTGGCGGACTGCCCCAAGCCGCACATGCTTAGGCGCGGCATTTTCGCGATGGAAGGACCGTGTGAATAAAATATATGCGCTTTAATATATAAATAGCAATAAATTAACCGCGGTGTAAAAACTAAAATATTTGCGCATTGAAACAACAAATATGAACCTTGCAAAAATTTGCGACGCATACCTGTTTTTGAGATAAGTATTAAACGATAATAAAAGGTTTGTCTTTCAAACATTTTGTTTCGATCAACAAACAAATTCTGTGAATTTCGGTCATATTAGACACATCGATTAATATTCTTTAGAGAAGAAGCATTGTCTTGCATTTCAAAACAATTTCAGACATGTGTTTCTCAAGTATAGATATTTTATTCGAGATAGTATAAACGAATATTTCATAAATATTCGATAAAGTCATCGATGAAAGTTTTTCTGCTTAAAACACATTTGATATGTAAAATGCGACTTGAAAATGCGCATACTTCCACGTACAAGTTACATTTAAAAAAAATCAATAATTAAGATTTACGTATCTCTACTACAGACAAACGACACAAATATGATTAATTTGCTATTGGATATATAATATCGTATAATCGAAACGCCCTATTTTAACATATGGTTTGTACAACAGATAATAAAAAAATATTATTGTTGTGTTAAAATGATTGTCAGAACGATCTAGACTAAACTAACATATTCTCACCCTTCAAGTGTAAAATTTAGGTTAGGTGATTTACAATTATAGATTAGAGCATATTTTGCTGTAGCTAAACTATGGTGACCTAAAATGGATCGTTAATTATTAAAATTACAGCGCTTGAAAGACCTTGACTATTTCTTCTACTTACTATATAATAATATATATCGACTATATTCTTTGATGTGTTATAGCAGCGCTTATCTACTCATCATATTATTTTAAATTACTACTTTAAGAATACAGCAAGTAAATCATCCTATTGTATTATTCTGACTGCGATTATAATATACTACATAAATTAATTTATTAGCTATTGGAAGCAAATTATCTCTAATAAGTACCATTAAAGCTGTTTTTAATTGCTATTACTACCAACGTCTCTTGACAAAAATAGATTTTCCAAATATAAAAAAATAACTAGGATTACCGTTTCTATGAATATATGGCAGATATACAATTCCATTGTTGCTGGTTTTATGCAACCAATGACTTGTTAAACATAATAAAATATATTTAGTTCTAACGACGAGCAACTTGGTGAAAGGCAATTTAAAAGCTGCGTTTGGAAATTATGGCTCATCACCACCACCGAATGTAACTGGATCTTATGGAGCCACCGACTCCTTACGAACCATGAGTAACGAACCACAGCGTTCTTCCGTATGTTTTTGCATTTCTTTTCGTTCCAGAAATTTATGTTTAGCTCCGCAGTTAACAGAGCACGAAGGTTACCGGACGTTAATGCGAACAGTGCCGTTCACTATATAGTAAACACGCTCACCATATTACACATAAAATTATATTTAAAAAAACGTACAGATATATTATTGTATTTTACAAAAACCCACGCGGTTAAATTGCAGCGCAATCGAATCACATTGGCGATCTTGGCAAAAGTTGAACGACCCCGATGTGTGGATCGCGAACTTAACAGTGAACGCAGTGGTGGTCTCAGTTGATGGGAAAAAGTAAATCGCACATCAAATAGAGTATGGTTTCAAATATAAGTAAAATTTGCACATTTAATCTGGTCTATGACAGATATCTGTGGCTTATAAAAATATAAAATTTAATTAATCTATATTTTCAAAATTTTAATGTAATTATTGTAAATTTTCCGTTGCACAAACATTAGCTCAATGAGTTACTACCATGTAAACACAATCAAAGACTACTAAATAAATAGTGATGTAATAAAATTCTATAAATTATTATATTGACTTAGTCCACTAGCAAAATAAACATTAGCGTATAACGCTTCAAATTATATTAATTTAAAATTGTGTGACACGAAATATTTAATAAACTTATTTTTTCGATTCGTGAATCAGTGAGATTTAGAAAGCTTAGGAAAACTTAAATATGATATTTTGATTTGATTTGATTTGAAATTGTCTTGAATTGCACAGACAAAATATTTTCAGGTATATATAAGTTTTCGTTTATCGTGCTTGAAATAATCCCGTTTTATCATTTTTTTTTATTCTCGGGAACGCAATAAAAAAACATTTAATTCTTCCTCTAAGATTATATAAATCTGTGGACATATTTATTGAACCATATTTATTTTAATGAATCACCAACAACAATCAAAGTTAATTGAAAGTAAATTAAACGTATTTTTTCAACGAACTTATATAATTCGACTGCTTCTAGTAAATTTATTTATGCATTTTTGTGGTTTTTTAACGTGGTTATAAAATTGAATTTTGATTGTTATATTTTTCTTTGAACTAATAAATTGTATACTTATTTATTTTTATGTTTTCTTTTACAGTAAATAAAACTGCTGAATGAGTTATGCGACCTTTTATAATAATATATTTTTTTTATATAAAATAAGTAAATACTGCGTATCATTTTGATCGCAACATATATTGAATTTAACCGGAAAATGTAATATTAAGCACATTAACGCCTGACAAGACAAGAAAGTAATGTTGTTTTAATGGAATTTGTGGCTTAGGTTACCTGTTAAAAAAACCATTGAGAAAAGAAATGCGTTTAACACGTATGAGATTGGATTGTCTTAAATTGAGTAAGAGTGGCACTCTTATTTGAGAGTAAATTAAATGCATATGGTTCAGATGGGTTGAACTATGTTAATCGTAAAGGTGGAGAAAGATACAGCGAAAAATTTATCAGAGAAAGGTACTTCTTATATTCTGGAATATAAGGTATTAACTACATTGACAAAACAGTAAAGATGTTGGATAATGAAACTGTCCTGGTTTTTTTCCAATCAATGAAAAAGTACGTGGTCGTGTTCTACATCCTATCATTAGGCAAAAATATGGGATTAAAAATAAAGATAGAATTTATTTAGAAAAAACAGATCACGCAAATCGTGAACTCAGATTTTATTTATTTGACAAAAAATATATGCTTTTTATTCAATAAGAATCAACTACTAGTAAAGTAGCAAAATAAAATAATATTATCATAATTTATATCTAATTCTGTGACGGGAGCAGAGCGAAAAGGAGTCACAAGATATGCTAAGCGACGTGACGCAGATCGCGTACTCTCTCAGTCCCCTCAGCGACTGATTTATTTTATATTATATAAGTAACATGTTTACAATTTTTGTTTCATATAAGAGAATGAACAATAGCGTAATAGTTGTCTTATCGAAGCATTAATAATATATTACGGTAGAAATTCTCACTAGTGTATTATATTATAGTATTTTTCAATATATTCGTTGCCGAGATATTAACTAAAATATTCTAAATTATCTATTTTTTTAAACAAAAGCAAACTTAGAACAATGTAAATTTAAAATACTGGAAAAGACCGGTGTATCGAAAAAATCGAGCTTTATGCTATCACACCTTATACTATAAAATACCGCAAATTAATTTCATTTATAATATTGTTATCACACTTGAAAAATAATGATGCGGTTGATTTTTTACAAGCATATAAGATCAACAATGAAACATTTATAAGCGGCAATCAAGCAGTTAATTGATAAATATATAAAATAATAACGATAAAAGATAAAAAAAATTAAAAGCAATTATTATATTTTTACAACAAATAGGTGTGGCGTAATCCATACGATATAATCTGGATTTATTTGGTTTGACTCGCAGCGGTTGAATTTAATTCTACCACAAACATATCTTCATTTGATTACTAGCACGATAAATCAGCGGTCGTTAATCTTTCGGACCTTAAGGACCACATACTTAACGTGTTTAATCCAACGAACCTCGACCACGATTTTTTCATAAAACTAATATTTTGAATATAATATGGTACTTATTTTGATGTGAAGGAGGCTTAGTGCTCGCCAATGTATTGCCGCCACGGAATGTCTTTTTAATATTTTTTCAGAACCGGTTGCAACTGGTCAGCTGAACAGGTTTAGGACGGCCATTTTGAACAAGTGTGAGATATGGCAACTTTACTCAATAGTTGCATCGTTAATGGAAATTGGTCTGAGCCTTTAATTAACGCGCAATTATTAACAAAAACACTTTGAATAGAAAATGGTACTTTTTTAGTCGTGAGGGAGGCTTAGTGCTCGCCCACTTATTGCCAGATATGGCAACTTTATTTAATAGTTGAACCGATAATAGAAATTGAAAAACGAAAACATGATAAAAGAACAGACACAAATCACCTCAGAAGGCGTGCATTGTCCCACATGAATTGAACCAAAACCTCATATGTGCACAAGAAAATGTCAATATCTCTATGCACAGTATTGAGCAGACAAACGGCCCTTGCCAAAGAGTTGGCAAGTGCTCTAGTTCTAGACTTTACAGGCAAGAACAGTGGACGCGAACGAGAACTATAACCACCTTCCGGAGCCCACATTTCGAGCTGCTCGAGCCCCGAAGAATTGTCTACGATGCCTTTGAACAATTTCCAGAGGTGTTTAATTATTATAAACACTTATGCGAATTGACAAAGAAACGTATTACAACCCTCCCAGAATATAAGCAATGGGAAACGAGAACGGATTATACCTGTGTTCCTTTAAGTATAAATATCGAAGAAATTTACGTTGTACTTTTTCCAGTTTCAATTCATTACATTGACTCATTACGCCTGAAATCAAAATAATAGAGCTAGTTTCTAGTATGCTGCGGACTAGAGCATCATAAAGAGTGCGCAATACTGAAGTACTCTGAAGTAGCACGCATTTCTTAAGATAAAACCGAGCATTTTTAACGATCTGCTATGTGCTGGCTAAATTTCTAACGTATCTGGAATATATCTGCCGAGATGGTAGGAATATTTTGCCGGCATCAACGACCTTGAAAATGAAATTGTGTGACATTTCTTTATACTGAAAGGCAATCGGTTATAGCAAGCCCACTTTAATAAAGAATTGAGATCCTTCTGCAGGTCTAGGGAATCCAAAATCGACTGCACTTTCTAGAAAATTTTCAAGTCATATGCATATAATAAAAAAATTGAATGATGCATTGCTGTTTCTATGTCATTAATGAACAATATAAACAGCAATGGAACCAAGTTGGATCATTGAAGTACTCCATTAGAGGTCTTATATCGTTCTGAAAAAGAGTTTATACTTTACGAACTAATATCTATTGGTCAAGTAATTTGAGAATAGGTTTATAAGACCTTCAAAAAACCCAAAAACAAGTAAAGCATGATTAACTTTATCGAATGCCTTTTCAAAGTCTGTGTATATGACATCCACTTGTACAATAAAATCCAATGATCTTGAAACAAAGTTGGACAGAACCATAAGATCAGTGACAATGGATCGAGATTGACGGAAACCATGTTGCTGCTCGTGAAGCATGCAATGATTAAACATGTATTTATGCAATACAATTTCAAATAATTTTGCAGGTAATTGTCAATGTGAGACTTGACACATTATTTAAGATGAAATCTTTTGAGGCAATTAAAATAATATTGATTCTGTAGGACACTGTTAAGAAAAATTCGTTCATTCAGAAGAATAAATATAAACAAACCCTTATTACGCTTTTGAATGTACTTAAAATGAATCTGAAACAACAACAAAATTAACTCGAATGTTTGACTCAGTAAATTATTTTTTTATTGGTGATTAAAATAATAACATCTCACTGCTCGGATACGCACGTTGAGTCATTGCATTAATCGCCATATATAAACGTTTAATCAGCTACATTACTCTTATAATTTCAAATACACGTTTTGTTGTCGGTAAGACAACAAAACGTGTAAAAACTAGACAACGCCAAAAAAACTGTAACAGTGGGTCATGCCAATATAGAAACAAATGTTTTATTGGCAATTTCTTCGCTTCGCCACTTTTTTTAAAGTATTTATATGAAGGCTGTGACGAATCATAACCGAGAGCGTGCGCATTTGAGGTCGATGTGACCTGAAAGTGATGAGCCTGTCGAGAGTGATGAGAGCCTCTCTCAAGGCAAGGATCTCGTGAACAAAATCTATCTACAGAATCCATCTCTTGGGGCGATCTGATTTTTCGAGCCGAAAGAGTGGGTTACTTTCACTCGTGACTCAGACTCAGTTGAACAGACAATGAGCCGAGTTACCTAATTGGCCTAACTGGTAAATATATGTATGTGTGTGTGAGGAGCGTTATATGCTAGAATATAATGAGAGTTTTGTCATATATGCACCGTTTGTGATACACATAATTTCACTAGCACCAATTAGCACCAATAATACGAATATACTCAGTAGGTGGACTTTCGCAAGTTTTTTACTGTACTGGCGTTCGAATAGAATGATGCAACGCCATATAAACGAACAATACGCTGCAGATTAATTCGTATTTGTGCTCATAACACAATAAGAAAAGTGGAAGATATTTTTGTTAATATTTATTTATTTATTATAATTAAGATCATTTTCTATAAGCACGAGAAAATATGAATATCTCGATTTTCAGAAAAGAGTTGGCAAGTGCTCCAGTTATAGCCTTTATAGGTAAGAACAGAGGACGTGACCGAGATCTATGACGACCTTTGGAGCCCTTATATAATAAAAAATGAGCGTTTTATTGCCATCTCTATATCATTAATGAACAATAGAAACAGTAATGGTCCCACGTTGGATCCCTGCGGTACTCTAGTAAAGGTATTATATCGTTTCAATATGAGTTTTCATAGTTGACAAAATTGGATACTTGTTTTACAAGTATCTAATTATCAAATGCCTTTTCAACATCTGCGTATATGATGTCTACATCAATGTCCAATAATTTTGAAACAAAGATAGAAAAATCATTAAGATACTGACAGGGGATTGAGATGTTACTGTTAAAGTAGCATACACCTGCAAAGATTAAAAATATATTGATGTAATATTTTACAGGTGCTGAAAGCAATGCTATTGGCCTGTAATAATCAATGCGCGTCCTTCTTGAATAGAAATTTACGATTATTATTACTTTTTAGATTTCGCAGCAATTCTTGATCAAAAATATCCGAGTGTCTGTTTAAAAATTTTGACATGCATTCGGTGCTTGATTTGTACGTAAATGTATTAGATTCCAATGATTGTACAGTACAGTATGGACGGATATTGTATTAGCAAAGCAATTTTGCATCGTCCATAGCTCTGTATTAATGAGGCATTCCAAAATATTCCACCATTCGTCACATATGGATGGCCTTTAAATGTAAATTGGCTAACACAATTTTTGAGTAAAAAATACTTAATCATGACATTTTGCTCCCACCGTACCAAAACATATTCTATAAAAATAATATTTTCCACAAAGGCACGAACTTATTTACGAAAGAAAAGTTGGATAGAAATGCAATTAAAATTATGGCAGTTATAGTGTCGTATCGAGTACACACTAATATTTTTTAATGCCGGGTTTCATTGCGATTAAATAACACTGTTCGATATTTCGGCAGTGGTGGATCTGACATTATCACAGAAGCAAAGAGTTTGCGATCATCAATGCTGAAAATCGATTGCAAAAAAAATATATATGTGTGTAGTACATACTATGTACATACATATGTACATTTATATGACAAAAAAAAATATTTACTCTTTTTTGTACGATTTTTTAATGTTTTTGTATAGTCACCATATCGAAACAAGGTGGTAAATTGAGCTGGAGTATTTTTTTATATAGTTTTATAGAAATCTGATGCAGAATTTAACAACAGCTAGAAGAGAAAAGGCAAAAAATTAGGAAGATAAACTGATTTTTATTGTCACTATCATGAGATAAAAAAATACAATAAATTAACATTTTTACGCTGTGTAAAAAATGTATCTGTACATTACAGAGTAAATATATAAAAAAAATTCGCTGCGCGTCAAAACACACATTTTATTTCAATGAAAGTTTTTGTTTATCATTTATAGCTGTCTAAAATATGTATCAAAGACCGCTCTAGTTCGAATTTCATTCGTCATAATTGTAACGATGGTGGCTGTGGCCTTCTTAAAACTTTTCTGCGCATTATAGAAAAATTAACAATGATTTCGTAACAACAATATATTAATAAACTTCCCTGCACTGTGATGTAAACCGAGCGTACATGTAATATTTTGTAAAAATAAATATTATATGTATAAGTAAAATAAATTATGCTTATTTAAAAAGGAAAATAATAGCTCAAGGTGTACCACAGATCATTGTTATTTATAATATATAAAAATGATCTAGTTACTAATAAAAAAAAAATGTAAAATACATCTGTTTGTGGACGATACTTAAAATGTTAAAGACGTTAAATAAGTAATAGATAATTTAAATAATGAATTAACTATAATATATATATATATATATATATATATATATATATATATATATATATATATATATATATATATATATATATATATATATATATATATATATATATATATATATATATATATATATATATATATATATATATATATATATATATATATATATATATATATATGGTTAAAAATACTGTACTTTAAATAATTTAAAATAAAACGAAATGTATGTTTATCAATCATAAAGATATGTTAGATAATAATAAAAAAAATATTTATAGATAACTTTATTATAGAAATCATTGATAATGTAAAATATTTATGAGTAATTGTAGATAAAAAAATTAATTTTAAGGAACACTGTAATTACGTAGTAAAAAATATGTATATTATCTAGGATGAGAAATATGTTTAGTATAAATACAAAATTAAATTAAATTGTTATTATATTGCCCCACTTTAATTATTATGCAACGATAAATAAAATAAAACGATTTTGCAAAAAATACAAAATACAGAAATGAGATTAGTATTAAATAAAAATAGATTTACTAAGTATGATTGATAGATTGGAATGGTTGATGTTTCAAATAAATAATATTAGTTGTAAAAATGTTTTCATCGATTTATTGAATACATTATTTAATTTATAGATATTTAAACTACTTGTACAAAACATTATTTAACACAAAAAAAATCACTGAGTATGTGATTTTTTTTTATTGAAAGGAAACACGAATTAAGTCTTCTAGATGCTATATTAATTGCCAAATGTACCTACAAAAGGTACGAGGGGTAGACAAAATTACTGGAGAAGTATGGAACTGATGCTTTTGTTACAATAATACGCCTGGAAAAACCGGCACTCAATGTCCCCATATGAAAAGAGGGGATAAACTAAATTGTAATCTCACTATTGAACACCACATACAAAGTATCATATATAAATGGCTAGAAAAATATGTCAATGAAATACAGTGTGGATTACGAGTCAATTTTAAAAAGTATACGAATATGATATAAAACTGTACCACTTATTTATATATACTTTCAATAGCGTCATAGAAAAAAATGGTATATGTTCTGAAACTATAAATTATTGAGATTTATTAAACGACACTAAAAGAATGAACATACAAATGAGTTATCAATTCACCAATATAATTAAACGCATGATTGTTGGCAATCGAATTTGTTGCTTCGCACGAGAGGTACAAAGGTTTTAAACTTGATTTTTTAATATTATTTTTGTAAATAAATAGTATGTTTTTTTTATTTAAAATGTTATATTATACCATAAATAACGTTTGTGTTATTTCAATTTTTAATTACTAATTATTGCACATGAATAATCCGGTGATGTATACTAAGTGTACATAGCTTTGCTGAGCGACTAATTACATTTTGGCTTTAACTTTACAATTTAATTATTCTGAAAATGCTAGTTTAAAGTTAAATTAAAACAATTGTGCTGCGTGGCAAATTAAACTCAATATGCTAAAAGTGGAAATACTCGGATACAATCCGCCCACGTTAATAAACTAATTTTTCAGTTTCTGCGAGAGAGAATTTTATTGGAGAGCACTAGTCCATACCACGTATAATAACAAATCAAAAACTGTTTAATATTTTATTTATAAGATATTAAAAACATTGACTGTTATAACGTAAGATATAGTTTATCATAAAAAAGATTAAAGCAGCACAATTAACCGTATCAAATATTAGTGTTTTTTTTTTATCTTTGAATCATTTTTATCTATTTTGCAATGTTAGTAATTAAATGTATTTTCTTGTGTATGTAAATCATTTTTTTCGTGTTCCATAATAAATGAACCATATAAATATATGGAAAGATCTAAGAGTATCGCTCAATCTGGGTATTCTGCTCTTTTATCAGTCCCTTAATTTTTATTCGTAAGCTATATATTATATAATACATAACTAATTTAACTTTGCGATAATAATGCAACGTTTCATCGCGGTTTTTCGGCATTTATGCCCACTTCCTGCCATTAGTCTAGATACGTGAAGAAATTAGAGCATACGCCCGCCTAGTCAAGATAATTTGTGAGCATAGAGTTTTATTTAAAAATTAATAATAATGAAATTGCGAATGAATAAAAACTTCCTCTACTAAATAATAAAACAAACCGATGACCGCTTGTATTCAAATATAAAAATTACAATACTTATAGAACAGAGTGAAGCACACTCGAAGGGCACTTACGTACAGACTGCCAGAACTTGGAGATAAGCTCACTCCGGTGCACCGGCAAACCACTCGAAAGTCATGCTCAAGATCTGAAAGAGGAAAATACGGGTTTAAAATAACAAGCTTGGAGTATATAAATTTATTTTATAATATATATATCTAATGTACTACTAAATTACAGATACAAGGTTCAGTAAATATTTATTAGGGTTTGTTTTATATTATTGCTACATACTTCAATTTTTCATAAATTATTTGAATGAGTTCATCACTGACAACTGATGGCAGCCTCATGACGAAAATGGCATTTTATATATTTTTTAACATCGTAATATAATTTCTTGAATAAATAATAATAAAAAAAGCAATACATCGCTGTCAAACGCTCGATTTTATTTCAATACTTTTTATTACGTATGAGAATCAAATAAAGCTCATCTAAACCGAATTTTGACCAATAAGAGAGCGCAAAAAACAATTATCCCTTCTCAGAAGTCAAAAATCCACGCCAAAAGCAATAAAATCGTGCCGTCGCCGTCGCAGTGGGAACGCTCGTTACCGAGCGTTCCCACTGCGACGGCGCCGACACGATTTCATTGCTTTTGACGTGAATTTTTGCCTTCTGAGAAGTGATAATTGTTTTTGCGCTCTCCTATTGACCAACATTCGGTTTGAATATACTTTGATCAGCCCTCTTATATTAGAAGTCTACAGTAATATTGATAAGGATAGCTATCATATTTTTAGAAGATAATATATGAGATGCGATATCTGTCTGTACTCATTCTTCCGCTTATTTTCACCTGAGAGATTAGTTGGGTTAGTTTATATTTTGGACTTGACCCAATAAAAGTTCTAAAACTAACTATTTTTAGAACTTCCATTAGGTTAGGTTTGGGTTTGAACAGCAAATGGACGTTTCGCAACTGTCAAATTGAGAATTAAATGTTAATAACTCAAATATCATCGTGATAGAGTTGAAGTTATGAAGCAGTATTTTACATAGAAACAGCAATTTTAAACATACTGAACGCAAAAATAATTAAATTGCCGATCGCGCGCCTCGTAGTTGAAAGCGTTGGATTGTAGGCTATTGACCGACATCGTCCAATTGGCACACTCGGAATCACAACAACTCCAGTGCTTTTGAATCGAATTAATTCCGTAACGACACATTCACACTTTGGTTGTGTGACCATCAATTACGCTCAAACGCACTTCAAAAAAAATCTGGTGTGTGAAATCAGATACACTACAATAAATCCGTCGGTTAAAATTAAAAGCGTTATGTTTCAGTGAATCAATTTTTACGTAATGGACATATGACACATATCTCAACTTCGAAAAATGTACTAGATGATCCCAGATGGGATCATCAAACATCAAACCAGTATGGACATACGGGATTCAACTTTGGGGTAGTGCATTTGCTTCCACCATCGCCATCATCTAGTTCTGCAAATAATAGTCGACGGTTTTTGGTGTGTTCCTAAAGACGTTATACATAGCGACAATTAAAGAAAGAAATAACGAACAAATACACGACATACAGAGACAGATTAAAACTCCACCCAAACAAAATGGCAACCTAACTACTTGACTGTAGATACGACGACACTAGGCGACTTAAACGATTTAGACAATCTGAAATACCTGACAGATATGACAAATAATAAATGTAAGATAGTAAATTAGTATAAATAAATACATTAGTACTATATATAATATGGAGAGGCAACCAATGGGATGTTTCTTTACATGCCAATATTGTAATCAAAAAAATAATTATTGTTAAAACAGATTATAAATAAATAAATAAATCAATAAAAAAACATATATACAATAAATTCGATAAAATAATACTAGCTGTGCGCCAACGAATTGCTCCACCTCTGTTCTCGACCTAAGCCGCCAAGATCGAAGACTACGGCCGCTTAATTATAGTCTATTTACATAAAAAAATAGAACATAAAAACTGCTATTTTATTAAAAAAAATAATGTGACTTATTCAGCGGCGTATTTTTTAAAACTTTTAATATAGAAAGACTGATATTATATTTGAAGATCTTTTGCAAATGTTTAATAATGTATTAAATATTCAAATCAGATTCAATTTAATAATATTATAAATATTTATATATTATTTAATGTAATGCAACTGGCTTGAAATATTTTTTAATAATTCAATATTTTTTTCTAAGCCGCGTGTGTGTACTTTTATAATATTTTTTAAATCTGTACATCATAATAGTTTACCCCAAATGTAATACACATATACTCATATATTTATAAACATACATACATACATACATGTATATATATATCCTAATAAAATTATAACGGCGCACGCCTAAATATATGTGCATAATCGCATATGAATTGGACCAGCTCCTCATAACTTTCGCCGAAAACATTTATTTCAGCGGTGAGTTTTCAATCGCTGTTGGTTAAAATATTATTCTAAAAAATGATAGTAAAAGTCCTTCGCGTGCCGTTTTTAAATCGCGTGTTACCGTTTTAAGAAATTAAAGCAATTTCAAATCCGGACACTTCTCGCCTTACTGACTGACCGACGGTTATTCTTTGGATGCCCTCCTCATGCTTTCTAATTCTTCTGTGAATTTGTAAACCGAGAGAGCGCTAATTGGCGAGTGCCGTTACGGCATCATCCGTCATATTCACCATAACACTTGTTGTGTACCGGCGCTTCTGGATATAATGAGAATCAAAAGGCCACAAGTTAAAACGATACAAAAAGCGAGAAGCATAAAAGCATGAATAACCATGGTCAACGTTTTGCAAAACAAAACAAAAATATGCAGCCTCCCAATTTTTCGTAAAACATTATGCTCCTAAAGTGTTTCAAGCGTGAGAGTGAACGATGAACTTCTTAATAATGATGTATAAAAAAACAATACAAAAGGAAATAATGGATTTATGCTTTCTATTATATAGCAAACATTATTAACAGTTAATCGCCATATCTAGTCAAAAAATCCATCGTATTTGTACTGGTATTATATTATTGTTTAATTATTTATTTAATTAAAATTAATATTTAAATCAAATTAGGTCGTACGTGACCTAACAGGTAACCACAATGAGTCGCGATGGTCTAAAAACAATATATATTATTGTTACAACACAAAATAAATTATAACATGTAGTAAAAAAAATAATTAAATAATACGAACCGAACCAGCTCCTCATAGCTGACATTAAACATATTAATATGCAATGCTAGCTTATTAAGGATCCGGATGGCGACAGAACGGGCAACAAAAGAGGACGCGATCGTGATTCTTTCCAAAACTAGAATTCCTCGAGAATAGTTTAATAGTCGACAACAAAATTCAGTACTTTAAGGAAATGCTTAACCACATAAAACTTTCTGAAAAAACTCCGTATTCCATCTGAACCAAATATCCTCTTACAATTGTATCTTTGAAATTTTTCGATTAAGATGTTATTCGTGTGAATGTATCACAATCGTCAAAGTGAAATGCATTCCTCATTACAAAACTGGGCTTCTTAGAAGATCTGTCACAAACGTCATTTACGTATAACTTGTTCTAAAAAATGATTAAGAGATCTTTAGTAAAAGTTTCGCTAGGCAAAATCATAGGAATAAACTAATAGCAAACGGAATCGATAAAATGAAACAGTATGATACTTTCCAACACTAAAAGGCAGACGGTTAACGGAAGCCTATTTCTATAGAGAAGCTTAATCGCTCTGTAGAGATAAGTAGTCCGTCACAAATCGAATCAATTTATAGTTTAAAATTTGAATTAGTAACTGCCGTATTTATGGCATTAATAAATCATTGAATCATTGTCGAACCTCCGAAGGAGTGAATTATTCGTATCAATAGCGTATCAGAATCCAGCACGTTTGGTTTCTTATTTTTGGTAACAATAGTATCTCGATTTACGAACTGTTGTTCGTATCTCGAAACCGAATTTTACATTACATCTTATTGAATGCAGAAATACCGAAATATATAAACAAAAGCGTCGCACACACAACTCTTTCAGATAAATGCGGTGTAATAACATCAAACCTTGCTCAGATAAATGGTTTAGGCACGCGCGCAAGCGCAGTGTGTGTCTTGAAGCTAGGTTCGTATGTAGAGATCAAAATAAGATAGTAAAAAAGTTAGTTCGTCATTACATTTTAGCACACGTAATATTTAGTAACATAATATGTGATTTTGCACATGGTTTAATTATTTTTTTATAAATTTTCTAGTGGTATCATTTGAAAATTTCATTAACACAAAAATTTTTACTTACAGCAAATTTGAAATTATGGCATATCTTTAAATATACACTTGATTCTTTGTTGTAATTATTTAAAATAAAAATGCAATCTCTTTAAAATATTGCATATAGTAATTATGCGTTACAAGCAACCGCAAAAAATGATAAAAAAAATATGGCACTAGATTATATACATATGTATGTATATCACGACGATAATAAAAAAGTAAAAAATACTGATTAATATACAATATATACAGAAAGTATTTACGAATTCCGAGATATGTCTTATTTGTTAACAGGAGTTGTATCAGTGATGTTATTGAGTAATGGGATATTTTTTGTTTCGTTATTTTTAAGCTTAAATTAAAAATGGCAGTGGAGAGAATATAATCTCAGTTAATCTATATTATGCTTTATGAGTTTCTACTCGTTCCTAATGCAAAAAGAGCGGCTAAAAAAATATGTAATGCAAGAGTTTTCCAGGAATTTTTACATTGTATATCTACGCAAGAACGGGTCTTTATGGGTTATTAGTGAGGATATTAGGGCTGCCAGCAAAACATGTCTGAGGTTAAAGATACAGAATCTAACACAAAAGCTTAACGTATAGCTTATACAGCTGTGGCCAATTGAAAATTCATAGGCAATATTTTTTCTTAAAACTTGTTCAGTTGTTATTTTTTAATGATCAAGTAAATGCATCTGTCATAATTCAAGAGATAATTTAACTTGTAAAGCCTCCTCAGTTGCACGTTAGCCTTGGTTATGTAAAGACAAACATAAAATCATGGAGAGATCTAAACAAATGTCGATCACGGTAAAATCTAAAATAATAGCATATATTGAAGAATATGTTATAATTCTAAAGATGCGCGAAGAATGGGGTTTAGTGGTTCGGTTAATTAAAAATTGATTAAAAAATATCGCGAAATAGGAATTCTAGAGAGGGTGCAAGGGGGTGATCGGAAGCGTATGACTTCTGCTCGAGAAGACCGCAGAATATAGGATGTCATAAAAAATATCGATTCAAAACTGCTGCTGAAATACAAACAGAATTGCGATCAACTTCAAACTCGAATATTTCGAGACCGACAATAAGCTAATATAAGCGCGAAACCCAGCATTAAATGGGCAAAAGCTCATCGCCATTGGACCATCGAAGATTGGAGAAGTATGGATTTTTACGACGAATCTAAATTTTATCTGTTTGGAGCAGATGGTAAGCTACTGTGCGCCGTAGAAAAAATTGTTTCTAAAAATCACCGTAGAATTAATTGATTTCAAAAATCGTTATTTTCAAATCAGATTTAGAATATATAATTTATTAAAATAATTAACTCATTTAGTCCGCACTCTTAAAAACAACCTAATATATAATCGGTGAATAAAAATATGAAGTTTGCTTATCTACATGTACTAAATCGAGTGATTTTCTTTGTGTGACACAAGACAAAGTGCAAAATTGCTGTTCAGTGTAATCTTTCGCCCAGCTAGAGAAAAATAAAATAAAACGACTCGCGTGACGTTAACGACTTCGCAAACATGTTAGCACATAGAGATTCAAGTGTTCAAAGAAAGCAGTGATAGTATACGCGCGTCGTTCATAATGACAAGAAAAACATGTCATCGGGTATCTAATCCTAAATAAACACTTCTTAGCATCGGAAAGGCGACGTATGTTTTGAACATACGTATCTATGTAGACACGCAACATTGAACCGAACGGAGTGCTGAGCATTGTAACTAATACTTCCTGAAATCCCACATTTTCAAATGCATCTCTGCGCAAGATGCTAATGAATGCTGAAAAAACTTTTGAACCGAATCTTTTTAATGGTTTATTACGAATATATGTATGTACAGAGCTGGGTGTAGAATTCTTTATCATACATATAAAAGAGTGAATCAAAGCGAAGATAATTAAGGGCCACTAGAGTTATTTAAAGCTTCCGGTTTCATACTGAAGTGGAATAACCAAAGCGCGAGTTATTTAAGGGTGTATATTTTTAATGTAAATTCCAAACAAGCCTATCTCTAGTATCTATTTTAATATATATTAAGTTACAATTTAAATAATACATTTTGAGGCAATGAAAAAAATCAAACTGCGCAATAAAACGCGTATTGTTTCAACATTAAATCATACCGGAAATATTGCCGACTTCGCGTTTTCGATTCACGAGCGAAATCAGTCGGATCTAGTAGTTATGAAATTAATTGATGCGGTTAAAAGTAACGGAAGCGTCGTATTTGTGCGTGTGTGTATTCTTTACAATATTTATTTACATAAAAAAATACGTACATAACATTATGTATTTGTATAAACGACCTTCGTGTAATATTACAGACATTAAATTATAATTATATGCACTACATAGTAGGACGTAATATTTTTTTATAGTAAAAAAAAACACTTTTAATTATTTGGTAAACGTCGCACAGTGGGGTATTTGCCCGATCTGGGCGACCAAAATTATTTCTCCACTTTAGTTGATTCCATAAGTGCTCTTAGTCAAATATATAATATTATAAGTGTTCAAAAATACATTAAATTTTTTTTTTTTTTTTAATTAAAAAAAACTTTTTTTTTTATTTTTCATGAAATAATTCATAAAACTTTATTTTAATAAGTATTTCTTAAATTGTAAGCCCGAGGAAGAGGAATTCCGTGTTGAACGGTCGTGCGAATTTCGCCGCGTCAAGTGTTAAAAATAAAAAATAAATTGTATATGTCACAAAGTTTGATATTTGCTGTTTTTTTAACAAGAAAAAGTATTTGAGTATTATTTTATCATTTTTAAATATGTGTATATTTGGTGATTCTAAACAAATTATTATTTTATTTTATTAGTACGCGATCCACAATTTGAGGTTTACTGATTTTACCATGGTGATCATATTATTAAAAAATAACAATCATTATGAAACTGTATTTTAAATTTGACACAAACACGTCACCTAATTAAAAAGTTACAGTAGTTTAAAACGTTTAGGTCTTAACTTTCGCGACTAAGCCCCGTCCCATTTTTAAGAATAATGGTATGCAATGTGTTAAAAACCGCAAAAATCCGCAGCCAATTTTACATGTATCATAAAGAGAAAGAGCTAAGCTTTATATTGTATATAAAATCTACATTAAAAAGTGGTGGTAAATATAAGTAATGCACTCAAAATTAGAAAAAAAAATAGGAAAAAGTACTTATTCAAAACAGCATTGTGTGCTTAATAAGACAGCAACTGCAACAAAGGCCGCCCAGATCGAGCAAATACCCCACCGTGCGTCGATAAAAAATATGTAAAAAAACAACATATTCAATGTGAAATATACATTGGCTGATAAAATCAAAGTAGATTCTGATGTATATTTATTTATTGATGATGAAAAAACAATATATAGTATTAAAATATAAAAAAAATTAAAAAAAATCTGACATTAGGAAGTCGGATGACGACAGCTATAAGGATCTAAATAATTTTAAATCATCTTCATACAGAAGAAGAATCAAAATTGTAACTGCGGTATTTATGTCATTAATAAATACGTGAAGAGCAGAGAGAAAATATTTCTTCGACAATAATAAATTGTCAACGATTGCTCAAATAACTCGAGAATCATTCGACTATTTTTTATTAATAATCAATGATAAACCTTGTCGAACGCCTTCTCAAAATCTGTACATATGACGCACCGCAGTTTTTAAATGTCATAGTTAATAAAAAGTATGTGTAAAAACAAACAGTAATTAATAAAAAATAGTGATCCCGAAATGAATGTCGTTTTTATAATGAAACACTAAAATATTTTATATTTTAATTTTTTTTAAAAGATATAATTTTTTCCCACCTATCGGATTCCAACAGCCCCTTTTTACATTATTTTGAATTTATTTGTCCAAGTGTTGTATACATAAATGGTAGTCGGAAAGAGCAAGGTCCTTAGAATAAGGTGGCGGAAGCAGGCTTTGCAGAGATGCATATTTTAGACAAATATTTTATTCATACTGCCAAATTTTCTTAAAAGACCTGCAATAATATTCAATTTATTATAAAACAAATGTTTATATTACAGCGTGTAGCAAAATTATATTTTAATCGTATTTTTATGGCTAGCATTAGATACGGTATATTGAACGTAGATTGTTACATTTAATTTATTATTACGCTTTTTTAGCCACTAGTTTTTACAAAGTAAAATTATTAAGATTATCTGTGACATGATTAGAACTGATATTTATGAAACTATGCGCGCGTTTGGTGGCAATAAAATAAGATTTTGAAATTAATAAATCTATTCATGCATCTTGCATATAATAAAAAAATGTCTATTCTGAAGATATTAAATCAATCTAAAAATAAATTGTCTTTGCGAATATCCCTTGCCGCATATATCTACATATGTAAAAGTAAGCCTTCCACCCGATTTATAAGCTACACCCCCTACTTTAAGCCGACTAACTATACTACGGAAAACGAAAGACCGCTTGGATACAAGCCATTTTCAGTACATTTGTCCGTCGATTGATTGCAGAACAAACAAACCCGAGAGCGAGCGGGTGCTCTCGAATTGCGACCCAATTTTCTGCCATTTTCCAGTAAACATATCGGGTTGCTCGCGTATACCATAGTACAATGGCAAAGGCCAAGAGGAAAAGTCTCAACACTATGAGTGCGCAGCGCAACGTCCATGAAATATTTATGCCAAAAATGCGCCTTTTGAATTTTGAAATTGGACTAAACGCAACACTGCCGAGTGTTGCTGGCATTTTATAGAGGAATGCTACGTTCCCATGGGACACGGATGATCTAACGTTTTTGCCAAAAAGGCACAAAGTAACTACATACATACATACAAATGTTTTTGTTGAACGCTTTAAATGCTCTTTTGCATCTTTACATTTTAAATAAAAAATAAACCCAAAATTCCAAATAAAAATAAACGTAAAGAAAATCTACTTATCTTTATAAGCTCATAATTGATACTAATTTACAGTATGTTATATTAGATGTTAACATATCTATAACACGTTCTTAAACGCGTGTTTCTTTAAGTACAATATACAATTGAAAGTTTTATATTTCACGAATTCTATTGTATTTTTTTTATGATCAAGTGTATCTGTGTTGACTTGTCAAGCCTCCTCAGTAGCACGTTAGCCTTGGTTATATAAAGACAAACCTAAAATCATGGAGAGATCTAAACAAATATCAATTACAGTAAAATCTTAAGTAATAGCATATCTCGAAGAAAATGTTTCAATTCTAGAGATAGCGTGAAGAGTGGTATTTAATGGTTCTGCTATTCGAAAATTTATTAAAGAATATCGCGAAACAGGAATTCTAGTCAGAAGCGTATGACGTCTGCTCGAGAAGACCGCAGAAAAAAGGATGTCATAAAAAAATATCAATTCAAAACACAAGTACTTCGATACAGACAGTGAATAGACACTTCGTTGAAGCTGGATTTAAAGCGCAAAACACAGCAAAAAAACACTATTTACTGAGAAAATGAAAATGAATCGTCTTGAATGCGCAAAAGCTCATCGCCATTGGACCGTCGAAGATTGGAGAAGAGTGGCTTTCTCCGACAAGTCTAAATTTAATATGTTTGGAGCAGATGATAAGCGACTGTGCGCCTTAGAAAAAGTGAAAGATTTCATCCCTTATGCTTTAATCGATTCATCAAGCACTCGCCCTATGTGATGATCTGGAGGTGCATGACAGCTTATGGATTGGGCTCTGTAAATTTCGTCCAAGCCACCATGAATACAAAAATATATAAATTGGTTGTATAAAATGACTATTCCAACCCTTGAAGAACTTTCCCAACATATTACTGAACCTATTTTGCAAGACGATTCTGCGTCATGTCATCGAGCTCATTCTGTGAGTGCAATTATAGTTTTACATTCAAACTTTCACTAAATTAATCCTCAATCTATAGATTACACAATTCAAAGAGTTGATGGGAATTACATCATTACCATGGGCATGAAACAACCCCGACCTGAACAATTAAAAATTTATAGGCAATCATAAAACAACAATTAAGAAAAAAACGAGCAAAATATTTAGCCGAGCTGAAAAAGCATATCAATGAAGTGTAGAAAGAGGAGATCGATCTTAAAATAATTGAAAATCTGTATTTATCGATGCCAGACAGAATACAAGAATTTATTAAAAATAAAGGTGAAATTACGTCAAGCTTCTAATTTTTAAATGTCCTCGATACTGCTTCTTATGTATAGAACCAAAAAAAATGGTCGCGTGCACGTGTAGAGTTGGAGGCTCGCCATTATGCACTTGTTGGGACAACGAAAAATACGCCTTTCCAAGAATTGACGCAATTATACATTCTAATTTTAAATACCCGTATATTTTTAAAAGTATTAACAATTATAATTATATATTATAATTGTTAATAAAAATAATCAAAATACGTTCCTATACCTAAATTCTACCAAAAAACTGGCACTAATTCTGTCGATAACATAAAAGTGTTTAAAAGCCTCCGAACGATTTTTTGTGAATATGGGCTGTTAGAGAAATTTTCTCTACAACTCGGAATTACATTTGAGAAGAAATTGAAATTCTTTCTACATTCCAATGATATTTGCGACAAGTCTTTTATGATGTACGGCTTTGTTATACGAAACGCGTTTCACTTTGATAATATATAATTGATTCGCGTCTTTTATACCAGTGGTACTCAAACAGTGGGTTTCTCCTGACCACCTCAGGGGTCGCGAGACGTTTTTTGGTGCTTTTGCACGATTCAAAGAAATTTATTTGATATAAATATAAGCTTTTTAATTGACAATAAATATAATTATATGGCAGCAGGGGCGAACAGGAGCCGTTAGATGCAGTGCCAAGCGACGCGACGCAGATCGCGTACTCTCTCATTATATCTCAGACAATTATATTTATTTTTTAGAGAAATAAATCTCTAGAAAATAAATAAAAATTGAATCGGTAATATTTCAAATAAAAAATATGAATAAATCACATTTTAATCACATAAGTATCACAATCATTTCATGTTTTACCCCAGTAAAACTAATATTATCCCTTTTAGTCCAAAAGGACACAAATATTAGCCTACCTTTCCTATGTAAAAAAATCACACCGGCCAATATTTCAACGCAATTTAAAAAAAATCAACATGGTTCAATATTCATGTATTTTTGTATAAACGTGACGTGTCAACATAGGAATACATTTGCTTTATCTCAGTCAAATCTAACAGTTCCTAGTAGTTATGTTATGTAACAGAGACCGCGCATTTTTTTATAATAGGGATGGCTGGCGAAGTGAAAGCAAAAGCAAGTATGGTATACACCTATTTTTTATACCATGTTTTTACCAAAATAATCTAAGAAATATTCTTCACTAAGCATTCATGTTAAATATTAGCAATAAGTAAGTCTCAATTATTAAATTTAAATAAAAAACGTATGAATGAATTTTAGGCGTTTTATTTTAATTGTGCAAAATGGTGTAATATATATTTTAAAATCATGATAAACTATATAGTGTATGAGTACATACGAAAGAAGCTGTGTCAAGTCAACGGCGATAAGCCGCTCCTTTGTTTTTTCGCACAAAATCGAAGAAGCTATATTTTGTGTTTTGTATACGCATGAGCTAAATGAATATTTATTATATGCACGAAATATCCTTTGTTAAACGACCGGCTGTTCCAATAAATTGGAAATTATTGGGTTGGGAGTAAAATACTATAGAACATAAATGATAGTGATTTTATAATAATATCCTTGTCTTGTGTATTACATATGTATATAATCCTAGTAGTTTATATATTATAAGTTTCAGTTTCTTTAGTCAAATAATAAAGATTTGAGAGTGCTAGCTTATTTTAAGATATTAACATTTAAATAGCTACAGGTGAGATAATGAAACCACTTCATTTGCTATGCATATGTGTAAACCGTTTTCTGGTATTACGTAAATTAAGCATCTGGGAATTGAAAACTGCAAATAAATATTTATATGTTCAATCTCATTAAGTCAGTGAGTGAGTTTCATTACATTAATATATACTTATATGAAGTATGTTGAGTGATAAAATATATTTAAAAAATATTATATTGACTATTTTAACAATGCAAAGAAAAAGTTACGGACGTATAGTCCACAATAGGGTTTGCAATACCGGTATTGGGGCAAAAATACTACCGGTATTATTAGCTTTTTTTCAATTCCATATTTTTAAAATCACCATGGCTTAGAATTACGAAAACGACAACGCCTATATTGCTTGAAAGCAGAAGCTGAGAATATAATTATACTTGTTATAGGGTAAGTTCCAGCCGTCACTAATTATCAGGTGATAATATATATATTTCAATGGCTCTTGGCAGATAAAAAGATTTTTGCGAAACATTTTTTCGCTTCCTTCTTATTGCACAGTAGTCATATACACAGATTTTGAGAAGGCTTTCGACAAGGTTTGTCATGGGTTATTATATAAAAAAATGTTAGACCTTATTTGATTTAACTCAGCTAGAGTTATTTGAGTAATCCTAGACAATTTGTAACCTATAAATAATACTATGTTTTTTTTACCATCGTGACGCATTGGGATAACCTGTTGATTTTAATTTCATTTAAGTAAATAAATATTTTACTTTTAATAAATAAAGGTTTGACAAAAATTAAGTTGTGAAACTACATATAACATACTACAAAGTTTTCGTCACAGTACAAAATTCAACATGCGCCCACGAATTCGCCATCGTTGCCATTGTCATATTTTCACACTATACTATCTACCGGACACACGCATAAACACGCCCGTGGGTGTGTTCCATAATATTGTATAATAAAATGTGTGTATTCCTTATTTTTACTATCATACAATTTCGGTGAACATTTATCAAGTAGCATGTTCTAACAACGCTTTCATAGTTTTATGTTAAGTTAAATTATTAAAAGGTTTCTGATAAAACTGTTCATTGCACATGACCTAAACATTATATAATATTTACAGATTTTTAGTACTTTTCTGATATCGATAGCAATTTTTTAATATTTTTTTGTAAATATATATTAGGTATTTTCTGATTAAAAGATATTCACATTGAACATTTGAAGCAAAAAAAAGAATGAAAAAGAATATTAAAAAATGATCCCCAATAATTGAAAAATACTGTTTTTTTTATATCGTCAATTTTATTTTTTAAAGCTATTCGTCTAATCAAAACACATGTGTTGTAATTTATTATAAATACTTATATGCAAACATATGTATTAGACTATATCAATGATATGTTAATATTTGACTAAAATACATATTATGTAAATGCAAATAATAATAATAACATTTTTTTTTCGAAAAGCAATTAATTGGTATCAAGTATTTTTAACCAGGCACAACTTAGCTTTTTTTTGTGCGTTGTTTATCAACGCTTAGACGTGACGATTAAAAATAAATTAAACGTGTCATTAAGAAAAATAAAGAAAAGAAAAAGTGACTCATAAAATCAATTTAGATAACCCGTATTTTGCGCGTCCATTTTAATTTTGGATTTCAAATAAAAACATGGTCTGAAAATATGATGAGCTCAATCCGCCTGTATCAGTCAGTCCTAATCTGAAATATTATATATATTTTAAATTTTATTAATTAAGATCGTCGTAATCTAACAGATAGCTTCAATGCATCACGATGGTCGAAAACAATAATTGTATTATTTCAATACACAAAAATATAAATAATAAAATATCAAAATGAAATGGTACGAACTGAACCAGCTCCTCGTAGCTAACATTAAACAAGTTAATGTGTAATGCCAGTGTATTAAGGAGCCAGATGGCCACAGCCAGCAAATGCGGATGTCATCAAAAAAGGATGCGATCGTGATTCTCGAAGACGTTAGGAAAAAATATTTATAGAAAATATAATGTATGTATTATCCACTATCGGTTATAACATTCATTGGTGCATATATTATTTTTAATGTCGAAATGGGTGCAGTAAATCGGGTTAAGGGTAAGAATAACTACCCTTGGTGAAGAGCCAGTACTACTACGAATGCGATTATGTAAAACTGTCGTTGATATTATGAGCCAAAAAAATGTTATTAAACAAAAAAATGGGTCTCACAATTATGAGATGGACCAATTGACATAAAAGCTGTACTATTTTGAATTAAATTCACTCTCAGTAATGAGATTAAAATATATGTATGTATCAAATATTACTTTCGTCATCAAGGTGACGAAAGACACAGAGGGGTGTTACTTATATTCCGAAATGGAAGGTATCTACTTGGATCGGAGGTAGCCCCGTAACAGCGTAAAAATAGTCCAAGAAAAACAAAATTGCTAGAGCTAGTTACCGTGTTGCCCAAATTTACGACTTTGTTAAAAAATATTTTCTGGCTATTACTGAATAAAAAATGTATGAAATTTTGGCGATATAAGGCGTTTAGGAGCAAATGTTTTTTTTAGCTAAAAGAAAAGGCAACTAAGTTTACACTGTTTTCACTAGCAATCGATGAAAATGAATACTTCTTTATTGCTTATTCATATATTTATTCGTGGAATTAATTATAATTTTGACGTAATTTAAGAGCTTAAAAGATACTACTACTGGTAAGAATATATTTTTAAAACGTACTTGAATTGCATTGGAAATCACTCACTTGTATTACTACAGACGGCGCCAAAAATATAATCGACTGTAAATCCTTTATTAATAGGACGTATAAACATGATATTTGAAGATAATACAATAAAACAGAAACCGTTGCAATTACATTGTATCATACACAAACAGTCATTGTGTAGTAAAATTATTGAATTAAATTTTGTAATATCTACTGTAATAACCACAATGAATTGGATTATCTCATCGCCAGTTTAAAATCTTTCTTGAATCAACTGATGCTGAATATGGTGATTATTTTATCACAGTGAAGTGCGCTGGCAGAGTCACGGAAAATTGTTTTTCAGCTTCGAGCGTTACGATCGAAAAAAATTAAATTGTGCCAGAACTTTCTGAATCAAATCGGTAATGGAATCTTGCATTTTCAGAACTTTCAATTTTCATAATTAATTAATTTAAAAAAAAATTAAATTAATTTATTTATTAATTCAAAATTAAAAGAAAAACCTTCCCATGAACTTTATTTTGACATAAAGTCATTTCAATCCAAATTTGAATTTTCAAAAATGAATTAAATCAAAATAACTTCTGTCATTTTTAATGTTTTAAGACTATGGGAAAATATGTATTTCTCGAATATTTTTTATGCACAGCATTTTGTTAATAACATTGTAATATTACAAATTGAATTTGCTAAATGAATTATGGACTTTAATAAAAGTGCAAAACTATTTAAAAAGATTTTTTTAATTTCTCTGATTTTTATTTATTATTTATATAAATGCGTATATTTTATTTTTAATAACATTTAATTGAATCAGTGTTAGATTTACTTGTATGCATTTATCAGGTTATAACATTAATATTTTTTTAATTTGCAAAAATGTATAACTTTTTATAAATTAACGATAATTTCACTAGTCTTTCGGTGTTTGTTAATAGTAATGTGAGAATAGCAGTTAAAAACACATGTAATGTAATGAACAGAGATGCCATTAAATTAAAAGCGTCAAATGTGGTTCTAAAAATTTCGTTCCGGGAATTTCGACATTGAATATCTATGTAAGGACGGGTTCTTAGTGAGGATATTAGGGCAACCAGCAAAACAGGACTGAGATTAAATCAGTTGACAGACATTTCAAAAATTAGAAACGGTGTTAATCTGCAAAATATGGGTATATCTAAAGAAAAACTTTGTGCAGCGAATCTCAACTTGTCAATAATTAATGATTCAAGAACAGAAAGATTTATTTTTGAGTCGAATTGTTACTGAATATGAGAAATTCAGTAACAATACCCCCAATTATAATCTCGAGAACAAGATTACACCCCAATCAGATAATATTATGCATTTGGTGAGATATGATGGACATAACTCATTGTGAAATATTGGATTAAAGACAGACAATTACGACAGACACATAGTATGCAAACAATAAATTAAAGAAGGGTAATTCTACAACAAGACAGCGTTTGCCCTAATTTTTTCAAGAATACGATAGAAAAATTCAGTGGTTTTCTTGGAAACTCTTTTCTCGCATACATTGCTCCAAGCGACTAACATATATTTAGATCTCTGCAAGTTTTTATGTGAAAAAAAAATACAAAAACGGATATAAAAAACGACATTAAAGAATAATATTGCTTCCAAAAATAGATTATTTTTCGAATCAGATACAAAAATATTTATTAACATGTGAGAATAATTGTAGAAAATATATAACTTAGTAAAAGTATTACATGTTTTAATTTTAAGCTCATTAAACCCGCCCCTAAAAAAACGTTTATGGAAGAATCCGATATACAATAGACCCCCCAATAACACGCGTGCAGTTGGGGACTAAATAATACTCATACAATTTTTTATAACACGTACGTACGAATCAGGTGCATATAGTGAATTATCATCCCTTTATCTCGCTCACACATAAAGTAACAGACACTCAAATAGCACGTCCGCAATTTACCGTGTTATTGGGGATCTACTGTATATTAGATTTTTTTAAATAAAATATGTATTTTTCTCAGTTTGGTCCGAGCTAGCTCTTATATTATTTGAAAAAAATGTATTTAGCCTTCGGCCTAAAATGTTTGAGCACCTTACATGATTTTTTTTTTCTAAAAAAATTGTTCACCCCTTCCCTGCATTGAAACTTCACGGTTGTTATAATGATAAATTTAGGTGTGCGATTTAACAGGTAATTAATTTGAGAGATATGTGCATTTAAATAAATACTTTGTTCCATAAAACAAATTCTTTGTGCATTTATGTACGGTCAATTTTGTATTTTTGCTTCGGAAAAGTATTCGTTACAGAGAGTTATTCATGGGGTGTGTACTGTCAATTATTTTAGATATTGCTCATTTAAATCGTTCTCCTCAACGATAAAACAAAAACTCATAAAAGTGTTCGGAAGAGTTTGCAACGAATAATTAGACCACGAACTCGTTGAAATTAAATTAATTACATGCTGTTCGTATTTTAGTACTATTGAAGTAGGTGAAAAATTATACAAGCTATTAATTTTTTTAATGAGAAAGTGACTTTTATTCCACCTGTGGTCACTATTCTATATCTAATATTCACTGTTTGCTACAAATTTATTTTATTTCGATTCGTCTCATTTTTGATATTTATATAAAGATATTTAATTAAAACTATGATTATCTGCGAGTTCATAATAAAAAAATAAATTAATTAGGAATTTTAGGTATGTTTGCTCTGAAGATTATTAAGATTTAACACGTCAACAATACTTTTTCATAGTTTTTACTGTTATCGGTATGATACCTGACTTATTTTCAATAAAAACTGAATGCGTCAAAACAATAAGAATCCAATACACGACTGTAAAATAATACGTGTTGAATAAATCACAATAATCCGACGCTTCAGACCTGAAATCTGACATGCGCCCACGAATTAGCCGTCGTTGCCATTGTTACATCTGCCAACCTCACACGTACCCGCTAGTGGGTGTGTTTTGATAACTTATATATTAAAACCATAAATGAAAATATGATTCGATCGGATTTTGGGCATCGATCGAGGTCGCTACGTGTAACTGTGTAATGAGACATTTGCTGTTTACTGTGTGTATCCATTGGCGATTAACAAACAATCGGTCATGAAGAGGTTAAAATTGGATCGTTACCTTGGGGGCGCGGATCTAAGATGGCCGACGGGCGCCGGCTGGGTCTGACGTTTCTCGTTTTCGGTTCAGCTTAGCCGTAACACACGCACAACGCGCCCGCACTCGCTACGAGCAAGCGATCAACTGCAATTGGAACGGCGACCGTTAGCCGCTTTCACCTGCGCGGAGCTAAGGCAACCAGAGAGAGACGCTAACTTAGCGCGCTACGCAGCGCTAAAGCGTAATAAGTTTTTATCGGTAATTTAGTGCAATTAAATACCATATTTATTAAGTTTAAATTAAGACCATCATAACCTAACAAGTTACTCCAGTACCTTACGATGGTCGAAAATAATTCTTGTATTATTTAAATACACAAAAAAATAAAAATATATATACATAATTAAAATAATACACAAAAAATAATAAAATAAAAAATCATTAAATTTCAAAATTAAATGATACGCATTGGAACAGAACCTCGTAGCTAACATTAAACAAGTCAATGTGTAAAACCAGCGTATTACACATTTACCTGTTCACTCAAACGGTCCAATAATAAAGCTTTATACTCAAAATTTATCGTTTATACTTTTTCAAAGTAGTCAATGTAGACGATTCATCGTGCATCTTAAAAACCCTGCCTATCATCTTGCCGGTTGATATCATCTTCTTTGGAGCCGGATCATTTCCAAAAATCCATTGTTTCGACTGTTCCTTTGCCTTTGGTGTAGTAATGGATACATCTTTTATCAATGCCTGTGGTCTAAATAAGTTTGGGCACCATCATTCATCATCATCGATAATTTGCATTTCTCGAGAAATGAGAATTTTGATTTCACTTCTGAAGTATGTAGAGAATTCTCGAAAAAATTTTGATGAATGAAAAAATGTTTGTAAAGTATTATTATATATTATTCTTAAAATAACTTTAAAAAACACATGCCAGCTAAAGCAGAATTAAACATTCTCGTACTTTTTTGTGTTAAAAAAATTTTGGTTGTGGACAAATTCCTCTTGTTTTGTGTTGTTGTTGGTTTAATCGACACACGGCTTCAAATAGGCACTGTAAATTATTTGTTCTCTTGCCCGTCGCTTAATATATTTTGAATTCTTGCTACATTTTACCGTAAGATGTTAGTTTTCTTACACTACTGTATGTAAGACTGAAAGAAATTTCTTTCTCTAATTGTTGCGCCAATGATAAATTTTGAATTTCTTAAATAGATTCTAATGTTTGCGAAGGTCCTTATTACTTGTCGAGCCATTAAATAATCTGTGAATAATTGACATATTTCTGCTTTTGAAGAATAACTATAGAAGTAAATATTTTTTTGACTGTTAAATTATTCTGAATTTTGAAAATATTTAGTTAATTTAATTTCCCATTGAAATTTCGAACACAATCTGAATTAATATTTTCCAATTCTTTTAACAAAAAAAATATTTTCATTCGACTCTCAATAATAATCGTGAGACAATTGGCAATAACAGCCTTTGCTACTTTACAAAAACAATATAAAAAAAACATTTTGAATTATCAAAAAAGAAAAATAGCCCTTAATCGCTTTGAATTCTACAGATTCCCTACGTAATTTCTTCGAATCGGAGCTGGTTTTTAGATCACCAAAGCAAAGATAAAATCGCCGGCCGGAAAGAGTAATAGAAAATGTTAGTCATTTAAATGCTTTCGATCTTCCGAGAAAGTATGCATATTTTCAAACATCTGGCACTACAACTTCGGAAAGGTTTCTAAACTAAATCTCTTATTTAATTAATTAATCAAAAATAAGGCGAGTTCGAGTGTTTAAAATTTGTAAACAAATTTTTGTAATTTCCGAACCCCTATTAAAATATTTCAATAAGTATGCATATTAAACATGAACCAGCCTTTACCCTTGTAGTATTATAAAAAGAGCAGTAGTTTTAAACTTTTTTTAAATATTCGTACAAATTTAATTTTATATAAAAAAAAATTTAAAAAATTTTTGGTAAATCATTCTTGAGAAGAAATACTACTCATGTGGTTACCATTTTTAATTTTTTAAAACTAAATTATTACACAATAGTTTTAAAACAAGTGACAATTTCATCAAAAGTTTTTAGTTTGGTGGTATCACGTGACTGGAATATACTTTTCTTTAATAATTAAAAGGAATGTTATTTTTATCAAGAATTTATTTGCATACCTAATTATTATAAACAGTTAATTTACACATTTTATTGAGTATACAAATTTAACAATTTTTATAAATAATTTTAGCTCTGAGCAAGAGATGTCTCTCTATAATAAAATTAAAATATTAATAACGAACCATTTTATTATGATATATAATTAGGGTTGCCACCTCAGAAAAAGGTCTCTCTCGAAGGAAACAAAACATAATAAAAATATAATATATTTTTTAATTTATTCATATAAAAAATAATATACACATAAATAGAATTAAGACAAAAAACAGATATATTTATTTTTCTATGTATATTTATTAAATGACGTGGCTAATTTAACAAGAATTTATAAATTCATAAAATTATCGACAGCTCATGCTAAAATTTCACGCACAATTCTTCCTTGACAAATTCCACACGCATCTTATTTCCTTTGTCTGCTCATGCAGACATTTCCCATTATCAAGAAAATTCTATCGAAATTGATAAAATGTGACTCGACAGATTTCGGTAGTTCGCTTAAAATATTTTTAGCAGAAAATATTTTTTCCCATTTTTTATTAATAGTAAATCAAGCAACTTGAATGCAGAAAATATTTTTTTTAAAAAGCAAATATCTACATATAATTTATCTGTGTCTAATTTCACATTTACATATGTCGCGGCATTTTCGTTCCTAAAACTGAAGACTTAACCTTTTATTTTTATTCTTTAGTTTCCGAAGTACCTCGTTGTTATTTTTGTTGTCTGCCGGTGGCAATGCGTTTATTACTTTTTATTATATATTATGTAATAAAAAATAATAGAAATAAATTTCACTAACCGATAATTGAAGAACCTGTGATATTGACGACTGAAATACCTCTTTAACAACTGTAACACTTTATTTCTCATAACAAAATAAGCGGAAAATGAAATACAGTAAGTTCCTCTATAGCAAAGATTCCTATAGCGTATACGGCAGTCCCTCCTATAGCGTACTTTTTGTTGCTGTTTGTCCCTTGACTTCGCTAGACATATTCTGTGACAGGCGAAATGTCGCCGCGCTATAACATTCCACGGATATTCATCACAGTGCAGTATGAAAGTATTGTCTTTCTTATTGAAAGGAGTGCGTAAAAAAATATGAATCTGTTTGTTCGAAATGTGACAAATCTTTTTCTAAAAACGGATTTATGTGACTGAAGGCTATGAATAAGATTTGAATTATTTACACATTTTTATTTTATTTTTGAATATTTAATATTTATTTTCAAACTTTTGTAAATCCCCTACAATAATAATAATAATAATAAGCACTAATTTATTATTACCTTCAACTTTCAAGCAATATGGGCATCGTCGTTTTTGTATTTGTAAGCAATGGAGATATCGTTATCAAAAAAGAATACGTACGGATATGAAGAAATTCTAGATTTTTCCGATACTACCGGTATTTAATTTTGTAATACCGGTATACCGATATCAGTACCACAGTTATTGCAAACTCTACTCTTAACTTCTAACATACTTAGAGATCTCGTATCACAAGCTTAATATATAGATATTATTTTCAACACTTAAATTTATAAATATGGATAGTATATCATGTTATTTAATTTAGTAAACTAAACAAGCTGACACACATAAACATGATAAAAAATAAAGATAGTTACAATCAATTTTTTTAAGTTATATAATATTTATTAAATTACAACTAATTGTACACTTGTATCTATGTACATAATGCTGTTAAAGTACGTCATTAATTTATTTTTACATAATATTTTATCATTGTAAAAAATAATAAAAAAAAATAATTTAGTTTTTTTTTATTGATAAGTTTCATTAAATTAATAATATCATTATTTCTCTTTCTCATCTGCAGTCATCGCCAGATTATCAAAGCCTTTGATTGCAGGTACTGTCATCATTGGCAGTTCGTTCTTCTCCTGCAAACTGTCACTGCCGTTGACCGAGTCTACGTATTTATAACGCAGTGCCATCACTCCGAATATGAGCATGTCGACAATCATAAGACCGGCGAACAAGAAGAATTCAGACGCCTGAAATTATATTAACAGTATAAATACATATATAAAGAAGACATCAGATCATATGTATATATCTAAATTAAACTTACTTGACTGTTGAAAGCCTTAGTCTCGGCGATAATGACTACAATCAAATTGCCAAAAGCTACAGTCAGCAGCCATCCAGCAGTGAGTACTGACTTCATACTCAAAGGTGCTTGTGTAAATGCAAATTCCAAGCCAGTGACCGAAAACATTACTTCTCCCATTGTAATTATTATGTATTGTATCATCAGCCACATCATGTGTATGGAATTGGGCGGTGCTATTTGTAAGAAGCTGTATGCTATCTGAAATATTAAACATTGTCAGTAAACGAGGCGGTGAGAGTGTTAAAAACTAAAGTAAAAAATGTATGTTTTGTGATATTGAAATATATGAATTAACTGCATGGGTCTAGTCACCGTCTCAGTTTAGCCCAGAATTTTGAGTGGTGGGAGTATTGGAGAGCATATGTCATGTGTTCATGTAAATTTTGTGATAGCAAAAGTGAATCGATGATTTTTTTTAAACACCAATATTATATCTAATAAATATAATTAAAAATACACAAATTCTAGTTATTTTTGCGGTCCAAAAAAAAATAAAATAAAAAAAAAGCTGTTCATTTGAGGAAGGTGGAAGGCGTAGGGGCATTTCTCCTCCTTGAATTTGGTCAGAAAATGCTTGGCATGTAATGAAATACTATAAATCTCAATGAAATCGAATAGAAAAGCGACAACTAACTGGCAACTATTTACCCCCCCCCCCCCCTGAAAAATGATAAAATGACGTCCCTGATTCTAAACCAAAAATTGTCGGGTTAAAAAAATCTCGAATCTATCTCAAAACTATTTCTTAAAATATATCATTTCAGTGAAGCCAGTGATATATATTATTACCAGTGAAAATATAATTTATCTGAGAAGTGCAAATAATACATTTACATACTTATCATAATTTATGCATATGCGATGTATAAACATTACAGTGAATGTGTATTTTTTGGTAAAGTTATATTTTCACTAGTAAAATGCAAATAGATTTTCACCAATAGATATATATTTCTATTAGAGAAAATATAACTTAATCAATAGGCACCAATATGCTGTTTTAAACTATCTCTGAAACTAAATTCGACAGTTGCGAAACGTCGATTTGCTGTTCAAACCAAAACCTAACCTAATGAAAATTCAAAATTCAAACTGAGCCAACTTATCTCTCAGGGGAAGAATAAGTACAGAAAGACATCGCATCTCACATATTGTTCCATAGTTTTTCTGCATTTCGATATTACACTATGTGTTTTTTAAATATTATAGCTATCCTTACCGATATCACTATGGGCTTCTAATATAATATGGCTGATCAAAGTATGTTCAAACCGAATTTTGGTCAATAGAAGAGCGCAAAAACAATTATCACTTCTCAGAAGTCAAAAATTCGCGTCAAAAGCAATAAAATCGTGTCGGCGCCGTCGCAGTGGGAACGCTCGGTAACGAGCGTTCCCACTGCGACGGCGACGGCACGATTTTATTGCTTTTGACGTGGATTTTTGACTTCTGAGAAGGGATAATTGTTTTTTGCGTTCTTCTATTGGTCAAAATTCGGTTTAGATGTGTTTTATTCGATTCTCACTCGTAATATTGTTATAAAAGTTTTAATATAATCGCCTGATGATTAACTTGCATTTGCAGTCCAAAATACAATTTAAGGGTACTCGTCTCTCAGTTGTAAATAAGCGGAAGAAGAAGTATAGACAGACATAGCATCTCGCATGTTGCTCCATAGTTAATCTGCACTTCGATATTACACTGTTTAAAAAATATGATTTTTATCGATATCACTATGGACTTCTGATATCTCACAAATGACAAATTCACATCAAAAGCAATAAAATCATGCCGTCGCAGTGGAAACGCTCGGTTATCTTTTTATAACAATATTTAAGAACCATTCTAATCGATGACAGTAATAAAAGTGAAAAAATCTACAATTGTATTATATTTCCTATTTTTATTATTGTGCAATAATATGCTTAAAAATTAGTAAAAGATGTTGAAAAAATTACAAAATAGGCCTATAAGAGTAGTAAATAAAAATAGACTTATTAGTAGTAGAAGTATGCTTGATAGATTTAAATGGTTGGATGTTCAATAAATATTTAAGATGGATGTTTTAGATTTATATATAAATTAGAAAATAATATGTTATTATTAGTATTTATTGAAATAAACTATTCAATAAGAAATAAATATATACATAGATTTAGGACTAGAAATAAGAAAACGAGTACGGCCAGGGGAAAAATGTACGAAAGTGTGAAGCTGTTTTATTATATTTCTAGAACAATTCGCAAAAATAAAAATTTTGCGTTCCTCCTCAATAAAATAAAGATACACCTTTATGCATTAAAAAATTTTTTTTTTATATTCTGTTTAAATTAACATTTAGATTTATTAGCTAAATAAATTATAATTAAAATATTGTTACATAAATATCGATGTGAGATAAACAGTGCCACGACATGTTCCAGATAAAGGTATTGAGAATTATATCTTAAAATGAAAAAAAAAACAATGACTAAATATTGGTATATTCTAAAACGCAAAGTATATTTTTTAGTTAAAATGGTAGATAACCGATTGCCTGAGATCTTACTGAATAAAACCCAAATTCTAGCAAACCGCTAATAAAACCGCAACTACGTTGTATTAACTAATCATTAATCGTATTAAAGATTACATTATGTATTTTTTTAATTTATATTATTTTGCATAATAATTGAAGATTGCAGATTACCGTTTTATGGTTAGATTGAAAGATTGCTGATTGCCTAAGTTAGGGGTTGATAAAAGGTGTTTTTTCTTATATTTTGAAATCTTTTGATCAACTCAAACATTAATTTGAAAGGTACCGCTCAATTATTAATAGGTATTCGTGGTATTGACGAAAATTTTTAATGAAATAGCTCCTTTTAATAATTATTTTGAGAGTAGAAGAAACAATAAATTAAAATGGAAGCATTACTTTAGCATCTTTCTCGTTGATGATCATTGTGTAAACTACGCCGAGCTGCATTGTTTTCTCGTCAAAAGGTTCATCTTCTCCCAGTTTTAAATCGTAAGTAGTCGGATCAAGATCTATTCTCTCGTTGTTATCACTTTCTATATATTTAATAGTCTTTGAGTTCCGGTCGATAAATTGCATTGTTTTTGTAGTATTGTATGATCTTAAAACTCTGAAATTATGTTCAATACATAAAATGTGTCAAAAAAATCAATAATATAATATAAATACATGTTTCAACAAAATAAAATCTTTACCTAACTGCCGGTAACCCTTTAGAGCTTTTATCACTATCGTCTTCGAATCTGTACATGTCTTTTGAAGAATCGAATAAAAAGAAAGAAATTGCTTTAGACTCTTCTATAAGGAATACCCCTTTTTTGCTTTCTATCTCATTGGAAGGATCATCGCAATTCACCACGGAAAGCGTGTAAGGTATATTTTTAAATTTATTAACTTCTATATCCTTATTCTCATGGAAGCCTAGATTTTCTATAAAATATGGATTCGAATCGTAAGTAA